>NC_057390.1:83362176-83734939 GCF_019320065.1 Cervus canadensis | reverse complement strand
TGGGGAGGGCCTGGGAATAAACATTTTTAAACAACTATCCCTCATGATTTTTGACACAAATGGTCTTAGAGGTCTTAGTGGTCACACTTTAAAAAGTACTGCAGGGACTTCCCTGGTGGTCCAGTGGCTAAGACTCCGAGCTCCCAATGCAGGGGGCCAGGGTTCAATCCCGGGTCAAGGAACTAGATCCCACATGTTGCAGTGAAAGATCCCACATGTGCGGCAATGACAATCAGAGATCTCATGTGATCTCGTGTGCTGCAAATAAGACCCAGTGAAACCTAAGAAAAGAGAAAAGAGAGAACGGCATTGCGAAGGGCAGCCTGGAAGCTGGGCAGCGTTGTAAGCATGTAACCCATCAGTTTTACAAGGCAGAAAGCCTGCCACTGGGTGTGGTTATTAGCACTGGCGGCAGAAGCCTGATTATGATGGCTGGAAGTAAACAGAAATGAGAAAAATGGAAGAGGCACAATCCAACTGTTCTTTCAAAATATGCGACTGCGAAGAAAGAGACGGGAGGAGGACGCGCATTAATGGCCGACAAAAGGGTTTTTATCGTATTCCTCACGTGGAGAGATGAGTGACACGGTGAAGGACCCATCAGTGATGGCAGTGTCCTGCACAGGACTTCAGTGCCCTCCAGATCCACTCTCCACTGCACTCTGTGCTCCCCCAGCCCCCACCGAAGCATCAACCTGCCCTCTAACCAAGGCACCAGCCGGAAAGAGAGGATGGAGGGAGTGGCGTATTCATCCCCCCTCCCCTCTCCCTCAAGCCCATTGCAGGCTGGCTGGGTCCTCACGGCGGGCCACAGCAGCTCCTCCACCCCTGGGGGGCGGGTCTCATTCCCAAGGACTCTGTCTTTCCCTCCCCTCGCTCCCCCAGGCCCACAGGAGTTGGCCCTGGGAGACCATCCAGTCCTCGTTGATTTCCCCAAACCTGTCCACCTCTTAGTAAATGGTTCTTGGAGTCTCCGTGGTTACCTTTCAGCCTGTCTCCTACCAGAACCCGAACAGATACATACAACATTAAGCAGAACATAAATGCCAGAACAGTGCCAGATCCAAAATGCCTCTGTGGTTCAAACACGACAGCAATCACATCAGATGGGACTCAGGAGAAGATTCATGGGCAAGGGGCACTGGATGCGGGCTTGAAAGAGCAGCGAGGATTCTGATAAGCAAAGGAGGGGGTACATGCTGTCTGTTCAAATCCCCTGAAACCCAATTCTACTTTTTCACGCTTCAGCTGTCCCTGCCCTGTTCCGCATCCTACATATTTACCAAAGCAGGACCCAGGTCACTCATAAAACCATTACACGACCACTCTTCCAGGGGCCCCTGTTTGCAGCTTGTTTTATTTGAAAGAAATCTTGCCAAGTTCTATCATCGCAGAATCCCACCTGCTAAACTGACTGCATGCAAAAGCTGTCTGTGAGCTGTTTTATTTCCCTGGAAAGTCAGCTCTGATGGGCCACGGTAAACAGAGACTAGGGTTATCTGAGCCTACTCAGGCATTTTTAAAGCAGAGGACAAAGAACTCTTGAACAGTGAGGAAGCAGAAAAACCACTTTTGACTCCAAATTCAAAATGAGATTTTAATCCCAGTTTAATCACCATGTGGGGGATAGGACTAAACCTGAGCCTGAAATTTCCCTTCCTAAAAAGGAAGCCCTAGAGACTTAAAATGGAATATATATGAACAGATGTCAGCTCCCCAAAAGAAAAATAGAAGACACATCCCAAATATTTCATACTTTGTAAAGAAGAAAGGAACATGCAGCAAACATATACCAAGGGCCGGGTATTTTTACATAGGTCATGTATTTTAACCATCACAATCATCTACAAATAGCTACTATTTATTTTTTATTTATTTTTAATTGGAGGATAATTGCTTTACAATTTTGTGTTGGGTTTCTACCATACAGAAACCATGGGTTTCTTATGAATCAGTTGTAAGTACACATATATCCCCTCCCTCTTAAACTTCCCTCCCACCCCACCCATCCCACCCTTCTAGGTGATCACAAAGCACTGGGCTGAGCTCCCTGTGGTATACACCTTCTCACTAGCTATCTATCTTACACAGTAAATATATGTCAATATTACTTTCAATTTATCCCACCCTCTCCTTCCCCCATTGTGTCCACAAGTCTGCATCTCTATTCCCGCCCTGCAAATAGGTTAATCAGTATCATCTTTCTAGAGTCTCTCTATATGTGTTAATATACAGTATTTATTTTTCACTTTCTGACTCACTTCACTCTGTGTAACAGGCTCTATGCTCATCCACCTCACTAGAACTGACTCAAATCCATTCTTTTTTATGGCTGAGTAACATTTCATTAGGTGTATGTACCACAGCTTCTTTACCCACTTGTCGATGGACATCTAGGTTGCTTCCATGTCTTGGCATACAAATATGCTACTATTTATTATCTTTATTTTATAGATGAGGAAACTGGGTCTTCAGGAAATACACAGTAATTTGCCAACAAGCACAAGGCTGGCAGAATCTCGTTCCAAACCAACCACGCCATTTCTACTCTGCCACGGCATTACTACTTTCTATCGAGGAAGGGAAACTGACACAGGGAAACCGACATGGACTACAACCTAGACCACCTGGTCCTCTGCATTTGCCCTGGGACTAACCAGACGGGCAGTTTAAACTTATTGCTGAAGACATCAAAATTCATTAGTCCATTTTCCTCCCCGAGTTCGTATTTATACTCCCTTCAACTCAGTCCAAAAAGAATTTGGGGCAGCTGGATGAAACAAACACAGAATCATGGAATTTTAAAACCAAGTGCAACACACATTTTACACAGGGGGAAACTCATTTATGTAAAGTGACGTATTCAAAATTAGTTAACTGGCAGGGCCCAAAATAGAGAGTCAAGATTCTCAGGCCCATATGCCTTCCTGATTAAAAGGACTCTTCCACAGCAGACTGCCTCAATACGGCAGGGTTCTCAGGATGAAGGCTGAGGCTCATTACGAGTGTAAAACTAGACAGGAGAGACAAATGAGTTAAATATTTATGTCCAAAACCTAAAGCATTCAAATGGCAAATTTAAAATAAAACAGACCTTTGATTTGCTTGTTTTGTTGCCAATAACCTTCTTTTCCTGAAAGTCATAATCTTAAAAAGGCTCAAAACTGAGAATGTCCTTTGCTTCTTCACCTATAGAACAGGGTTCATCACAGTACACAACTGGAGGAGAATTAAAGCGGTTAACATTTTAAACTCCTCTTTTCCCTAAGATAGTATTTCACTTCCCGGGTTGTTTACATGGCATTAAGTTGGGGAGAAGACATAGAAACCATCAATCAACAAAATGACCCCAAAAAAAGGATACAAGGATTCTCTCTTCTGTCCACACAGGGTTTTCCCCACCCCAACCATCTCCACCAGCACTTCGGCGTTAGGAAAGGTCTTCTTCTCCATCTTGTCCTTCAAAAATACACTGGGCAACCTGGATCTAAAACAATGATCTACCAAACAACTTGCCACATGTTAAAAAAATAAATTAAAACAGAGCTTTTACTCAAATGCTTAATACCATATGCACATATATTGTTGTTTAATTGTTAAGTCGTGTCCAACTCTTTTGTGACCCAAGTGACTGTAGCTCTCCAGGCTCCTCTGTCCATGGGATTTTCCAGGCAAGAATACTGGAGTGGGTTACCATTTCCTCCTCCAGAGGATCATTCCAACTCAGGGATGGACCCTAAGTCTCCTGCATTGGCAGGCGGGTTCTTTACCACTAAGCCACCAGGGAAACCCCACGTACATACACACCTGAAGCTAAAATAGTTCAGGCCTGGAATTTTATCTGACTTCACAAGGTGTTGCGAGGATGGAAGAGAATGATACAAAGAATGTAAAAGAGGTGTGTCAACTGTCAGGTTTTACCCATGATGATTATTACCTGACTTTGCAGAACCTGTCACAACCACTGGTCCTTATTTCTCCTTCCTCCAAACCTTTCAAAATATCTTGAGTCTCCCTCCCGCCCCTCTCCTTGCCCCAGAAAGTTCAGCACCTCATCTATAAAACAAAGACCTTATCCCCAACAGCCCTGTCCCATGAGGCCAAGTATGCCATCCTGGACATCACATCACCAGGGAAACTTACTTCAACCTCACTGTAATTCCAGCATCAAGGGAAAAAAAGAAGAAAAATGGTTTAAAAGGAAGGGTAAAGAGAGGGAAGAAGAAAAAGGCTAGAGAATCCCTCGATCTGATAACACAGAGGATGAAGTAAGTCAAATACAATAGAATCTACATGTCGAGGTTAAAAAAAAAAACAAAAAAAGAGGTTGATCTGGACACATAATTACTCTCTCCTGTTTGGTATTCAGGAATTAAAAATTCACCATTTAAAAATTCTCAGCAACTAATAAAGAATACAACTCTGTTCAATGACATCTGACATTTTCTCAGTAACACGTTTGGCCCCTGTCTCCCCACCTTAGCCCAAATATCCTCACAGATCCCTTTAGTGATAACAAACCGCCCTAGAAATAAGGTCGGCTGGAATGCAATGCCTGGAAAGGGAAAACATCAGATGCTAGATATTTCCCATCTTGGAGCATCACTGAACCTCACTCAATACCAGATTTATATGTTTCACTTCAGTTCAGTCGCTCAGTCGTGTTTATCAACATTTAAATGTAAGACCTACTGAACAAACACTACCGTTCCCTCAAGGTGTCTCTGGAATTCTCAGGAGTCTCAGTCAAGCCGTAACTCTGCTCCTTTTCTTCGCCTGGCCTCAGCGCAACATATTTCCTCCTTTCTCACCTACATGATCCTGCAACGTGCATTCTTATATCCCATACATAATCTCTATCATTTCCGAAATTTCATAGTCTATCAAAAAAAGATATTTTCTGGCTCTAAGGTCCTTCTCGTCCTCTGATATCAAATAACTGCTTTTATAATTTCCTAATTTTTCAAAACACTGTTAATTAGCACATACCAAATTAACATACTAAGAAGTTATATTTTTACATTTTCATTTCCTGATTTGTCTTTCTCTGGTTGAATCACACTATTTGATTACAACTAATTCTTAGGCTTTCTCTCAACTGGGACCCGATTATTTACATGTTACCAAATTTAATTTCTGTTTTGCTCAACTTCAAAATAGTGACTCAATGACTACTTATCCAGTCTTACTAAATGAGTTTTTAGTTATTCCAAGTGCTTTATCAGCAAAAAAAAGTTAATTCTTCGGTGCTTCAGAAAAACAGTGTATTATCACCATAAAAAGTTAAGCCTTGTATTAAACCAATATTAAGACTTGCTAAGAGAAAAAACAACCCAAAATACAACTGGCTATGCAAATTCAGAGTAGTCTCCAGAGAATGAAGGTGTTCAAAGTACAAAATCAAAAGCTGTGGAGGACTTTGCTGGTGGCAGCAGTGGATAAGAATCCAGCAGCCAATGTATCGGACGTGGGTTCAATCCCGACTAAGGAAGATTCCACATGCAGCGGAGCAGCTAAGCCCATGAGCCACAACTACTGACCCCAAGCACTGCAACGAGAGGCCACAGCATGAGTAGCTGGCGCACCACTGGGAAGAGTGGTCCAGCCCGCTGCAACTAGAGAAAGTCCATGCAGAGCAATGAAGACCCAGCGCAGCTGAAAGTAAATCAACAAAAAAAGAAAAAATACCTGTAGATGATAAAGGAGGAAAGTCAAAATTTGAAGTCCTGTCACCATCCCTTGATTCTCCTACTTTATGTCAGGACCGAAATGAACTTGCTCCTGATTGCTGAGATTTTTTTAAATGATTTCATTACATCAAATCACTTTTAAAGTTACAAGCATTATATAAACTAAAAGGCATTAGCACAGCAGAGAAAATATGTCATCGTGATAGGGAGAGAGAGAAACAGAGGGAGGAAAAAGAACACAATCCTGATCCCTAAATCAAGTGAAAAGCTATAGGCCTATCTTTCTTGCTTTCAATGGCAAAACATTTTTTTCAAAAAACAGATACCTACCCTGCATTTGCTGATATCCTAGCTGCCACGTACTTAAGTCAAGGGGGTGGAGAAGGGAATGGCAACCCACTCCAGTATTCTTGCCTGGGAAGTCCCATGGACAGAGGAGCATGGCAGGCTACAGTCCATGGGGTTGCAAGAGTCGGACATGACTTATCAACTAAACCACTACCAAATAATCTTTCCCAGCCACCCACACAAAAGATCTCTCCCACTTAGAGTGGAGGGTAAATTTGAGTACCTTTCTCAGGGCCTTCGGAAAAAATTGTACCTGGAAACCAGAAAATAAAAAACAAGCAAGCCAAAAAACCTTTTGATTGTATCATTTGTTTTTAAATACTGATAATCTGAGGAGTTAAAAAAAAATCAGTCTCCAAGACACATTTTCCCTGTAGTAGGTGATATTTATTGCCAAGCCTGGTTTTCCTCTTGCTAATGAGTCACTTAACTCTTCTTCCCATAGCTCACAGCTTATAGCAGTCATGCTTTTAAACTATCTGTTTTTTCATTGTAGATGGCCTCTTGTGATTATTTAAAATTAGGTCAAATTATGATCTATTTTCAATGGGGTTTGTACATACCCAGGATTAAAAGAATTTGTTTCTGTCTTGCTCTCTTGCCTCCATTAGTCATCCTGAATGGAGGCAGGAGGAGAAAGATCAGGAAAATAGACATGGAATTCATGGGTCTCTTGAGTCAAGCCATCCACAGATAAAGAGCAACTGGCTTTGATTCTTCACAAGGACGAGCTGCTTGACATAATCATTCTTTACTCTCACTTTCTGCCTGTGAGTCTATTCCATAGTTTCTGTCCTTTTTAGGAAGAGCAACACACAAAAGAAATGCCACCAAACCTAGCATATTTCCAGTGTCCACCAGTTGGAGTTTTGTGTTCAAGGAACCATCAAAGGCTTTCTCCCAGACCCTGACCACAGAGGACAGGGACTGCATCTAACTCCTCCATCACCATCTCCTGGTTCTTACTTCTTCACAGACACAAATGCTTAAAAAATTGAAATTTCATCTTCAATTCTTTTTTAAAAAACTTTGGTTCTCTGTTCCTTTTGCTTCTGCTCCAGATGAGAATCGAGTGGCCAAAACAATGAAATAAAAAAGAAAAAAAAAAAAGTCAAGGGGGTTGTAATACACTAAAAGGCATCCACTGTGCTCCACTGCAGGAAAGTGAGAATTCTCCACAGGACTGAGAAGACAAAAAACCCTGAGTTCTGATCGGTTTATTAATAAACAGAGAAGACTACTTTCTTACAACATGCAATGAATTTCACTATTAGCACCTGAATCTATTAGCAAGATTCATATTCTAACTTTCATTGAAGATGTACCGAGTTAAGAGTTTGGGAGAAACTTATAAACACTATTCTATAGAAAACATAATGAACAAGAACCTACAGTACAGCACAGGGAACGCTACTCCACAGTCTGTAATAACCTACATGGGAAAAGAATCTGAAAAAGAATAGATATTTGCATATATGTAACCAAATCACTTTGCTGTACATTTGATATTAACACGACATTGTAAGTCAACTACGCTCCAATATAAAATAAAATCTTTAATTTTTAAAAAAAGATGTATGGGGGATAGTATTCACTAAGAACCAACAGTTATGACTGAAATATAAGGAATTCAGATATGAACAGAGACAGAATTTTTCTATACTCATTGGACATATTTCTGTTTTACTTTTCCAACAGTGAAGCACAAAGTACCAAGTGTCACAACGTTAAGCACGGGATAATGTCCCCTCTTGCTGCTATGAAACGGAGTCTGAACACAGAGGAATCCTGTATTAGAAATGAAATCCCTGATGACATCAATGACAGCGACACGTTCAAGAGGACAGTGACCCAGGATCCCCTGTAAAGTGCAAACACTTCTAGATCAGGTCCACTTGAAATAATCTGAAGCAAAATTTTCAGCGAACTACCTCTAGCCTGGGGCTAAAGCAATGGTCTCTGAGCCCCCAACTGCCCTAAATATCACTCTTGACAACTCCCAAACTTTCTTTTCTGAATAAAAAAATGGCGCTGCTTTTCCCATCGCAAGACTGTTTCTTTCTCAATAACCCTTTAGGCCTTCGTTGCAAACTCCCAAGTGAGGACTGAAATGTCAAATCTTCCCCTATACTGTGTCAAATGCTTTTCGGGAGCGGGGTAGGGTGTCTCCCGTCTACAACGTTGCCACTTTCTCCGCTGGAAACCCTGGTCATTAAACTCACTTTGACTTTTCCACAGAACCTCTGCCTTCCCGCCCCGCCACCCCCCCGCCAAACGGGGGCCTCCTCGAATAAGCCGCACTTCAATGCCAATTGTCCCCAAGGGCCAGTGGCCGACCCCGGAGCTGGCCTCCTCCAGGCCACACCACGGCGCGTCCAAGCGCTCCCTCCACCTCGGCACATCCATCCTTTTTCCACCCCCCCGGCGGAACGTCGGGTGCCACGCGCGCAGGGCACAGACACCCCGGGCTCCCGCAAAGCCAGCCTTTCCACGCACTGTCTACACCCGTGCCCACCACGCACTGGAAGCCGCTCGGGGCTTCGATCGCCGACTGCCCGCCGGGGTCGGGCGCTGCCCAGGCGGAGAGCGGGGGCCAAGGATGCACGCGCGCACGTCGGGGGCCCTGCGCGCGCCCCCCACCCCCGGGCTGCCCCGGAGAGGTGGGGGCAGGGTGGGCAGCTGGGCGGGGGGTGGGTGTGCAGTCGGCGCCTGGCTACGCGAGGACAATAACAAGCAGGGACGCCCCTCCCTTCGGGGGGGCTCGCGCCCCAGCCCCCGCGCCCCGCGCCCCAGCTCCCGCGCGGAGAGGGCGGCGCGGGGCCAGCGGGGCCGCCTTGGGTACCGACCTGGTCGATGGGCAGCCGAACGGCGTTGCTGAGGGGCTGCAGCAGGGTGGAGCCCGTGGTGCTGGTGGTGCTGGCGGTGCTGGTGGTGGCCATGGCCGGCCTGCCGCTCCGCCCGAGCCGCTCGTGCGCGCCCGAGAGGATGGGGATACAGCCGGCGCGCCCGCCCGCCCCGCTGGCCGCCCGCGGTCGGAGCGCGCGGGGCGGGGCCAGGGCGGGGCCGGGGGGCGGCCACCCGCTCGGCCCTCCTTCGGCGCCCCCGCCCGCCGGCCCGCGGCCGCGCCCTCGTGTCGTCTCCCCCCGCGCCCCCCGGGGCCTCCCGCGCGCGCCCCGCCCCCTGACTTCCAGCAGCTTCCAGCCGCCCCCTCCCCACCTCGCGCGCCCTCGCGCCAGACAGCCCCGCGGCCCAATCGCGGCGCTGCGCCTCGACGCCCGCAGCCAATCAGGGGCCGCCGGCCGCGCGGCGCTCCGCCCCATCCCGGGCCCCCGGGGACCCGGAGTCTGGCATGGGGGGAACCAGGGGTAGTCCGGCTGCGGCTGGCGGACGGCTCGCGGGCAGGCCTCCCGCCTCGGGTGCGGGCTTCTCCGCCTCCTCTCCCCGCTCCCACCCCCCCCAGCGCCCCCTCCTTCCTTCTCCTCGAACGCAGCGGCCAGCCCACCCCTCTCCAGGAGCAGCGGTGGACAACAAAGGGGAGCCGGGCGGCCGCCGGACAAAGACGGACGGACGTGCGGGGCGCCGTCGAACCAGCGCTGGGGGAAGTTGGGGACAAAGCCGGGGGGGCGGGGGGGGGGGGTCCGGGAGGAGGAGGAGGGCCACAGAACCCCCAGAATGGTGACCTAGATAAGAAGTGCCTTTGTCTTCAGATTGCTGTTCAGTCGTGTCCGACTCTCTGCGAACCCATGGACTGCAGCACGCCAGGCCTCCCTGTCCCATCGCCAGCATCACACGATTGCGGTGAAAAAAAAAAAAACCAAACTTGGGGCCAGTTTCCGGTTGAGTGTGCATTTCGGTCACCGTGCAACCCACCTGGGCCTGGCGGGGTGAGACTGGTCCCCTTCGACGCCGCAATGGCGCCCAGCCCCAGGGAGGGACGCAGTTGTCACCCGTGCCTGCGCCTGCGGCCTGTGTGTGTCCTTAACTGCCAGTATCCACATCCCAGGACCGCCTTGCTCGGATCGAACGCTGTTTCTCAGCATTTCTTAATAACCCCTGAAGCACCTGCTCCCCCAGACTCTTTTTATTGTGCTGTTAACACGTGCGTTCGATGTGTGCTGGTGTGTGTAATGTGTATCTGTTTGTTCAGTATTTCATAAACGTGAACCATTTGAGTTCTTCGAAAATGCAGGTGTCGACTTTGTTTAGAAGGTTTCAAAACGCTGAGGAATGCCAGGATAGAGCATGGGAGAGCTCAAAATTGGAAGATCTAAGCGTCTGAAATTTTTCGTAGAAACAATGATTCGTTAGACTTCAACCGCACGCCTTCATAATGCTTTCATTGCTGTTTTAAAGGTGTAGCTCACTTAATCCCCACACCAACCACTTGAGGGTGGTACCGTTAACTAGTTTATAGTTAGTTTAGTTAACACCCTCAACTAAAGAAATGGAGTCACAGAGAAGTAACTTGCCCAAGACAGCACTGTGAGTAAATAGCCGAGGCTGGATTGGGATCCAAGAAATGGGCCTTGGGAGTTTTTCTTAAATACTACACCCTCTTCCTCTTCGCTCTTAAACCCAGCCCAGAAATTCTCACCTACTGTCAAGCGTGCCATTTACTTGATAGCTACTGTAGATTCTTGGGACGGTGAGACGGCACAGATTTGTGTACACAGGCTTCAGTAAAGCATCAATTCTCCTGGAACTTGGTGGTCTCTCTGAAAAGGAGGCGGTTGAACTAATTGATTCAATCGCTTCCTGCCTAACCTTCTTTGCTTGCTTAACTTAATCCTAACAACCAAACTGAACAAGAGATTCAGAGAATAAAAAAGCCAGGGTCTTTCTTCTCCGTGGGGAGCTGTAATCAGTTAGAAACCAAGTCTGTTCAGTGGGCTGTGCATTCAAACATATTATCCCAATGATATGGAGCTCTCTGTTAATCTCAGAAAGTTTTCTGTTTTTCCCTTCCTCCACTTTGGGGAAGTGTAGAAAAAGCATGCAGGTGGCTAAGCATACAAACTGAAGGAAAACTTGAAATACTGTTTTAAAAACTTAAAAAGTTGACATTGGAAACATACTGCAACCTAAAGTAGCATAAAGATACAACCTCAGGTCTGGAATAACTAATGTCTACAAAAAGGAGTTTCCTTAGACTGAATTTTTATTTTAGTAGGACATGACAGAACAGAGTTCACTATTTGAGGTGACTGCATGAAATTAACTTAATAACTGCAGTGGGGAAAATATCCAACTGGTAAGTTTAGCTGTGTCAATATTGTGTTATAATTGTGTCAGAGCTATAGGTATAGTACAGTAGAGTATTAACAACTTTGTTTGGGAGTCACACCCACGTAGGTTTTTAATCTGTCTCTGTGTTTTGTTAGCTGCAAGACCTTGGGCAAGTTACTTAACCTAAGGTTCAGTTTCTTCATATGTAAAAGCATAATATGGCACCAGCTCTGAGTTATAAAGTTATAAAAGCTTACCTAAGAACTCAGACTGTGCTTGGTATATACTAAGACTTAAGAAATGTTCATAACCATCCAAGAGATATGATTCTGAAAATAGTATTTTTCTCATAGTGAAAGTACTGCACCTCATGTTTTTAATGAAGGAAGTGAAGCCCATATTTCAAGCTAATAACTCAGTGATGATAGCATAAATTTGATGCAGGCCTTTTGACCAGTATCTGCTAATTAGACCTGAAGCTCTTATTAAACTGTGATGATGGGGGAAAGAATTGAATTAATTATATACAATGCCTCACTGTCCTAACTCAGATAACATTCATCTTATAAAAGTCACGTACTTGATCTTAAAAACAGACATTTACTGAGTACTTGCTATCTTTGTGAACTGTGGGGTGGGACATGCTATAAAGAGTAAATGATGCTTATAATCAAAACAAGAGTCATATGTATTCATAAAACAGTGAATTGTTATAAGAAAAATACAAAACAAGATCCTTTTTTTAATGTTAGAATGAAAAGAACTCATCCAGGAGAAAGAAACTTGGTTGAAAGTCAAAAGACCTGAACTTTAGTCCTGACATTTTTTTTTCATTGAAATATAGTTGAGTTACAACATTGTGTTAGTTTCAGGTGTACAACAAGATGACTCAGTTATACACATATATATATATAAATATATATTCCTTTTTTTACATTCTCCTCCATTATATGGACTGAGTGAAATCACTCAGTCGTGTCCAACTCTTTGCGACCCCATGGACCATAGCCTACCAGGCTTCTCCGTCCATGGGATTTCCCAGGCAAGAATACTGGAGTGGGTTGCCATTTCCTTCTCCAATACATGTATATATATAAATATATATTCCTTTTTTTACATTCTCTTCCATTATAGGTTATTACAAGATATTGGGTATAGTTCCCTGTGCTATACAGTAGGTTCTTGTGCTAAGTCGCTTCAGCCATGTCCGACTCTTTTCGACCCTATGGATTGAGCCCACCAGGCTCCTCTGTCCATGGGATTCTCCAGGCAAGAATAATGGAGTGGGTTGCCATTTCCTTCTCCAACAGTAGGTCCTTCTTAGTTATCTATTGCATATATAATGTTAGTGTTATATTTTAACCCCAAACATTTTATCCTGATTTTTGCACCAAACAGCTGTGAACTTGAGAAGTCTGTCTCAAATCTCTGTGCCTTAAATATGGATTGTTATGCCCACCAGTGCAGGAGACACAGGTTCTATGCCTGAGAGTTGCCCCTACTCGCCGCAACTAGAGAAAAGCCCACACAGCAGTGACGTATCAGTGTAAAATTAATAATAGGTTAATTATTTTTAAAGATAATAGTAATATTAGTATGAGAAATGATAACTAGCAGGAAAGAGCTTTCAATGTAGCAAGCACGTTTTAACAAAAATTACTTGGACCAAATTGTGAGAGCATTAAGAGTTCACATATAATAAAATGACCATCTACCCAAGTTCTCATCCTGGCTACCTAGGTCTCCCCCACTAAATTGGCTATGGTAATTGAAGATTGCAAAAATGAAGGTTTCCCTTCCCAACTTATTCTTAACTTTGAATAAACCACTCAGAAGAAATGAATAATTTGCCACGCTGTTTTTGTTTCATAAAAATGGTATGTTGGAGAAGGAAATGGCAACCCACTCCAGTCTTCTTGCCTGGAAAAATCCAAGGACAGAGGAGCCTGGCAGGCTGCAGTCCATGGGGTTACATGACTGAGCATGTGTGCACAAGGGTGGAGGGAGATGGGTTGGTAGCAATAAAGTGGTAGAACTAAAAAAATAATAATAAATAAATAAAAATAGTATGTGTCATGAAATTTGAGTTTGCAAGGCAATTATTTTGCCTATTCTCTGCTCTTATATCTTGGGATAACTCTGATGAAGGGCATTGGACCATATGCATAATAAAAGCCCCAGGTAACCAACTGGCATCTTTAAGCACTTATAAGCTAGCCGTTAATTGATATTTTTGAACCATGGTGCTGGAGAAGACTCTTGAGAGTCCCTTGAACAGCGTGGAGATCAAACCAGCCAATTGTAAAGGAAATCAACCCTGAATATTCACTGGAAGGACTGATGCTGAAGCTGAAGCTCCAATACTTGGGCCACCTGGTGCAAAGAACTGACTCATTGGAAAAGATCCTGATGCTGGGAGAGATTGAGGTCAGGAGGAGAAGGGGGTGACAGTTGGATGGCATCACTGACTCAATGGACATGAATTTGAGCAGGCTCCAGGAGATAGTGAAAGACAGGGAAGCCTGGAGTGCCATAGGGGTCGCAGAGTCAGACATGACTCAACGACAACAACAAGCTAACCCTAGCTTGAGACCAAAACATGAAATTCAGAAAGTCACTCTTTAAAACATATATGCTTCAGTTAGGACATCAAAAAATAAACTGAACCAGAGGTAACAAGCACAGAAAACAGTAGAGGTTAGGAGACTTGCCTGGAGCTATTGAAGTCCTGGCGCAGCTGTTAACTGGCTCTAAGAAGACCTTTAACAACAAACAAACCTCTTATCTTCAGTTTCACTGTCTATAAGAGATTAAAAAACTAAATAATTTCAATGGTTCCTTCTGAAATTATGACTCCCAAGAATTTTTAGAATTTTTTTCTGTCTCTCTGAGCCATTTAGTCTAGTTTTGTTTGACTAAGAGATACAAGCCAAACTCCTGTTATCAATTGGAGAATTGCATGGCCTTCCAGTTGTTTCATTGGTTTCATAACTACCTGTAAGTTACTACATCTCTAATCAACTTTTTCTCAACAATGTTTGTGATTCTCAAGGATCTGTGATGATTTCTGTGTTGTGTCTGTGGATCTTGGGGAAATATTTCCCTCATAGATTTATTTGGCTTTCCTACTGTTACATCAATGAATCATCTCAATTAAAAGAGCACCCCCTTAGTGCTTATTTACTTTAATGACACCATCTGAAACCCTCTGATGTTTAGGCCCAGAAAAACAGAGTGCAGTCTCCCATGTTTGCATAATAGCATTTGTGTCCAAATTATGAAACATCTTAAATGTAAGTCAAAATACCCACGACAGCTTTCATCATAATCACCATCACTGCTAGCTGTACTACTGCCTCTACTTGGGGTAACACATAGGCTAAGAAGGACTTATTTTCTCAGTTCTGTCTAATAGTTCAGGTTATTTCAGCTTGTCTATAATTATAAGAAGAGTTCCCTTCCTTAAATATGTTGACGTCTCTAACCAGAGACATGTCAAGTAGAGATGTTGACTGCTCTTCTAAATAGTCTGGTCTGGCTGCTAGAGCGGGAGTTGCTTCCTCACCTCTTCTGTTGCTGGCTCTGGGACAAAAAGAAAGCTTTTGGTGAGTTTCCAGCCCACCAAAGAATTCTGTGTTGCCCCTCAGAAGCCTGTCACTTTCAGCAAGTTTCCCTCTGCATGAGTGTTGAAAAGCATGTGTTGTTTTCTCCTTAGATCCTTTCCATATTGTTGTCATTTTCCAGATGCTGGGCTTTGTCCATGGCTTACAATACCAATGCTAGAGCCCTAAGTGGTGAGGAATTAGGAATGCGATCATGTCCGTGTGTAAACTCTGGTTACCACACCTAGCCCTGTCCCCTGGCCAAAATGACTTGCTCTCCTGGACAGGTGACTCCTCTGGTTAAACATAAGGTATACCTGCTAAGGAGGAGAATGAAATGGCAACCCACTCCAGGATTCTTGCCTGGAAAATTTCATGGACAGAGGAGCCTGGCAGGCTACAGTCCATGGGGTCGCAAGGGTCAGACACAGCGGAGTGACTTTCACTTCACCTGCTAATTAACATCCTTATAAAAAGATTATGGCCTGGTTTCTATTTCATCAAATTATCTTTTCACTTATTTTCCGTTTGAAAGCCAATAGTTATTCTCTCTTACTTAGGTTTTTGTATGTAAATTCTGACCTAGGCTTAAAATACTGTCTATCACATGATAGTTCTTATGAAAATCACAACACATTAAAATTAAGGGAAAGACTGTAATGAAAGAGATGCCAAATGATCCCAAGGTAGTTTAAATCAATTGTATTACTAAATTTATAAATAATGTGTTGCCATGTCCAAAACAAGAATGTAAAGCAGGGGGCAATAACCTCAGCGGAAGCCCCTTTCTCAGATTCTTCATTTGAGATATCACCCCTAGCTTTGTTGAGGCATTAGGAAGGTGGGATTATAGAAAGCACCAGCTAAAGAAATTGGCCATGCAATCAGATTGCCTGAGTTTGAAGCCTGTTGTTGCTGTTCAGTGACTAAGTCGTATCCAACTCTTTTCGACCTCATGGTTTGTAGCATGCCAGGCTCCTCTATCCTCCACTATCTCCTGGAGTTTGTTCAAATGCATGTCCACTGAGTCAATGATGCTATCGAGCCATCTCATCCTCTGTCACTCCCTTCTTATTTTGCCTTCAATCTTTCCCAGTATCAGGATCTTTTCCAATGAGTCGGCCTTTCACATTAGGGAACCAAAGTATTGGAGCTTCAGCTTCAGTAACAGTCCTTCCAATGAATTTTCAGGGTTGATCTCCTTTAGGATTAACTGTTTTGATCTCCTTGCTGTCCAAGGGACTCTCAAGAGTCTTCTCCAACACCACAGTTCAAAGGCATCAATTCTTCAGCACTCAGCCTTCTTTATGGTTCAGCTTTCACATCCATACATGACTACTAGAAAAACCATAGTTTGACTGTACAGACCTTTGTCTACAAAGTGATGTCCTTGCTTTTTAGTATGTTGTCTAGGTTTGTGATAGCTTTCCTTTCAAGGAACAAGTGTCTCAATTTAACGGCTGCAGTCACTGTCCACAGTGACTTTGGAGCCCAAGAAAATAAAATCTGTCCCTTTTCCCCCATCTTTTTGCCATTAAGTGATAGCCAGATGCCATGATCTTAGTTTTTTAATGTTGAGTTTTAAGCCAGCTTTTTCATCCTCCTCTTTCACCTTCATCAAGAGGCTCTTTAATTACTCTTCACTTTCTGCCTTTAGAGTGGTATCATCTGCATATCTGAATTTGAAGCCTAGTTGTTACTTAATTTATACTGGGCAAGATTTTTTAACCTCCCTGAGCCTCAATCTTCTCATCTGTAAAATGGGAATAATAATGATTTATGCCATTCAAATAACTTTATGCACATAAAACACTTACTGCTCATAACATTGTAAGCTCTCAATAAATACTAACCATCATCACCTCTATCACCATCATCCTCTGCACCATTATTATTTTAGGAATAACTGACCTTACAGTATATGGTCACATTTACCATAGACACAATATACAAAGTAGAAGTGGAGATTAGAAACAAAGGCTGGTTTAGCTTCTGCCTCCAAATCGGGGCTGGGGGGTGGGGAACACTAAGGGCTAAGATTTGGAGTGTAAAGACATTAACTTAGATGATTTACAACAGTCCTGGCCTATCTCACCTGAAAGTATTAATAGAGCTTTATACTTACAAAAATAAATGACAGCTAGGTTTAAACTTTTTCATCTTCTTAGATGCTGGAACATATTATGGTAAGTTATATTATTTTTTTCAGCTGTCAGTGTCTATTCTGAGCCTTTACAACCTACACAGAAGGAAAAGGATGAAAAAAAGACAAACAGTAATTTATGTAAGAATTTCATGGGTAAGAACTAAGCAAATGAATGTATAATTTATGATTTGCCATATTACATTGTGATGCATTTATAAGTGATTACTCTGATTGATGATTTTGAAAATTCCAGGTAGCATTAGACTTCATCCTTCTCTACAGTATTTCTTTAAATACTATCTCTGAATCCACAAATATTTATCTTTCTTTGGTTAGCATCCAACTGGTAACCAATGAAATGATCTTACATTATTCTAGGACAGGAGCCAGGAACTTGATCTTATTGCATAAAGCTACTCCATTCCTCTTCATGTAAAATATATTCAGCTACTGGTCCCTAGATATTTAGCTGAGAAAGCAGTTAAAATTGTTCCCTTTGGAATTCCTTGGGTGTCACTCAAATAAAAGAAAATTAAAATAAACTCTAGTATGTCTGACACAACTCAAAAAGTGAGTGTGTCTACATGACTTCCACAGTACCACCTTAATCAGAATTACCCATGACACTTGTTTAAAATCCAGATTCCTGGGCCATACCAAACACATAAAGAATCAAAATATTTTTTAAAAAGGGAGAAAAATGAGAACAATAATTTCTAGGTCAAAGAACTGGAATCTGCATTTTAGCAATGTGTAATTCTCATGCATATACTGAAGTTTTGTAGATCACTCAGTAGTGTCCGATTCTTTGCTTCCCATGAACTAAAGCCCAGTTGAAGCTGAAGCTCCAAGACTTTGGCTACCTGTGGCTACCTGATGTGAAGAGCTGACTCATTGGAAAAGACCCTGATGCTGGAAAGATTGAGGGCAAGAGGAGAAGGGGGTGACAGAGGATGCGATGGTTGGATGGCATCACCTACTCAATGGACATGAATTTAAGCAAACTCTAGGAGACAGTGAAGGACAGGGAAGCCTGGCTTGCTGCAGCCCATGGGGTCGCAAAGAGTCAGACACAACTCAGCAACTGCACAATAACAATAACAACAATAATGACATTTTAGTGTTTCCCTATTAACATACCTTTGAGCTTGTTCACTCTTTCTGATCAATTTCCCCCAGTGCAGATTAACTGGGCAAATATAAAAGAGCCTGTCACTGAGGGTATGATATACACACGAGGCAGAGCTGGATGACCTCAGCATCAAGGGACAGATTTTTTTTTTTATGATCTCACAGGTGGCAAGTGGAACTTCCCCAACCAGGGATTGAACCCATGCCACCTGGAGCGGAAACACAGAGTCTTAACGACTAAACCATCAGGAAGTCCAAAGCACAGATATTTTTGATTATCAGTGTTTTCTCTTGAAAGATTTGCAGTGAAGAGGAGAAATGGTGGAAAACTCTGTACATACCGAGGTGAAGTAAAATGGGTGTAAATTTAAAAATCAAATAAATAGAACTGTATTTCATGAAAAAGTCAAGTCCCTAGTCCCACCTGCCCCCACTTCTGTTTTGCTTGCTGGAGTCAACTCTTATAACTGTCTCTGTTGGCATTGTCCTCTGCATTTTCTTTAAAAAAAAAAAAGTTTATATTACTATTTCTCTTTTTTTTTAAGGTTTTTGGACGTGGACCTATTTTTTAAGTCTTTTTTGAATTTGCTACTATATTGCTTCTGTTTCATATTTTGTTTTTTCGGCCATGAGGCATGTGGGATCTTGGTTTCCTGACCAGGGGTTGAACCACCACCACCACCACGCCCACCACCACCCCACATTGGAAGGTGAAGTCTCAATCACTGAACTGTCAGGAAAGTCCCTACACTGCCATTTCAAGACCTCCTCATTTTAAATATTATACATCGACGATTTTACTATGCCTGAATACAGCTCTTTTCTCATTCTCCCTCCAACCCTTGCCTCCCAATATAATTGTATCACTACCTTGGATTAAGTAAATATTCAGAATTTTCATTATTAGGACCTCATAAATATCATTCAAAGATAAGTCACACTGTATACTATGATCATGTTTCCATTTTGCTACTACTTTATATTTTTCCTAGAGTTAACATTTGCCTTTTCATTTTCTTCATTCTGTTTTCCATGTAACTATCACTAATTCATCTCTAAATCCTACCACATGACTCTAAAACTCTTATCACCATGATCACATGCATTGTATAATCTCTCAGTTTTATGTTCCAGAACAGTACTTTCTCCTTATCCATTCTGATTGCTGCTCTCTAAACGCTAAAGTGAGCCTTGAGCCTAGGATCTTTTTTTTTTTTTTTGGTGTCGTGAAAGGATTCCTTTCACTTCTGTCCTGTGTTGGAACACATGGATGTTGCACAGCCAAGAACAACACTCAGTCACACCACGGGACTGTTCAAATAGTAACCACCATCCCCCCACACACACCACCATCCTGTGCATCTACCCCCTGCTGTTTGGTACTTAGGATTTTAGGAACCAGATGGTACACTCATACTCAACAGGGGTGGTATTTCCTCAACAGCAGCAAAAATTGTTTGGAGGAAGGGGGAGGCTACGCAAACTTACTCTTTAAAACACAAAACACACATCTAGTACATAAATAGATATATAGTTTATTTGTTTATATAGTTTATATATATATATATATATAGCTTATTTAAATTAAGGGGGCAAGTCTAAAAAGACTCCTTAGGAGATCAATAATAAGAGGAAAAAGATTGAGAAACACTGACCTAATATAGCCTTGGTCACCAATGCCCCAAAATGTCAGGTACCCTATGTAACCACCACTCCACACTTCTCCACCCTTCAAGTCTCTTATGGGTGAGTTTGCATGATGAGTCCTTGGTAACATGCAGAACTGTTGCTGCAAGAGAGTCTGGAAAATACGGTTTTAGCTTTCTTGGGACTAAAGCACAGGGAGGCTGTCAAAAAGGGAGAGGGAGGGTGGGTGTTGCCTGCACCAGTCAAGATGTGCATGACATCTGCCAAAATGAAACTGTGCGACTCAGTCTGGGACTTGAACCCACAGACTAGGAATCAGTGAATTAAAATGGACAGGATGAGTAAACAAAAGCCCAGGACCAGATGCCTTCACAGCTGAATTCTACCAAAAATATAGAGAAGAGCTAACACCTATCTTACTCAAACTCTTCCAGAAAATTGCAGAAGAGGTAAACTTCCAAACTCATTCTATGAGGCCACCATCACCCTAATTCCAAAATCAGACAAAGATGCCACAAAAAAAGAAAACTACAGGCCAATATCACTGATGAACATAGATGCAAAAATCCTTAACAAAATTCTAGCAAACAGAATCCAACAACATATTTAAAAAATCATACACCATGACCAAGTGGGCTTTATCCCAGGAATGCAAGGATTCTTTAATATCCACAAATCAATCATGTAATACACCACATTAACAAATTGAAAGATAAAAGCCATATGATTATCTCAATAGATGCAGAGAAAGCCTTTGACAAAATTCAACACTCATTTATGATTAAAACTCTCCAAAAAGCAGGAATAGAAGGAACATACCTCAACATAATAAAGCTATATATGACAAACCCACAGCAAGCATCACCCTCAATGGTGAAAAATTGAAAGCATTTCCCCTGGAATCAGGAACAAGACAAGGGTGCCCACTCTCACCACTACTGTTCAACATAGTGTTGGAAGTTTTGGCCACAGCAATCAGAGCAGAAAAAGAAGTAAAAGGAATCCAGATAGGAAAAGAAGAAGTGAAACTCTCACTGTTTGCAGATGACATGATCCTCTATATAGAAAACCCTAAAGACTCTACCAGAAAATTACTAGAACTAATCAATGAATATAGTAAAGTTGCAGGATATAAAATTAACACACAGAAATCCCTTGCATTCCTATATACTAACAATGAAAAAACAGAAAGAGAAATTAAGGAAACAATACCATTCGCCATTGCAACAAAAAGAATAAAATACTTAGGAGTATATCTACCTAAAGAAACAAAGACCTATACATAGAAAACTATAAAACACTGATGAAAGAAATCAAAGAGGACACAAACAGATGGAGAAACATACCATGTTCATGGATTGGAAGAATCAATATTGTCAAAATGGCTATTCTAAACCCAAAGCAAACTATAATTCAATGCACATCCCTATCAAGCTACAACGGCTATTTCAAGAACTAGAAAAATATATTTCACAAATTTGATGGAAAATACAAAAAAAAAACTCGAATAGCCAAAGTAATCTTGAGAAAAGAAGAATGGGAACTCGGAGGAATCATAACTGCTGACTTTCAGACTCTATTACAATAAGACACAGTCATTCAAAGAACAGTATGGTACTTGGCACAAAGACAGAAATTAGATCAACTGGAATCAGAAAGAAAGCCCAGAGCTAAGTCCATGAGCCTAATGTCACCTTAGTCTTCAACAAGAAGGATGCAGAATAATACAATGGAAAAAAGACAACCTCTTTAACAAGTGGTGCTGGGAAAACTGGTCAACCACTTGTAAAAGAATGAAACTAGAACACTTTCTAACACCATACACAAAAATAAACTCAAAATGGATTAAAGATCTAAATGTAAGACCAGAAACTATAAAACTCCTAGAGGAGAACATAGGCAAAACACTCTCCGACATGAATCACAGCAGGATCCTCTATGACCCACCTCCCAGAATATTGGAAATAAAAGCAAAAATAAACAAATGGGACTAATGAAACTTAAAAGCTTTTGCACAACAAAGGAAACTATAAGCTAAGGTGAAAAGACAGCACTCAGATTGGGAGAAAATAATAGCAAATGAAGCAACAGACAAAGGATTAATCTCAAAAATATACAAGCAACTCCTAAGCTCAATTCCAGAAAAATAAATGACCCAATCAAAAAATGGGCCAAAGAACTAAAACAGACATTTCTCCAAAGAAGACATACAGATGGCTAACAAACACATGAAAAGATGCTCAACATCACTCATTATTAGAGAAATGCAAATCAAAACCACAATGAGGTACCATTACACGCCAGTCAGGATGGCTGCTATCCAAAAGTCTACAAGCAATAAATGCTGGAGAGGGTGTGGAGAAAAGGGAACCCTCTTACACTGTTGGTGGGAATGCAAACTAGTACAGCCGCTATGGAGAACAGTGTGGAGATTTCTTAAAAAACTGGAAATAGAACTGCCATATGACCCAGCAATCCCACTCCTGGGCATACACACTGAGGAAACCAGATCTGAAAGAGACACGTGCACCCCAATGTTCATCGCAGCACTGTTTATAATAGCCAGGACATGGAAGCAACCTAGATGCCCATCAGCAGATGAATGGATAAGGAAGCTGTGGTACATATACACCATGGAATATTACTCAGCCATTAAAAAGAATTCATTTGAATCAGTTTCTAATGAGATGGATGAAACTGGAGCCCATTATACAGAGTGAAGTAAGCCAGAAAGATAAAGACCAATACAGTATACTAATACATATATATGGAATTTAGAAAGATGGTAATGATAACCCTATATGCAAAACAGAAAAAGAGACACAGAAATACAGAACAGACTTTTGAACTCTGTGGGAGAAGGTGAGGGTGGGATGTTTCAAGAGAACAGCATGTATACTATCTATGGTGAAACAGATCACCAGCCAGGTGGGATGCATGAGACAAGTGCTCGGGCCTGGTGCACTGGGAAGACCCAGAGGATCGGGTGGAGAGGGAGGTGGGAGGGGGGATCGGGATGGGGAATACATGTAACTCCATGGCTGATTCATGTCAATGTATGACAAAACCCACTGCAATGTTGTGAAGTAATTAGCCTCCAACTAATAAAAATAAATGAAAAAAATAAATAAATAAAATGGATGGGATGGGCAAATTTAATTCAGATGACCATTGTAACTAGTACTGTGGGCAAGAATCCCTTAAAACAAATGGAGTAGCTCCCTCATAGTCAACAAAAGAGTCTGAAATGCAGTGCTTAGGTGCAGTCTCAAAAATGACAAAATGATCTCAGTTCTTGGGCAAAATATTCAAATAGCAGTAATTCAAGTCTATGCCCCAACCACTAATGCCGAAGAAGCTGAACTTGAGTGGTTGTATGAAAACCTACAAGACCTTGTAGAACTAACACCAAAAATAAGGGGAAAAAAAGTCCTTTTCATCATAGGCTGAAATGCACAAGTAGGAAGTCAAGAGATACTTGGAGTAACAGGCAAGTTTGGCCTTGGAGTACAAAATGAAGCAGGGCAAAGACTAACAGAGTTTTGTTAAGAGAATACACTGGTCATAGCAAACACTCTTTTCCAACAATACAGCAAGTGACTCTAAACATAGTCATCACCAGATGGTCAATACTGAAATCAGATTGATTATATTCTTTGCAGCCAAAGATGGAGAATCTGTATACAGTTAGCAACAACAAGACATGAAGCTGACTGTGACACAGATCATCATTTCCTTATTGCAAAATTCAGGCTTAAATTGAAGAAAGTAGGGAAAACTACTAGACCATTCAAGCATGATCTAAATCAAATCCCTCAGGATTATACAGTGGAGGTGTTGAATAGATTTAAGGGATTAGATCTGGTAGACAAAATGCCTAAAGAACTACTCACAGAGGTTTGTAACACTGTGCAAGAGGTGGTGACCAAAACCATCCCAAAGAAAATGAAATTCAAGAAGGCAAAGTGGTTGTCTGAGGAGGCTTTACACATAGCTGAGGAAAGAAGAAAAGCTAAAAGCAATGGAGAAAGGGAAAGATACACGCAACTGAATACAGAGTTCCAGAAAACAGCAAGGAGAAATAAGGCCTTCTTTAATGAAAAGTGAAACAAGTAGAAGAAAACAACAGAATGGGAAAGAGTGGAGATCTCTTCAAGAAAACTGGAGATGCTGAGGGAACATTTCATGCAAGGATGGGTGCAATAAACAGCAGAAAAAGTAAGGACCTAACAGAGGCAGAAGAGATTAAAAAGGTGGCAAGAATACACAGAAGAACTATACAAAAAAGGGCTTAATGACCTCGATAACCACTGGTGTGGTCACTCACCCAGAACCAGGCATCCAGGAGTCTGAAGTCAAGTGGACCTTAGGAAGCAATACTACAAAGAAAGCTACTGGATGTGTCAGAATTCCAGCTGAGCTGTTTAAAATCCTAAAAGATGATGCTGTGAAAGTGCTAAACTCAATATGTCAGCAAATTTGGAAAACTCAACAGTGGTCACAGGACTGGAAAAGATCAATTTTCATTCCAATCACAAACAGGAGCAGTGCCAAAGGATGTACAAACTACTGTAAAATTATGCTTATTTCATATGCTAGTAAGGTTATGCTCAAAATCCTTCAAGCTAGGCTTCAGCAGTACATGAACCAAGAACTTCCAGATGTAAAAGCTGGATTTAGAAAAAGGAGAGGAACCAGAAATCATATTACCAACATCTGCTGGATCAGAGAGAAAGCCAAGGGAATTCCAGAAAAACATATACTTCTGTTTCACTGACTACACTGAAGCCTTTGTTTTGTGGATCATGACAAACTGTGGAAAATTCTTAAAGAAGTGGGAATACAAGACCACCTTTCCTGCCTCCTGAGAAACCTGTATGAAGGTCAAGAAGTAACAGTTAGAACTTTATATGGAACAATGGACTGGATCAAAACTGGGAAAAGAATATGACAAGGCTGTATATTGTCACCCTATTTAACTTCTATGCAGAGTACATCATGTGAAATGAAGAGTTGGATGAAGCACAAGTTGAAATCAAGATTGCCAGGAGAAATATCAACAACCTCAGATATGCAGATGATACCATTCTAATGATGGAAAGTGAAGAGGACCTAAAGAACCTCTTGATAAGGGTGAAAGAGGAGAATGAAAAAGCTGGCTTAAAACTCAACAGTCAAAAAATGAAGATCATGGCATCTGGTCCCATCACTTCATGGCAAATAGATGGGGAAAAAGTAGCAGCAGTGACAGACTTTATTTTCTTGGACTCCAAAATCACTGCAGTGACTGCAGCCATGAAACTAAGATACTTACTCCTTGGAAGGAAAACTATAACAAACCTAGATAGCATATTAAAAAGCGAAGACATCACTTTGCAGGCAAAGGTCCATATAGTCAAAACTATGGTTTTCCAGCAGTCACGTATGGATGTGAGAGTTGCACCATAAAGAAGGCTAAGTGCTGAAAAACTGATGCCTTGGAATTGTGATGCTGGAGAAGACTCGAGAGTTTCTTGTACAGCAAGGGGATCAAGCCAGTCAACACTGAAGGAAATCAACCCTGAATACTCAATGCAGGTCTTTTCTATTCATTCCAGGGTACTTTGTGGATCCTTTCGTTCCAGAAACACATGATCCTCAATTCAGAGAAATTTTCTTTTTTTCTTTGATATTTTTCTCTTCTTCATTATCTTTGCTCTCTTTATGAGATTCTTATTTATAAAATACTGAACTTCGGAGTGATCTTCTAATTTAATTTTTCCCTATTTCTAGCTCTTTGTCTTTTCTTGTGTTAATATAAGACTGCCTCAACTTTATCTTCTATTTCCTAACTGATTTTTTTCCTTCAAATATTTTTCATTAAATCATTCACAAAAATTATGTACATTTCCCTCTCTGAAATTTCTTGTAATGAAGAACTGTAACAAAATGAGATAATAGTGACATACATTTCATACATTAAAATAATTTCCTATTAGAAGAAAGGGAATTTTAGGACTTCTCCTGCCATTCGGTGGTTAGGACTCTGTGCTTTTCCTACTGAGGGCCTGGGTTCGATCCCTGATTAGGAACTAAGATCCCACAAGCCACACAGCATAGCAGAAAAAGAGAAGAAGAAAGGGAATTTGTGCAACAAAAGAAAAGAAGCACTCAGAACACACGCAGATATATGTGCAAAGACATACCCATCAACTAGCTGACTATGTTATATTTTTTGCGTAATTATTAGATCCATCACTTATGAAATACAAGTGAGAATATTAAGAACTATGAGACTTACCTCATGCTTCTGTTTCACACAATCAGCACTAAACTCATAACATCTTTTTTTTTTTATTTAATTGGAGGCTAATTACTTTACAATATTGTGGTGGTTTTTGCAATACATTCACATGAATCAGCCATGGGTGTACATGTGTTCCCCATCCTGACTCTCCCTTCCACCTTCCTCCCCATCCCATCCCTCAGGGTCATCCCAGTGCACCAGCTCTGAGCACCCTGTCTCATGCGTCGAACCTGGACTGGTGATCTATTTCACATATGATAATATACATGTTTCAATGCTATTCTCTCAAACTATCCCACCCTCACCTTCTCTTAGAGTCCAAAAGTCTATTCTTTACATCTGTGTCTCTTTTGCTGTCTCGTATATAGGGTCATCATTAAATGTTAACTGTTTCCAAAGTAAAAAAAGCAGACTTAATTCTTAGAGCCTGCTGGGCAGGTTTTGCTGAAATAGTGGATTTCAGTATACTTACAAGGAGAATCTGCCTCAGCGTATAGTAAAATAGCATGATCATCAAAAGAACATCAAATAAATATCACTAATATTTATTAAGGTATTGATTTTAACCATGTTCTGTTTGAACTGCATGCTCATTAAATCAGCCAAGTTTATACATCATAAGACATAGCACCATATCAAAGAATTATGAATTCACCCAGTGATAGTTTCTAAATACCAACCCCAAATTCATATTTGTATACTTGCTAAGAATTACAGTTTATGTAGAAAAGAAAAACAAACACATATGCATCATTATAATTTAAAATATATCATGCTACACATAAGCAATATTCATATTTGGTTCTGGACCATGTTAACTAATTCTGAAGACATATTTATATTATCAATACTTTTTAATAAAGATAATTATTACATGTATGAATTTTAAAAACTTATAGTAATATTTCTGATGCCAAATTTCCCCCATTAGACATGAAAGTATAAATCTATCTGATTAAAGATATTTGTCAAGAATAGGGATCTAAACATTTCTCCAGGCAAAAAACTTAGTGAAAAAAATTTGACCTTCAACTAAAATGCAGTCTCATAATAAGCCACTGAACTTCCCAGTTGAAACATATCTTGAATTTCTACAGAAGATACACACTTCATTTAAAAGGAAAATGGTGGGTTATAAACTCACCAAGATATTGAAAATCCATTAGTTTTAGAAAAACCTGCTGAAGGTGTGGGCAGTGGGTTATAACATGGACATAAACTTCACACAATATTACTTCTCCTTGATGGTATCGCTGTAGAAGGTAAAATGCATCTTTGGCCTTGGACAGTGGTCTCATTTACTGGCTTGTGTGATACATTTGATTCTCCATATACAAATCAAGCATTTACTCCCTGAGATATTGTATTCACAAAGTCAAAAATTATCCTTTTATTTACAGAAGTAACAATGACAGAGGGTGATGCCATCCAACCGTCTCATCCTCTGTTGCCCTCTTCTCCTCTTGCCTTCAGTCTTTCCCAGCATCATGTTCTTTTCCAGTGAGTCAGCTCTTTGCAGTCAGGTGGCCAAAGTATTGAAGGTTCAGCATCAGTCCTTTCAATAAATATTCAGGATTTACTGAATATTTAGGATTTACTGGTTTGATCTCCTTGCTCTCCAATGGACTCTCAAGAGTTTGCTGCTAACAAGATTGAAATTCTGAACAATATTTTCACTTGTGGCCATTTTGATGTCTGTAAGAGTTTATGGCATAAGATAAAATTCTCTTCAATCTTTAAAAAGTAGCAATGCAAATAACAACGTCAATCATGGAATGTTCTCCACCATCCCCAATGTAAGTTAAATTAACCAATATAAAGCACAAACACAGTGATGCAGTAGAGGAAAACTAGGACTCAGGGGTGACACATAATTATGCAAAAGAAGACTATTCATTCTGAGGTCATAGCTATTTTAACTGATAACACACTTTCCCATCTGAAGAATTAAGTAAATCTGATCCAATCTGAATGGATAAGCAAAATTAGCATTAGTGATCCCAGTATAAAAATTTTAGAAACTCCACTTATGTCTTTAAAACATCCACAGGTGACAAGATCAAGATGAATCCAGCTCACTGATAGAGTTTTTTGAGAATAATTAAAAATTCATAAGTGCATCAAATTAACATTTCCTTAAGTATTAATTGTGCACATGTGTGTTCAGTTACTAAGTCGTGTCCGACCCTTTGCCACCCCATAGACTGTAGCCTGCCAGGCTCCTCTGTCCATGTGATATTGCAGAATTTTGCATTTATCCAGAAAATATTTGTGTTTACTGAAGAGATAATAGAAATATACCTAACAGTCTTTCCATGAACTGCAAACCTCCTTAAATATATGTTGAATCTCAGTTCACTCACCACCTTTAGTTCTCATACACATTATAGGAGCTTTGATGATTGGAAAGCATGATGCTCAGTTAATAACTTTTTATTAGCTAAAATTTTGTCTGCAGATACAAATAAAACTTAGAGTATATTTTCCTATTTTATCAATGGATCAAATTTTTTTGAAAAGGGCTGATACTTTTTAAAATTTTAATATTGGGAATTCCCTGGTGGTCCATTGGTGAGGACTTGGCACTTTCACAGCCCTGGGCCCGGCTGGGTTCAGTCTCTTGTTGGGGATCTAGGATCCCACAAGCCATGTGACATGGTCCAAAAAATTAAAAAGTAAAATAATAATAAAATCCTAATATGATGGTAGATTAGATAGATATGAACTAGACAAAAGTCAAATTAAAAGAGAGCACATTTCAACCAATGAAATAGAGGGACACCTTTTATGTCCATTATTTTAAACTTTCAGTAACAAAATAGTATTCGAATGAGCTTCAACCTGAAAACTGAGCAATTGTTAGCCCTGGGAGGAAGGGAGAAAGACTAAAACTCTTCTTTTGGGTTTTTGCTCAAAATCATCAGTGTAAAATAAATAATAAAGTCAGAAAGGAAGAATTAATAAGTGAACATCAAACTGCCAAGGACCTCGGCCATGTTTAATCCCCACAGCCATGTACTTCACACACACGTTTCATTAGCCACAGGGGAGTGTGGGAAGAGTGTGGATAAATCACTGTAAAACCAATTCAACTGCTGAAAAAAGACAAGTCAAGTGCATGGGGTGAGGAGAGTCAGCTTTCTCAGTCTGCATTTATCCCAGTATTCGTGGTAAAGAGAAAATGTTGCCAAAATGAGACAAAGAGAATGATCTGTGTGTGGTTCAACAGATTTGCTCAAAATGTCACTTCTAAGATTTTTGGACTGCCAAAATTGTTGAACTGTTTTTCATAGCTGCAGCCTGATATGCTATTAAGCATTTTTTTCTTTGCACTTTTCTCTTTATACCTGCTATGTGTTAGTTGCTCAGTCATGTCTGACTCTTTGTGACCCCATGGACTATAATAGCACACCAGACTCCTCTGTCCATGGAATTCTCCAGGGAAGAATACTGGAGTGGGTTGCCATTCCCTTCTCCATAAGCATTTTTTAATAGAGAAGCTCATATTCTAATTTCACCCCCCCCCCTTTTTTTTATAAGATATTTCTAGAATATTAAATTGCTTCCATGTAATCAGGTATTTAACCACTCTTTAGAACAGGAAAAGCCTCCTACAGCCCTCTAATTGAACAAATAGAGAAACTGAAGCACAGAGTCATGTATTAATTTGTCCAAGTTCACAGAGCAACTGAGTGGCAGAACAAGGACTTCACGCCAAGTCTCCTCACCTAGGACTCTTTCCAGACTCTGCAGAGCCCCCTCTGTGCCAGCGTTAGACGGGGGCCAAGAGAGAGTCACAAAGACCATACCATGGACAGAATATCCAATTGAGAAGATGAAGGGTCGGCCTTCCACACCCAAAACAACCTGAAATGACTAAATAACAAGTTTGCATGTGATAAATAAAAAAAAAACAAAAACAAAAGAGTAAAGTGCTTTACATATTTGGAGAAGGGAAGCAGTATTGGTCGGAGGATTGAAAAATAGTTTCATGAACTATACCTTAGAACAGTAGAACTTTTTCCAACTTGTTATCAGAAAATAGTTTTATTCTCAAAATAGTCACAAAAATAAAAATAGTTCAAGAAACCCTTGTATACCCTTCATCCAGATTCAGATCCATGTACTGTTAACATTTACCCCATTTGCTTTATCATTTGTTCTATTTGTTTATTTCTTCACACATTCATTTATTCTTCACTCACTGAGAATCTAGGAAAGTTCTGAGGCAGATACACAGGGATGATTTTTTTAAGGGTTCCATCCCTGGGTCAGGAAAATCCCTGGACTAGGAAATGGCAATCCACTCCAGTATTCTTGCCTAGGAAATTTCACGGACTGAGGAGCTGGGCAGGCTACAAGAGGCGGACAGGACCTAGCCACTGAGCACACAGACACACTCATAAATAAAGTTTTGAAAATTGAAGGATGGGGGCAGATGGTGGGAGCTGTAGATGGGGATTTCACTATTCTCTTTTTTAATTTCTTTAAACATTGTTTCCCATTCTCATTAATGGGAACCATTAATAACCAGCAACAATAAAGACAGATTAGCATTTCAACACAAAGAAACAAAAAATTGATTAAAACAGCAAAGAACAAAAACATTTTTCCTAAAATTCATTTCTTTATTTCAGTTCAGTTCAGTTCAGTTCAGTCGCTCAGTTGTGTCCGACTCTTTGCGACCCCATGAGCCGAAGCACACCAGGCCTCCCTGTCCATCACAAACTCCCGGAGTTTATTCAGACTCATGCCCAGCGAATCGGTGATGCCATCCAGCCATCTCATCCTCTGTTGTCCCCTTCTCCTCCTGACCCCAATCCCTCCCAGCATCAGGGTCTTTTCCAATGAGTCAACTCTTCACGTGAGGTGGCCAAAGTATTGGAGTTTCAGCTTCAGTATCAGTCCGTCCAATGAACACCCAGGACTGATCTCCTTTAGGATGGACTGGTTGGATCTCCTTGCAGTCCAAGGGACTCGCAAGAGTCTTCTCCAACACCACAGTTCAAAAGCATCAGTTCTTCGGCACTTAGCTTTCTTCACCGTCCGAATTTCACATCCATACATGACCACTGGAAAAACCATAGCCTTGACTAGATGGACCTTTGTTGGCAAAGTAATGTCTCTGCTTTTTAATATGCTATCTAGGTTGGTCATAACTTTCCTTCCAAGGAGTAAGCGTCTTTTCATTTCATGGCTGCAATCACCATGTGCAGTGATTTTGGAGCCCAGAAAAATAAAGTCTGACACTGTTTCCAGTGTTTCCCCATCTATCTGCCATGAAGTGATGGGACTGGATGCCATGATCTTAGTTTTCTGAATGTTGAGTTTTAAGCCAAGTTTTTCACTCTCCTCTTTCACTGTTATCAAGAGGCTCTTTAGTTTCTCTTCACTTTCTGCCATAAGGGTGGTGTCATCTGCATATCTGAAGCTTTTGATATTTCTCCCAGCAATCTTGATTCCAGCTTGTCCTTCTTCCAGCCCAGCGTTTCTCATGATGTACTCTGCATATAAGTTAAGTAAGTAGGGTGACAATATACAGCCTTGACGTACTCCTTTTCCTATTTGGAACCAGTCTGTTGTTCCATGTCCAGTTCTAACTGTTGCTTCCTGACCTTCATACAGGTTTCTCAAGGGGCAGGTCAGCTGGTCTGGTATTTCCATCTCTTTCAGAATTTTCCACAGTTTATTGTAATACACGCAGTCAAAGGCTTTGGCATAGTCAATAAAGCAGAAATAGATGTTTTTCTGTAACTCTCTTGTTTTCTCAATGATCCAGCAGATATTGGCAATTTGATCTCTGGTTCCTCTGCCTTTTCTAAAACCAGCTTAAACATCTGGAAGTTCACAGTTCATGGATTGCTGAAGCCTGGCTTGGAGAATTTTAAGCATTACTTTACTAGCGTGTGAGATGACTGCAATTGTGCATTAGTTTGAGCATTCTTTGGCATTGCCTTTCTTTGGGATTGGAATGAAAACTGACCTTTTCCAGTCCTGTGACCACTACTGAGATTTCCAAATTTGCTGGCATATTGAGTGCAGCACTTTCACAGCATCATCTTTCAGGATTTGAAATAGCTCAACTGGAATTCCATCACTTCCACTAGCTTTGTTTGTAGTGATGCTTCCTAAGGCCCACTTGACTTCACATTCCAGGATGTCTGGCTTTAGATGAGTGATCACACCATCGTGATTATCTGGGTCATGAAGATTTTTTTGTATAGTTCTGTGTATTCTTGCCACCTCTTCTTAATATCTTCTGTTAAGTCCCTACCATTTCTGTCCTTTATTGAGCCCATCTTTGCATGAAATGTTCCCTTGGTATCTCTAATTTTCTTGAAGAGCTCTCTAGTCTTTCCCATTGTATTGTTTTTCTCTATTTCTTTGCATTGATCGCTGAGGAAGGCTTTCTTACCTCTCCTTGCTACTCTTTGGAACTCTGCATTCCAATGGGTATATCTCTCCTTTTCTCCTTCGCTTTTCACTTCTGTTCTTTTCACAGCTATGTGTAAGGCCTCAAATCCTGTCCTATAGACCAGGGACAGGAATCTTAAATAGAGATAGCTTCTGCCCTTTAGAGAGTTTCCCTGATAGCTCACTTGATAAAGAATACTCCTGCAATGCAGGAGTCCCCAGTTCAATTCCTAGGTCGGGAAGATCTGCTGGAGAAGGGATAGGCTACCCACTCCAATATTCTTGGGCTTCCCTGGTGGCTCTGCTGGTAAAGAATCTGTTCACAATGCGAGAGACCTGGTTTGATCCCTGGGTTGGGAAGATCCCCTGGACAAGGGAAAGGCTACCCACTCCAGTATTCTGGCCTAGAGAATTCCATGGACTATACATTCCATGTGGTTGCAAAGAGCTGGACATGACTGAGCGACTTTATATACAGAGTGTGTATATATACATATATATATATACACACAGTATATATATATATACACTTTATATACCGAGCAACTTATATACAGAGTACATCATGAGAAACGCTGGGCTGGAAGAAGCACAAGCTGGAATCAAGATTGCCAGAAGAAATATCAATAACCTCAGATATGCAGATGACACCACCCTTATGGCAGAAAGTGAAGAGGAACTAAAGAGCCTCTTGATGACAGTGAAAGAGGAGAGTGAAAAACTTGGCTTAAAACTCAACATTCAGAAAACTAAGATCATGGCATCCAGTCCCATCACTTCATGGCAGATAGATGGGGAAACACTGGAAACAGTGTCAGACTTTATTTTTCTGGGCTCCAAAATCACTGCAGATGGTGATTGCAGCCTTGAAATGAAAAGACGCTTACTCCTTGGAAGGAAAGTTATGACCAACCTAGATAGCATATTAAAAAGCAGAGACATTACTTTGCCAACAAAGGTCCATCTAGTCAAGGCTATGGTTTTTCCAGTGGTCATGTATGGATGTGGGAGTTGGACTGTGAAGAAAGCTGAGCACCGAAGAAATGATGCTTTTGAACTGTGGTGTTGGAGAAGACTCTTGAGAGTCCCTTGGACTGCAAGGAGATCCAACCAGTCCATCCTAAAGGAGATCAGTCCTGGGTGTTCATTGGACGGACTGATGCTGAAGCTGAAACTCCAATACTTTGGCCACCTCACGTGAAGAGTTGACTCATAGGAAAAGACCCTGATGCTGGGAGGGACTGGGGCAGGAGGAGAAGGGGACGACAGAGAATGAGATGGCTGGATGGCATCGCCGAGTTGATGGGCATGAGTTTGAGTAAACTTCGGGAGTTGGTGAAGGACAGGGAGGCCTGGTGTGCTGCTATTCATGGGGTCACAAATAGTCGGACACGACCGAGTAACTGAACTGGAAAGTGGGTTCAGGTGTTAACAGCCTGATCCTTCCTTTACAATGTTCCCTCATCAGCCTTTGAAGTAATGGTTTCATTTATTTATTTTTTTAATTCGTTTATGTTTTTGGCCATGCTCCAAGGCTTGTGGGATCTTAGTTCCCCAACCAGGGATTGAACCTAGAACCTGGCAGTGAAAGCTCTGAGTCCTAACCACGGGACCACCAAGGAACTCCCAGGATTAATGGTTTTAATAGCTTTAATTTATTTTCAATTCTTTGCTTTGATAATTTGGCGACATCATATCTTTCATATTCCCTAAAGCTAAATTTTGCCCAGAAATATTTACATATATGTGACATAGTATAGTAGCAAGAGGGTAGAACTTTTCTCTCGATTTATTTAGGATCCAGCTGACTAATCTGCAGTGGGGCTTCCCTGGTGGTTCAGACAGTAAAGAATCTGCCTGAAATGTGGAAGACCTGGATTGGATCCCTGGGTCAGGACGATCCCATGGAGAAGGGGATGGCAACACACTCCAGTATACTTGCCTGGAGAATCCTATGAACAGAGGAGCCTGGCAGGATATAGTCCATGGGATCACAAAGAGTCAGACACGACTGAGTGACTGAGACACTTTCACTTTCAATCTCCAGTAAGTCACTCTTGGGTCTCACCTTCCTCATCAGTAAAATGAGGAAGTTGCTACACGGTCTCTCACTTATCTCATTTATCTCTGAAGTTGTTGGCTATAATTTCCCCAGATTGTCATAAGAATGATACTGGTTCCAGAAACAACCCTGGCCTTTGCCTGTATATACACAAGCTTCCCCTGCCTTCGCAGCTAAATAGCTTTCAAAGGTAAGAACCCTGGAGTGAAAAGTTTTATTGTTCCTATTGACCCATGAAGAGAATTTTGGTCCTAAGCTGCTGAGGCTGCAGTAATTGTCCTGCAAGTTCTGAGTAGTAAAACCAGTACTACCACTCCTCAGCTCGCAGGTAGAACAGATGTTTCAGTTAATCAAGCTTTTGGGGTTTTGTTTGTTGTTGTTGTTGTTGTTTTTTAATGATATTTGACATTGAAGCCATTTAGGTATCTTAGAGATTTTCAAAGAAAACAGTCTTGAGGGTACTCAGGGAGGGAGAAATTTATTTCCTAATTCTGATTTTTGCATAACAGCAATTATGGTGTTATTACCATCTTTAGGTGCCTAAACTTTTCTTTCTTTTTTTTTTTAATTTATCTTTTAATTGGAGGAAAATTGCCTTCCAATGTTGTGTTGGTTTCAACAGTGAAAATCAGCCATAATTATACATATATCACTTCTCTCTTGAGCCTGCCTCCCTTCCCATCTCCTCACCCCTCAAGGTCACCACAGAGCACCAGGCTGGGCTTCTTGTGTTATCTAACAACTTCTCACCAGCTATCTATTTTACACATGGTAGTATATACAAGTCAATGCTGCTTTCTCCATTCGTCCCTCTCTCTCTTTCCCTTGCAGTGTCCCCAAGTCCGTTCTCTACATCTGCGTCTCCATTCCTTCCCTGCAAATAGATTCATTAAAGCCATTTTTCTAGATTCCATATATACATATATATGTGTTTCATATATATATGAATTTTTCTAGATTCCATATATATATATTTCATATATATGTGTTAATATATAATAATTGTTTTTCTCTTTCTGACTTACTTCACTCTGTATAACAGGCTCTAGGTTCATTGACCTCACTAGAGCTAATTCAAATTTGTTCTCTTTTACGGCTGAGCAATATTCCACTGTATATATGTATCACATCTTCTTTATCCATTCATTTATAGATGGACATCTAGGTTGCTTCCATGTCCTGGCTATTTTAAATAGTGCTGCAATGAACACTGGGGTGCTTGTGTCCTTTAGATTTGTAAAAGTATAAATAAAGGATTTTACTTGTCTTATATGCATATGATTTGCAATGTACATATATTTACAGGCTTCCCTGGTGACTGAGATGGTAAACATATTGCCTGCCATGTGGGAGACCCGGGTTCAATCCCTGGAGAAGGCAATGGCAACCGGCTCCAGTATTTTTGCCTGGAGAATTCTATGGACAGAGGAGCCTGGAGAGCCACAGTCCATGGGGTCGCAAAGAGTTGGACATGACTAACACACACACACATATATTTACAATGTATATCAGATAACTAACAGTATACTCAGGTGAGTAATTGAATATGCACACAAAAAAGAGAAAAAAGTAAATCATGGTTTTCAGTTAAAAGGAAAAGCAAGTAAATGTTGAGAAAGCCATAAGAAAGGGACCCAGATTTCTCTGAAGGAACGCCCATATTTCTTAAGTGAGCACAGAAACACTCATCTCTGTTGCATACGATTCATCTGTGATAAACCAGATGATCAGCCTACCCACATCTTATGAACCAGATTGCCCTCCAGTGTAGAAAAAAGTGTCCCAGTGAGAGCCAGCAGCAAAATCCTCTGTTTCATTTTGCAATTCTAAATTCCCTGAAAAGATGTTAAGTTTAAAACTCTGAGGTGGAGACTTCTTTTTACTATCTAGAAGGCAGAAAATATTTCATATTATTTCATATTAATTCTGATCATCATAAGCAAAATGAGAAGGTTAAAGTAGAAGTATGAGGCGCAGGGGAGGAAAGATCTGGATTCGTTTGTGAATTTTGTCCGACCTAAATATTTTTTGGAGAACGCTTTTTGCTGTATTACATAGTTATCCTTTTGAAATGTTTATAATTAACAAATATTAAAGAAAATAAAGCAGCACGGAGTTGAAATTTGTTGTTCAGGTCAACTAAGTCAGGTCCGACTCTCCATGACCCCTGGACTGCAGCATGCCAAGCTTCCCTGTCCTTCACTGTCTCCTGGAGTTTGCTCAAAATTCATATCCATTGAGTCAGCGATGCTATCCAAACATCTCATCCTCTGTCACCCTCTTCTCCTCCTGCCCTCAATCTTTCCCAGTATCAGGGTCTTTTCCAATGAGTCGGCTCTTCGCATCAGGTGACCAAAGTATTGCAGAGATTTATCTTCCCCTTAATCTAGTAAAATATGCCTTTGGCCAACATACACATTTTTTCCTCTGCTGTTAGCTCAGAAGGAAGAATATTTGCTGAAAACATCCTTGATGAACGCTCTCAGTGTGAAAAGGCTTTCCATTGATGCTATGAAGAGAGATGAGAGAAACAGAAGAACTTTTAAAACTGGGCTGCTAAACTCTTGTTTCCATTTTGAATGACAGAAGCTCTGGGGCATTTCCTGAAATGAGAAATGATGGAATGATACTTGACAAACTGTTCTGCTGGGGAGCTGTGACCCACAGTGACATTGTGATGTGGAGGGGACCTGCCAGCTGTTTGAAGCACCTTGGAAGAGAAGGTTCAGGACCAGCTCTAAAACACTGACTGGACTCTTGGTGTTGAATCCAAAGTTTCAGAATAATAACTCTAAGTGAAATGGAAGTCGCTCAGTCATGTCCGACTCTTTCCGGCCCCATGGACTATACAGTCCATGGAATTCTCCAGGCAAGAATACTGGAGTGGGTAGCCTTTCCCTTCTCCAGGGGATCTTCCCAATCCAGGGATCGAACCGAGGTCTCCCACATTGCAGGCAGATTCTTTAGCAGCTGAGCCACAAGGGAAGCCCAACAATACTGAAGTGGGCAGCCTATCCCTTCTCCAGGGGATCTTCCTGACCCGGTAATTGAATTGGGGTCTCCTGCATTGAAGGCAGATAATAACTCTAAGAAGGTATCCCATTTTTTTTTAGGGCACAAAGGAAGGAAAATGAATTCGTTTACATGAATTTATATTTAAATTCTGCCCTCTGTTAAGGAAAAGCCAGAGCTGGATATTAGTTAAAACAATAACAGATTTTATTCAAGACCACTGCAATAGAGAGAAAGAGACTTCAGTCCAGAACGGTGCTCAAGTCTCAGTATACGACGTAGGTAAGTGGGAATTCACAGTGAAGGAGCAGGGCAGGGGTCAGTGGGTGGAAAATCGCTGAGAGAAAACACCAGGATCAAGGGGGATTCTGGCTGAACTGATCTAGCAGGATTCTTGCTGGAGGCAGACCAGGGGGATCAGACTTCTCAGGTGGGTAGTGGAGGATGAGAAACCTGATTATATAACTGTGGTGATCAGATATGGAGGATAGGGGTGCTTTCTAAACTGACCTAGCTGGATTCTTGCTACGATTGGGTAATTCAGAAATGGACACAGAAGTTGAAAAGTGGGGCTTGTCTGTAAAGTTCAGGGGAGCATGAATTGAGTTTGGTCAGGAAAGAATCTTTGTCACCTTTTCCAACATGGATTTGATGCAGAGTACCATAAAAATGATGACCCTGGCAGTGCAGGGGTAAAGAATCTGCCTGCCAATGCGGTAGACACGGGTTTGATCCCTAGGTTGGGAAGATCCCCTGGAGAAGGAAATGGCAACCCACACCAGTATTCTTGCCTGGGAAATCCCATGGGCCGAGGACCCTGGAGGGCTACAGGCTTAGCGACTAAACAACAACAACCAACTGTAAAAATAATGACTGTAATAAAAATCATTTATGTAACAACAAAAATAAAGTAACCAAGAATTAGTGAGGGAAGATAAGAGAAAAACTATAATAGATATCTTGGGCTGAGAATCTACTGCAAATAAGGACAAATCCAGCCTTGAGTTTCTTGGGGAAGAAAGCAGGGAGGGAGACACAGCGTGTTTTTATTGCCTGACAAAGTAAAACATTCCAGTTCATCATGAAACAAGCATTTTCTGGTTCTGGTGTCTGAGCCAAACTTCTCCAGTTGGTAGATAGCATGAATTGTTCTGGACAATGTCCTCCCAGTAGGCTCACAAAGAAGGCACAGAAGTTCTACTTAGGGCTGTTTCTTGTGTGGCCTTTTGATAAAAGCTGAGGCATAAGGTGAAATTTTCCTCCATGACTTAGGTGCCAAAGGGATACAAGCTGACTCCACGCTTTCTAGAGATTTGATCTGATATAGGGAGAAAACTTACAGAACCTTGAGGGACAAGGTCCTTCCAAGTACAATTTGTCTCAGGGACTTTTGACAAGAACTTTGTGCAGATAGTTCCTTACTTGCGTCTCTAATAGGTATCTGAAGGATGTACCAGCGTTGCACAAGGAAGGGAGATCAAAACAGTCGAGTTACCAGACGTGAGGTGCCCTTTTTGTGAACAGTGTGGAATCTGCATTGAAAAATTTTCAACGTGGTGTATTTTAAAGAGATAACTGGTGATCAACAATGCTTTCTGCATAGTGGGAGTCACTCTGGCTTTACCTTGTTGACATGACTTCTACTCAATTTGTCTCCCCGACAGAGATATAGAGGATCCACAAAGACTGCACAGTCCAAAAACTGTGGCCATATGGATAGCCATTATCCACATGTGGCCACTTAAATTTAAGTTAATTAAAATTATGTAATTCCCTGGAGCTCCAGTGGTTAGGACTCTGTGCTTCCAATGCAAGAGTCAAGGATTCTATCCCTGGTCAGGGTTAAGTTCCCGCATGACTCTCAGCTTGGCCAAAAAAAAAAAAAAATTACTTAAAATTAAACAAAACTAAAGATTCAGCTCTATTACAAATCCCGTTGCACTGGCCACATTTAAAGTCCTCCGTAGCCACAAATGGCCAGTGGCTAGAAGACTAGACAGAGCAGTGAAAGAGAGGGCAGTCTCACCATCACAGAAAATCTTATTGGGCAGCACCACTCTAAGAAATCAAATGTATGGGCTATTAATACAAGCAATAACATCTGTAAATTCATAGCTAAAAGGATTAGTGGAATTAGTGACCACTGGAATGAATCAGAGACCCCAAGAGAAAGACTTCCAGTCTAAGGGAAAAACAAAAAAAGATTAAAACAGTAGTTTATGTGTGGCTAGAGGAAGAGTCATGTGCATTAATCACAAGGACTGTGCCATAAAGATCAAGGTCTAGGAGAAGGACATTCATCGGACCAAAATGAAATGTGACAGGAAATGCCCAGAAGGGAGTGTTTGGAGGTAGAATTTTCTATTTATGGTATAAAGAAGTGTTCTGTGATCCGATCACTTCAGAAAGTGTGGACTTAAAATGTCTGAAGGATTTCTTTATTTTCAGAACTCCTCTGAGTCTTTCACAGCTTGATAATCTCAGATGTGTGCCGTGTTCCTCCTCCTTATTTGAACTTGGGGTCTTTGCAAAGTGAGTTATGTTCAGGGCAACCCTCTTGAGGGTTAGCAAGAATGCAAAACTTGACCATGGTCCTGCCTCTAGGAAGTTGTACAGCTAGGATGCAGAGTTTATCTTCAGAGCCTGAGCTCTTAGCATTGTATGTGGTTTAACTTTTTAGAGCTGTACTCTCTAACTTCCTTCCTACGATGGAGGTGTATTTTAACAAGCTGTTTGAACAGGGTCATTGCAGGCATAGTAAGAAGGAAGGTGTGCCTGGGGAAACATGGTTGGGAAAAGCAACTGCTCTCTAAACACATGGGAGGGTTGGGAGACTGCTTTATCAAGTCCCAGCTTTCCTCCATGACTGTCTCCATTTGAAAGTCTCTGACACTTGAAACGTCACATTTCAAAAATCAGGCTCCTTGTCTTCCTCTTCAAATAGTGGTAGGACACTCTTGGTCTTCCACTTTTATACTCTTCAAGAGATCTTTATACAAACTCAATTTTTTGACAACACCTTCCAAACTGTCTGATCCATCTATCCTTTTCTTGTCAATTCTTTTGTCCTTAAGATCTCTAAAAATGTTTCTTCTAAACAAATTTATTCCAGTAAAACTGCAGTTCCAATACGCAATGTATTCTTATTCTGAGTACCAAATTTCATATTTTAGTTCCTGAATTACTGTTTGAGATAATTGGCTAGTTTTTAAACATGATATTTATTTCCAGTGAAAGTGGTATATTTTTCTTGAGAAATCTACACTCAGACATATACACATTTTTATGTGTTCTTAGATTAACTTCAGATATTATAACTGACCATCCTTTAGCATCTGTGGAATAATGCTCTATTATATAAGATATGCTATTTGTGGATCAACTAATAAAAGCTTAGAAGTAAAAAAACAAAAAAGTTTCTTTTTTGCCATTTCCACTTTATTAGGTCTGATTGGAAGTGCAGGGAACTCTCTGGTTTGGGACCTCATGCTTTCACTGCCAAAGGTGAGGGTTCAATCCCTGGTCAGGGAACTAAGATCCTGCAAGCTACATAGTGCAGCCAAAAAAAAAAAGGTGCCTCACTCTAGTCAAACATCAAATAAGAAGGTAAGCACATTTTATATGTTGACAGCAGGGACTTATTATTTCTAAGGGCTAGTTTCTAGAAGCTACTTGTAGTCTTAATTACTCCCTAGAGGAACATCTTATTATCAATTATATCAAAGTCAGAATTGTCTATTTAACATTTAGATAGATAAGTGTAAAGAGTGAGTCACTCAGTCGTGTCTGACTCTTTCTGACCCCAAGAATTATAGCCCACCAGGCTCCTCTGTCCATGGAATTCTCCAGGCAAGAATACTGGAGTGGGTTGCCATTCCTTTCTCCCGGGGATCTTCCTGACCCAGGGATCAAACCCATGTCTCCTGCATTGCAGGCAGATTCTTTACCGTCTAAGTCCCAAGTGAAAGTGAAAAGTGAAAGTGAAGTCGCTCAGTCGTGTCCAACTCTTTGTGACCCCATGGACTGTAGCCAAACAATTCTGCTGAATAGATCAACTCGTTCACATGATCTGGAGGTTGTTGGTTGTCTTGTGAATAACTTAGCTAGACCTTACTAAACGCAGTTGAACTCAAAGCTGTATTTTTTTCAGACCTGCTACATTGCACAGGAAGTTGGCACTGATAACTCATTTCTTTCTGAAAAAATCTCTTAAGGCTTTCATGCTTTAGAGAGTGAAATTTTGACCTCAACGTTGTGACAGTCTGAACATTCGAAGAGATTAAGAATACTAGTGATTTTTAAGTATGTGATGGGAAAACAGTAATAAAGTAGTTGTTTATTCCCCATGTTTATTGGAATATTCATTGTTTTAGATGTTTGGGATTCATCAGTAAATAAAACAAAGTCCTTGTTCTTAATTCAAGGGGAGACTGATATTAACAACTTGGAAAGGTATATTTTATTTAATTATGTATTTATTTTTACTTTTTGGCTGCCACCAAACACAGCATACAGAATCTTAGTTTCCCTACCAGGGTTGGAATCCATGCCCTCTGCCCTGGAAGAGTGGAATTTTAACCACTGGACCACCAGAGAAGTCTCTATATTTTAAATAATAAAGCCAAACATGAAAAAAATCCAGGAATTTTGTATCCAGTGGTGTGTTTGTGTTTAACAGTTGACTCTGGAAAAATTAAAGAGATCTGACTTGTGCTGTTTTCTGACATACAGTGGTGTAAATACTCCCACTATGGCCAATTTCAGCATCAAGGAGATGTCACTGAATGCAGAGTTAGGAATACCTATGCTAACACAGCTCTCAGGCACTGTCTGAGCCAAATCCAGCACACCATGGAATCCGAATCAACTCTGTTATCTTCCAGATTTTCATATGGCTCCAGAAGGAAAGTTATTTTAAAGAAAACTGGAGGGGAAAAAAGCAAAAAAAAAAAAAAAGCCCTAAAATATACATAAATACTACATAAATCATGTTTATAAGGAAGACCTCTTTACTCTTTTAACATTTGATATGAAGAATAACAAGTTCTATAAAGGCTCTGTTTGTGTACAGTTTAAACCTTTAAAACTGAGACAAAAAATTTTCAAGCTCCTTTTTGATCTGAAACCCTTCCACTCATTCCTAGCTAAATTGTGTAATTAATCACAAAATTTTAGTGATAATTTTTCAGCAATGAAGAACAATGACCATTTATTGAGTCCCTAGTATGGGCTAGGTATTTTAATGTGTTTTCTGGATAGTAAGTCTGCAAAGTAGCTATTATCCCACTTTAACGGTAAAGAAACTGAGGTTCCAAGACATCAATTTACCCATTAATAATATCGCCCACTAGTAAATTCAATCTAAGATTCAAATCAATGTCTATCCAATTCAAACACCTGTGTTTTTTTTCCTGTCGAAAGCCATTGGTTTATGAACTGGCTCAAAGTAAAATCTAATTTTCAGAAATGCCTGATGCATTCATTAATTCCCTGGACATTTAGGTCTTAGGACTCTAAAGTAAGAGGTAATTTTATATTTTTTTATTCATCCTGATGCCTTTATGGGTGATTTTTTAAATTTATTTTTTAATTTGAGGAAAACTGCTTTACAATGCTGTGTTGGTTTCTGCCATACCACAACACAAATCAGTCATAATTATACATATATCACCTCCTTCCCTTCCCCTCACCTCACCCTCCTAGATCATCACAGAGCACCAGGCTGGGCTCCCTGTGTTATCTAGCACCTTCTCACCAGCTATCTATTTTACACATGGTAGTGTATATATGTCCACGCGACTGTCTCCATTGGCCCCACTTTTTCCTCCCCACACTGTGTCCATAAGTAATTTTAAGGTCACAGAGTCAGGTCCCCTGGTGTAGGTTTACACATTAGCGGCCCCTGGAGCACCTTGGCAACAAAGCATACCTCACTAGGCCTGCAGGCAGGATCTCTGTTGCTTTTTCATCTCACAATGCCTCCTAGGTTGTTGAATATTCTACTGGGGGGCAGGGCACCTAGGTGTGGAGGAGGGTGGGGTCCAACCCTGGGCAGTAAAATGCAATCCCTCTTCCTATTCCAGCACAAAAGTAGCTCAGGGCTTCCCATGCAACTGGGACACACCGGGACTCTGAATCCCCCTAGTGAACCCTCAAAAGCAATGGATACTCTAAATAGAGTTAATAGAATTTTACAACTGGAGAGGACTTCAGAGGTTATTTAGCTCAACCTCTCATGAGCATATGCATGCTATAGTCGCTCAGTGGTGTCTAACCCTTTTCGACCCTTTGGACTGTAGCTTGCCAGGCTCATGTCAAGACAAAGACAAGGCTCAGTGACTTTCCAAAAGCCTTATAAGTGGTTTGCAACCCAAGCCATGTGCCACTGACATCTGGTCCCGTCAGGCACTCTCTCCACCAGGCCCTGTGGTGCTCGCTCTCTGATGAGGAAACCAGCAAATACTAGTCCCCAAGGAGGACCTTTTACAGAGTTAATACCTTGAAGGCAGCAGTAGAATGGTATAAAAAGCACTCCCAAATCCCAAGCTTTCATAGCACAACAAGTAAAATGGAACAATAACAATATCTGTACTTTGCTACACAACTGAAGTTTCCCCTACCAACATGGTCAGCTTAATAGTAATGCCTTAAGGGTTTATAACATTTTACAATTTGTGGAATACTTTTTCACTTATTATGTCATGATTATGAAACGTATTAAGTAGCCAGGGAACCTGGGTTTGATTCCTGAGTTGGGAAGATCCCCTGGAGAAGGAAATGGCAACCCACTCCAGTATTCTTGCCTGGAGAATTCCATGGACAGAGGAGCCTGGCAAGCTACAGTCTATGGGGTCACAAGAGTCGGACACGACTGAGCGACGAAGCGCACACACACACACACACATTTTACAAGTGAGGAAACTGAAGTTCAAAGAAGTTCAGATATCTTGCCACTTGATAAGTGACCTAGAGGGGACCACAGCTTTGGTCTACCTCCTACTCCAGTGCTTTTTTCTCATAATATCTAAGAAGGGGCAACAGAATAGTGGACTTTGATAGATTCACATTAAAAAAAACCAAGGCACACAGCTCTCATTTAGAGACTTTATCCAAGATGATATATACCATCTGCTGCTGAGGCCCAAGACCCAAGCATTCCACTTGCTAGTCTTCCGCCCACAACATAGGGTTCCCTGCACCTTTGTTACTTCCATGAACAGAACATTTTTTATATACACCAAATATGCATACACCTCTCCAAATCTGGCAAACATTCTGCGAGGCAGTGCAACTGGAAAAGCTAATATCTCAAAAGTATTTTGCTTCTGCCAAATTCAGACCCCATGCACCTGTGTAATGTATCTTTTTCCATCCCTTGTACAATGAGTTTGAACCTTTAAGAAGTTCAGTTCAGTTCAGTTCAGTTCGGTCGCTCAGTCGTGTCTGACTCTTTGCGACCCCATGGACTGCAGCATGCCAGGCCTCCCTGTCCATCACCAACTCCTGGAGTTTACTCAAACTCATGCCCACCGAGTCGGTGATGCCATCCAGCCATCTCATCCTCTGTCATCCCCTTCTCCTCCTGCCCCCAATCCCTCCCAGCATCAGGGTCTTTTCCAATGAGTCAACTCTTCGCATCAGGTGGCCAAAGTACTGGAGTTTCAGCTTCAGCATCAGTCCGTCCAATGAACACCCAGGACTGATCTCCTTTAGGATGAACTGGTTGGATCTCCTTGCAGTCCAAGGGACCCTCAAGAGTCTTCTCCAACACCACAGTTCAAAAGCATCAATTTGCATCCTCACAAATAGAAGTAACAGAGACTCTCTCGTGAGCCTTTGATGAAATAATTATCTGGCAGTTAACAAGCAAAGTCCTTCCTGCCAACTTGGAATCACACCCAGAAAAGAGCTGGGGAAAATTTCAAGATACATGTTCAGAGTGTGACCCTTGAAATGTGAGTTACAAGAAATTACGGCTAAAAGAGAAATATCTATTTTCATGAAGGCGGGGCAGAATTTCAGTGTATCTTCTAGTGAGTATGCTTATGCTCTCCCTTGTGTCTGGGGAGATAAGATTCCAACACTTACCGTTAGGACATCATGCCATAATCGAGGGTGGAGGATATAAACCAGATGTCAGGAGAACTTTCTGCTCTTGTTTACCTAGATGATAATAATATGCTTTACTCTCTTTGAGTGTGTCAAAAGTATTTACTGTTGCAAACCCCCATAAATTCATTTATATATTTTAGATTGTAAAGGTTTCAAAGCAGAATTCATTAATCTTGATGTATCTGTTAAGGAAATACCTAGTCACTACAGAGTATGTGGAAACGCAGAAAGACTTAAAAAACAAAAACATCACCCAAAGGCATTTGCTATATTCTTAGGGATGCAATTGAAAAATTTGGATAAACAATCTTTGTTTCCATGCTTTTTGGTAATATCATCATCCCTGGGCCAGTTATTAAATATATTATGGAAGTAATTCTAATCTGCTTCTGAATCCAAATTGTGTAGCCTCTGCAAAATAGTATCTCAACATGCTTCAGAATTCTGGCGCTACACACACACACACACACACACACACACATACACACACACATATATACTGTTGTTGTTAGTCAGTCCCCGAGTCATGTCTGACTCTTTGTGACTGCGTGGACTGCAGCCAGGCCTCTCTGTCCCAGCCTCTCTGTCCTTCACCATCTCCCAAAGTTTGCCCAAGTTCACGTCCATTGCGTCAGTGATGCCGTCCAGCCATCTCATCCTCTAACAACTTCTGTTTTCAATCTTTCCTAGCATCAGGGTCTTTTCCAATGAGTCAGCTGTTCACATCAGGTGACCAAAATACTGGAGTTTCAGCTTTAGCATCAGTCCTTCCAATGAATATTCAGGGTTGATCTCCTTCAAGATGGACTGGTTTGCTCTCTTTGCAGTCCAAGGGACTCTCAGGAGTCTTCTCCAACACCACAGTTCAAAGGCATCAACTCTTTGGTGCTCCACCTTCTTTATAGTCCAGCTCTCACAACCATACATGACCACTGGGAAGACCATAGCCTTAACTATGCAGACCTTTGTTGGCAAAGTAATGTCCCTGCTTTTCAACACACTGTCTAGGTTTGTCATAGCTTTTCTGCCAAGAACAAAACATCTTCTGATTTCATGGCTGCAGTCACCATCTGCAGTGATTTTAGAATCCGAAAAGAGGAAATCTGTCCCTACTTCCATTCCCCACCCCCGCTACTTGTCATGAAATAATGGGACCAGATGCCATGATCTTAGTTTTTTTAATATTTAGTTGTAAGCTAGCTCTTTCACTCTCCCTTGTTCACCCTTATCAAGAGGCTGTTTAGTTCCTCTTCACTTTCTGCCATTAGAGTGGTATCATCCGCATACCTGAGGTTATTGATGTTTCTCCCACCTATCTTGATTCCAGCTTGTAACTCATCCAGCCCAGCATTCCTCATGATATGCTCAGCATATAGATTTAACAAACAGGGTGACAGCAGACCACCCTGTCATACTCCTATCTTAATCTTAAACCAATCAGTTGTGCCATACAGGGTTCTAATGTTGCTTCTTGACCCACATACAGGTTTCCCAGGAGACAGGTAAGATGGTCTGGTATTCCCATCTCTTTAAGAGCTTTCCACAGTTTATTATGATCCACACAATCAAAGGCTTCGAGGTAGTCAATGAAACAGAGGTAGATGTTTTTCTGGAATTCCCTAGCTTTCGCTATGACCCAGAGAATGTTGGCAATTTGATCTCTGTTCCTCTTTTTTTTCTAAACCCAGCTTGGACATCTGGAAGTTCTTGGTTTGCATAATGCTGAAGCCTAGCATGCTAGATTTTCAGCATGACCGTACTAGAATGGGAGATGAGTGCAATTATCCGATGGTTAGCACGGTCTTTGGTACTGCCCTTCTTGGGAACTGAGATGAGGATTGACCTCTTTCAGTCCTGTGGCCACTGCCCGGTCTTCCAGACTTGCTGACATAATGAACGCAACACCTTGGTGGTATCATCCTTTAGGGTTTTGAATAGTTCTGTTGGAATTCCATCACATCCACTAGCATTATTAACAGCAGTGCTTCCTAAAACCCACTTGACTTCACTCTCCAGAATGTCTGGCTCTGGGTGACTGACCACACCATTGTAGTAATCTGGTTCATTTAGATCTTTTTTGTACCATTCTTCCATGTATTCTTTCCATCTTTTCTTGATCTCTTTAGCATCCACTAGGTCTCTACCATTTCTGTCCTTTATTGTGCCCATCTTTGGGCAAAATGTTCCCTTGATAACTCCAATTTTCCTGCAGAGATCTCTAGTCTTTGCCCTTCTGTTGTTTTCTTCTAGTTTTATACACTGTTCACTGAAGAAGGCCTTGTTTTCTCACTGTGCTCTTCTTTGGAAATCTGGGTTTACTTGGATATACCTTTCCCTTTTTCCTTTGCTTATTGTTTTCTCTTCTTTCTTTAGCTATTTGTGAGGCCTCCTCTTCATGACTCAGATAACCACGATGGTGTTATCACTCACCTAGAGCCAGACATCCTGGAATGTGAAGTCAAGTGGGCCTAAGGAAGCATCACTACAAACAAAGCTAGTGGAAGTGATGGAATTCCAGTTGAGCTATTTCAAATCCTGAAAGATGATGCTGTGAAAGTGCTGCACTCAATATGCCAACAAATATGGAAAACTCAGCAGTGGCCACAGGACTGGAAAAGATCAGTTTTCATTCCAATCCCAAAGAAAGGCAATCCCAAAGAATGTTCAAACTAATGCACAATTGCACTCATCTCACATGCTAGCAAAGTAATAGTCAAAATTCTCCAAGCCAGGCTTCAACAGTACATGAACTGTGAACTTCCAGACATTAAGCCGGATTTAAAAAGGCAGAGGAACCAGAGATCAAATTGCCAACATCCGCTGGATCATGGAAAAAGCAAGAGAGTTCCAGAACAATATCTACTTTTGCTTTATGGACTACGCCAAAGCCTTTGACTGTGTGGATCACAACAAACTCTGATCTTCAAGATCCTTCAAAAATTCTTCAAGAGATGGGAATACCAGACCACCTGACCTGTCTCCTGAAAATCTGTATGCAGGTCAAGAAGCAACAGTTAGAAATGGACATGGAGGAGAAGGAAATGCAACCCACTCCAGTATTCTTGCCTGGAAAATCCCATGGACTGAGGAGCCTGGTAGGCTACAGTCCATGGGGCCGCAAAGAGTCGGACACCACTGAATGACTTCACTAGATCCTGCATGCAGCCAAATAAATAAACAATTAAAAAAAAAAAAAAAGAAATGGACATGGAACAATAGACTGGTTCCAAATCGGGAAAGGAGTACATCAAGGCTGTATATTGTCACCCTGCTTATTTAACTTACATGCAGAGTACATCATGAGAAATGCCAGACTGGATGAAGCACAAACTGGAATCAAGATTGCTGGGAGAAATATCAATAACCTCAGATATGCAGATGACACCACCCTTATGGCAGAAAGTGAAGAAGAACTAAAGAGCCTCTTGATGAAAGTGAAAGAGGAGAGTGAAAAACTTGGCTTAAAGCTTAACATTCAGAAAACTAAGATCATGGCATCCAGTCCCATCACTTCATGGCAAATAGATGGGGAAACAGGGGAAACAGTGGTTGACTTTATTTTCTTGGGCTCTAAAATCACTGCAGATGGTGACTGCAGCCATGAAATTAAAAGACACTTGCTCCTTGGAAGAAAAGCTATGACCAACCTAGATAGCATATTAAAAAGCAGAGATATTACTTGACCAACAAAGGTCCATCTAGTCAAAGCTATGGTTTTTCCAGTAGTCATGTATGGATGTGAGAGTTGGACTATAAAGAAAGCTGAGCACTGAAGAGTTGATGCTTTTGAGCTGTGGTGCTGAAGAAGACTCTTGAGAGTCTGTTGGACTGCAAGAAGATCTAACCAGTCATTCCTAAAGGAAATCAATTCTGAATATTCATTGGAAGGACTGATGTTGAAGCTGAAAGTCCAATACTTTGGCCACCTGATTCGAAGAACCAACTCATTGGAAAAGACCCTGATGCTGGGAAAGATTGAAGGTGGGAGGAGAAGGGGACGACAGAGGCTGAGATGGTTGGATGGCATCACCGATGCAATGCACATGACTTTGAGTAGGCTCCAGGAGTTGGTGATGGATAGGGAAGCCAGGCATGCTGCAGTCCATGGGATCGCAAAGAGTCAGACATGATTGAGCGACTGAACTGAACTGAAGGCCTCCTCAGATAACCATTTTACCTTCTTGCTTTTCCTTTTCTTTGGAATGGTTTTGTTCACTGCCTCCTATACAATACTGCAGACCGCTGGTCCATAGTTCTTCAGGCACACTGTTTACAAGTTCTAATCCCTTGAATCTGTTCATCACCTCCACTGCATATTCATAGGGGATTTGATTTAAGTCATACCTGGCTGGCCTTGTGGTTTTCCCCACTACTTTAGTTTAAACCTGAGTTTTGCTATGAGAAGCTGATGGTCTGAGCCACAGTCAGCTCCAGGTCTTATTTTTGCTATTGTATACAGCTTCCTCATCTTCAGCTACAGAAAACTGTCCTCAATTTGATTTTGTTATTGGCCAATTGGTGATGTCCATGTGTTAAATTATCTCTCATGTTGTTGAAAAAGGGTGTTTGCTATGACCAGTGCATTCTCTTGGCAGAATTCAGTTAGCCTTTGCCCTGCTTCATTTTGTCCTCCAAAGCCAAACTTGCCTGTTATTCCAGGTATCTCTTGACTTCCTACTTTTGCATTCCAATTCCCAATGATGAATAGCACATCTTTTTTTGGTGTTAGTTCTAGGAGGTCTTCTAGGTCTTCATAGAACTGATCAGCTTCTTTGGCATCGGTGATAGGAGCATAGACTTGAATTACTATTATGTTGAATGGCTTGCATGGGAAATGAACCAAGATCATTATGTCTTGAGGTTGCACCCAGGTAGTAAATTTCAGACTCCTCTGATGACTATGAGGACTACTGCATGTCTTCTATGGGATTCTTGCCCACAGTAGTAGATATAATGATCATCTGACTTAAATTTGCACATTCCTGTCCATTTTAGTTCACTGATTCCTAAGATGTTGATATTTATTCTTACCATTTCCTGCTTGACCATGTCCAATTTACCTTGATTCATGGACTTAACATTCCAGGTTCCTATGCAAAACTATTCTTTGCTGCATCGGATTTTACTTTCACCACCAGACACATCCACAACTGAATGTCATTTCCGCCTTGGCCCAGCCACTTCATTCTTTCTGGGGCTGTTAGTAGTTCTCCTCCACTCTTCTCTGGAGCATATTGGACACCTTCAGACCTGGGGGACTCATCTTTCAGTGTCATATCTTTTTGTCCTTTTATACAGTTCGTGGTGCTTCCCTTGTGGCTCAGCTGGGAAAGAATCTGCTTGGAATGCGGGAGACCTGGGTTCGAACCCTGGGTTGGGAAGATCCCCTGGAGAAGGGAAAGGCTACCCACTCCAGTGTTCTGACCTGGAGAATTCCATGGATTCTACAGTCCATGGGGTCGCAAAGAGTTGGACACGACTGAGCAACTTTCATTTTCACTTTCACCACAGAAACTAATACAACACTGTAAAGCAATTATATTCCAATTAAAAAAAAAAAGAAATTCTGTTAAAAAAAAAAACAGTAGTAAGGGAACCACAGCTTTATTAAGTATATAAAATTATCTCAATGAAGTATGCAGATATTAGATATGAAACGAATACACAGGGCCAAGCAATAGTTTCAGTAAGTAATTGGATACATTTAAGTCATGGCTTAAATTGATGATATATGAAGACACATTATGCTATTTCTTGGAACACTTTGAGAAAAACTACTCTGCTGAGCAAAATAATTTAAAAACTTGTATAGAAAGTTGGCATTTGAATTAATTCTGCATGCCAGAGCACAGTAACATGAATCTGCTGCTCTCTAAACTCTGTCAAATTGCAAGATCTCCTCTTGCCAATCTGTTTGTTTGCCAATATTTATCGATTACTTGGGACAATGACTTTGAATACTGACTTTTGAGGTTTTCTTGCCCTTACATACTACCTGACTTTGCAAGAACTTCTTCAATCTGTATAGGTGTCATCAGATGTTATGGATTTGAAATTTTAAAGACCCAGAAAGATAGGATCTTCCAAGGTGGTGCTAGTGGTAAAGACCATGTCTGTATATGCAGGAGACATAAAGAGACATGAGTTTGAACCCTGGATTGGGAAGATCCCCTGGAGAAGGGCATGGAAACCCACTCCAGGATTCTTACCTGGAGAATGCCATGGACAAAGGAGCCTGGAGGGCTACATATAGATCACGGGGTCACAAAGAGTCGGACACCACTGAAGCAGCTTAGCATGCACACGCACACCCAATGTCTTAATAACTGATTTATTGTATATATTGTAATCGATTCAGAGAAGGAATGTAAATCCATTTCCTGTTGCTCCATTTCGGGGCTTCCCTGGTAGCTCAGGTGGTAAAGAATCCACCTGCAATGCAGGAGACCCAGGTTCAATTCCTGGGTCAAAAAGATCCCCTGGAGAAGGAACAGGCTACACACTCCAGTATTCTTGGGCTTCCCTGGTGGCTCAGCTGGTAAAGAATCCGCCTGCAATGTGGGAGACCTGGGTTTGATCCCTGGGTTGGGAAGATCCCCTGGAGAGGAAATAGCTACCTACTGCAGTATTCTTGCCTGGAGAATTCCATGGACTGTATAGTCCATGGGGTCACAAAGAGTCGGACACGACTGAGCAACTTTCACTCACAGAAAGATACACCTCTGTTGCTACAATATGGAACTCTTTCCAAAATAACTGTGAAAATCCAGCAGCATTTTGCCTGCAGTAAAGAGCAATTTCTATTCGAGAAAGATTTGTGAAATGTGCTAGACAGGTCTTCCAGGAGGGAGAAATCCTGCATTTACACATTACACTGGTTGTGTGCCTGTCACTTATGGTAACAGTCATGGAAAGAAACAAGGAAATGTGCAGCTTTTTTTGTAAGGACTTTCTGTCACTGGGCCTATGTTCTCTCTTGCTAGTCTTCTTACTTTGGGAAACGCTAGAAATAATTCGACAAGAACTTCTTGTCTTGAGATGACTAAAAGATGTTCCCACCTCCCACCTCTTTCTCCTCTTGTAAATCATCCAGAAACAAAAACAAAAAAGAAAGCTAAAAAAAAAAAAAGAAAATTATCCATCTTTGATAAAGTCAGGAGACTTCTGATACCCAAAACCCAAACTCCACTCTCCTCTGAAATAAACAGGCTTCCTTCCTGATCAGATTATGGGGGAAGTCCGACAGTCCACAACCCCTTCTTCCCATGTTGCCCTACCCAAGCACACACATTCACACACACACAGTCATGCATACACATCTACCACACACATTCACATACCACACAAACACACACACACTCTCACACCTATTACACACCATACACATACTCACACAAACACATGCCATACACTCACACAGTCACACACATACCACAGAATACATACATATATCACACATCATACACACATATGCACATACCTCACATGCACTCACACATACAACTTCCAGTCAGCCTTTCTGTGCCCCACTTTTAAATATGAGATTTCGGGATTGCTAGGTATTTGAGAAAATGTTTCAGCAAACAAGAGGCCAAAATGAACTGAGGGAAAAAAAGAATTCAGAGGAAATGAATCAAAGTTAACATGAGTTAATATTAATATCCTGAGATGAAAAAACATAGCCACAAGAATAGGAATTTTTTTAAAGAAAGGTGTCATCAGAGTGCAAGAAAGACCTCATCTCTTTGAAATTAAAAATAGATAAGTCAAAAAAATTAAGTCAGTGGAAGGTCGGAAAGCTAAAATTGAAACCCCCTCTAAAAGTAAAATAAAGGGATTAAGATGGAAAAGGAGAGGTGGGTATAAATGTCAAACATTGGGACTTCTCTGGCTGTCCAGTGGTTAAGACTCTGAGCTCCCAATGCCGAAGGCAAGGGTTCAGTCCCTGGTTGGAGAACTATTATTAATAAGATCCACATGCTGCCTGAGGTGGACTAAAAAATAAAAAATAAATGTCAAATATCACTGAGGAAGTCCAACATCTAAGTAACAGGAATTCAACAGAGAAAAGAGTGAGAAGAAATGGTCAGAGAATGAATGTGAGGAAATTCCTCAAACTAAACTATAAACCCCTAGAATAAAAGTACTCCTCAAATACCCAACACAACCCATGACAGGAAGACCCAAAATAAGACATATTATAATAATGAAAGTTCACATTACTGAGCTTAAAAAAAATCGTAGACTTCTGGAGAGAGAATGGAGCAGAAGATAAGGATTTGGATGCCACATGAGAACGCATTGACTTCTCAAAAGTAACACTGAAGACCAGTGATTAAACAACAAATGAAGAACACATGAGAAAGGAGAGAAAGACCTTCTAATACATTCAGTAAATTTAGAGAGAATGATCGACTTCAAAAATTACCACTGCGACTAATGTATGAATAACCGATTTAGGTAAGAGTCATCCATGAATGTGGAAACCAGTTGTGGTGTCTTCCCCCAAATTACTTCCTTTGAGACAACTCTTACATGAGCTAGGCAATTCATGTTTGATCACCTCAGCTCCATGAGCTGGCTACCACTTTGGTATGCCCACTCTACAGATTAGGAAGTATCCATGGCCACATGTTCTGGAGACAGAACTCAAACCCAGCCAGAATTCGTCCCCCAAACCCCATGACCTTCTGCCTGGGCTGAGAAGGGACTCTGGGGTGACGCCAGCCTCAGGGTGACCAGGTGTCTGGTATCCTAAACTCTAGTGGGTGAGAGAGGACAAACTGTGGGGGGTATGTGTGTGGCTTTGGGGGCCCCATGACAATTGCCACTGGCTGGCCATTGAGGTGAGATGTGGACAGGACAACAGCTGTTGCTCTGGTTCCTTGTCCAGTCCCCAGAGTTCAGGCTCAAGCCTCCTGCTTTGCCTTTAAAAGCAGAGTTAGCGGCGGTGTTATCTGCATTGGCCAGATAGTCATCTCCTCTCTCATTTATCTTTGCCCTTGTAAACACGGGCTCAAACCACTCCAGCCACCGGAAAGCTCATGTGTCTTTCTTCCAGGAGCAGGCACGAAGACCAGGGTCCATCTCCTGTGTTGTCCATGCACTTCAGGGCCAATCTACACAGGGCCTGGATTCAGCTGTTCCCAGCTATCTCTGAATGAGCCCTATAAATAACTACAGAGATACCAACAGGATTACAAGAAGGTTTCCCTCATACCGCTTGGAGGGTTAAACATAAACATTCCAGAACACTACCACTTTGAGAATCCTGCTTTGAGAAGTGTTTCTTGTTTTAAGGATCGCATAAAAGTGGAAGGGTCGCAGAGCCTCTGTCTCTCTCTGGATAGTCCCAATTCTAAAGCAACGTGTCTGTTTTCTGCTTTAGACGAACGTCTTTGTGGTTACATGAGCTCATGTGACAGCCAATAGAGTTTGTTGAATAAAATAAGGATCCCATGCTATCAATTTTTCAACCAACAGAGCACCAGTTTTATTAGAAGCTCTGCAATGAAGACCACCAACAATAAGGAGAGATATCCTTACAAAACTATAGCAAATAGAAGTTCTAGCAATAAATAAATAGTCCAGACTGACTAGCAGGCTTCTTGTCAATTTGATGATCCTTTTTGATAAAATATCATTCTTTTCCTGGTTTTCAAATCATCCTTTATTGCTTTTTCATGCTGCCTCATTTACATGGAGACCCTGATGCTGGGAAAGATTGAAGGCAAGAGGAGAAGGGAACGATGGAGGATGAGATGGTTGGATGGCATCACATACTCAACGAACATGAGTTTGAGTAAATCCTGGGAGTTGGTGATGGACTGGGAGGCCTGGCGTGCTGCAGTCCATGGGGTCGCAAAGAGTCGGACACGACTAAGCGACTGAACTGAACTGAACATGACATTTTAAAAAATGTTTTTCATAAAAATTAAGTAGAAAAGTACAAATAGCCCCATAGTGGCATTTTTAAAGATTGTTTATTGAGAGTGCATTATAGTATCCAATTGAACAAAAAAAAAACAAATATTAAGTTCTGTTTACAAAATGCTCACCGCATGGGTAGATTCATGTTTTTCGGTTGGAATGAAAAATTCAAGAAGGCTCAAGGCCGGGCTCCGGGAAGGCGGGCGGTGGCCGCGCCTCCCCACCCCCGAGGCCACCACGTTGCTGACGTCCCTCCCTGCCCAGGCGCCCGGGCCTGGCTCCTGGGGCGGACCTCGGCAGGAGGCTGGAGCGGCCGGCCCAGGCCCCGGGCGCGGCGTTCTGGGCCAAGGGCAACTTCTGCGCGCTTCTCGCAGTTCCAGGGCGCTGCAAGAAGCAGTTCCTGGACTTCGGATCTGTGCTTGCTTGAGAAAAGACCTCACTTCTGTTTCTGCGGCAAGAGGTGCCTGTGAGATTGGCAAATATTATGAAAGAAGTAAGTCTCCTTCCAGATTATCTTCTCTGGACACCATCAGTTCAGTTGCTACAGAGCTGGTTTAAGGACAAAAGTGCTGAAGATGCTAAAACTGTTTATGAGTTTACAGATGCAGTGATACAGATCAGGAACCGACACAATGAGGCGATTCCCACAATGGCTGAAGGTGTGGTTGGGTAACAAGGAGAGCTCTGGGGTGGATCCTGTCATCAGCCAGGATGTTAAGTAATTTTTGGATCCTTTCTACATGAGTTGAATTTCAATTAGAATGTTACTTAATCAGCACTCTTTATTATTTGGTGGAAAAGGCAAAGGAAGCCTATCGCATCGAGAACACCTTGGAAGCATAAATCGAAACTGCAATGTGGTTGAACTTATTAAAGATGGCGATGTGAGAGTTGGACTATAAAGCAAGCTGAGCACGGAAGAATTGATGCTTTTGAACTGTGGTGTTGGAGAAGACTCTTGAGAGTCCCTTGGACTGCAAGGAGATCCAACCAGTCCATCCTAAAGGAGATCAGTCCTGGGTGTTCATTAGAAGGACTGATGTTGAAGCTGAAACTCCAATACTTTGGCCACCTGATGTGAAGAGCTGACTCATTGGAAAAGACTCTGATGCTGGGAACGAGTGAGGGCAGGAGGAGAAAGGGACAATAGAGGATGAGATGGTTGAATGGCATCACCAATGCAATGGACATGAGTTTGGGTAAACTCCAGGAGTTGGTAATGGACAGGGAGGCCTGGTGTGCTGCAGTCCATGGGGTCGCAAAGAGTCGGACACGATTGAGCAACTGAACTGAACTGATGAAAATGCTAGGCGTCTGTGTGATTTGTATTATATTAAAGAGTCAGAAAAATGGAAAAAAAAGAGTCAGACATGACTGAGCTGAACTGAACTCTCCCAAACTAGAACTGAAGAACTAAATGAATGCAGTGAGAGCAAGGATGGAGCATCACGCCAACAAATGTCCTACTCAGGTCCACATCACACGGGGTAAGGAGGATTTGACTGTGAAGATGAGTGACTGAGGAGGTGGTGTTCCTCTGAGGACAACTGACTGACTCTTTAACTACATGTACACCACTGCACCCCGGCCTCATGTCGAGATGTCCCGAGCAGTGCCCCTGACTGGTTTTGGTTATGGATCACCCATATCACATCTTTATGCACAGTACTTCCAAGGAGACCTAAAGATCTCTTCTCTAGAGGGCCATGGGACAGAGGCAGTCATCTACATTAAGGCTCTCTCAACACAATCAATACAAAAACTCCCGGTGTATAGCAAAGCTGCCTGGAAGCATTACAACACCAACCATGAGGCTGACGACTGGTGTGTCCCCAGCAGAGAACCAAAAGACATGACGACATTCTGCAGTGCCTAGACACACTTGGGGCCCCTGGAAAATCCAGATGTGGCTTTTTATTAAATTTGGAAGGGGTGGTGTTCAGAGAAAAAAAAAAATTAAAGGAATATCACCTCTTAGAGCAGAACAATTTATCTTAGCTAATTAACACAAGAGGGTGGGGCACTTATAGCATGATGACCTTGGAGTTCAAGGTCACTGAGAAAGACTGTGTGTTCCTTTGATGCCACAAAGTGTCAGAATGTCTGAAATATGCATGCAGTGTTTCAGGTTGAAGTTTGAACAAACCCTTGAGGCCTTTGGGCTTCTACAATTTAAAATAATTTTATCAACTATCAACTCTCCCCACCCCAACTCCTCCCAAGTTTTGCTGTTTTGTCAGGTTTCATGAAGACATTATATCTAACTATATATGTTTTCACCCTTCCCTAAGCCAGAACACATAAGCTTCCAGAACACATGTTAACTAATCTAGACTGTATCCTCTTTGCAACAGGAGATCACTTTCATCTCTTTATTATTAGAGAGGAAATTGCTTTACTTAATCAGAAGGTAAGTTGGAGACCCAAAAGGAATCTTTAAACATTTTAGGAACATTTTTTGAGGTCATTTCAGTTCAGTTCAGTTACACAGTCGCGACCCCATGGACTGCAGCACACCAGGCCTCCCTATCCATTGCCAGTTCCTGGAGTTTACTCAAACTCATGTCCATTGAGTCGGTGATGCCATCCAGCCATCTCATCCTCTGTCATCCCCTTCTCCTCCCGCCTTCAATCTTTCCTAGCATCAGGTTCTTTTCAAATGAGTCAGTTCTTTGCATCAGGTGGCCAAAGTATTGGAGTTTCAACTTTAGCATCAGTCCTTCCAATGTATATTCAGGACTGATTTCCTTTAGGATGGACTGGTTGGATCTCCTTGAAATCCAAGGGACTCTCAAGAGTCTTCTCTAACACCAGTTGAATCTAATTCAACCCCATTTGAGGATTTCAGCATCAAAAATATTGAATATTCACCATATAAAAACCTTGTAAGGGAAAATTCCTGCTTTACAGATGAAGACAATGACACTCTGCTATTTATAGCATTACAGTGAATAAATGACAGAACTGGTATTTAAACCCAGGCTTTCTCTCCCTCCACTCCTCTCCTGTCCAGATGCTATCCCTGATGGTAACACCTGGCCAGAGGTCACCGACTTGACTCCCCAGAGGCCCAGAGAAGAGCGCAGAGATGACAATATGCATCAGTAGGTTTTAGTCCCATACGAAATCTCAGGACTATAGTTTACCTTTTCTGTTTTTCCCGAATTTTTCACTTGGCTAGAGGATAATTTGCCTCGGATCCTATTCTGCTATCTGGTGTGCAGTGAGCTTAGCAGAGCAGATTTTGTCTGCAGGTGAGGCCAGCCGTGAGTGGAGTAAATTCAGTTGAGGGGAGGCTGATAGCACCGCACTTGCCACAGACCTAGGCCACGTCTTTACCTCCTTCATTCTGGGTCCTGTGTCTCTTTCTTGGTTGAATTCGAATGCTGGAGTGGAAGAGAGCTATGCTCTGTATCTAGTTCCTCTGGAGCCCCACAGCTGTGGAATCTCGCTGGTTCGGCAGAATGGAGCTCCTGGCCTGAGCCTGACGGCCTTCAGCTCCAGACTGTCCTTTCTCTCCTGTGACAGTCCGTGTCTTGTGACCTGCGCTCTGGGTTCAGCTCCCAGTGAGCTGTGTGTGTCCCAGCTGGTGGCCGTGAGGTCCGCAGGGCCAGGATACCCCGCTGGACCTCATCACCAGCACCTAGCATCTAGAACAGTTACCGAGTCCAAGCTTGTACTGCTTACTGCAAGATGGGCCAGTAAATCGAGAGACAAGTTGTTGGGGCAAGAATAGCAACTTGACTTGGCAAGCCAGCAGATGGAGAAGATGGTGGGCTCGTGCCCCCAGAGAACCATCTTGCCTGAGTTAGAATTCATGCTTCTTTTATACTTAGAGAAAAAAAAAAAAGGACATAAAGTCAAACACTTCCCAGTACCCATCAGCCTCTGGAGGGGGTGTGCTAATTTCTTCCTCCTGCAGTCATTTCACAGGTGGGCATGGTCAGGATGCTAAACAATGATATTTAGCTTAATGCTCATTATCTGGGAGGCAGAGTTCCCAGAGATGGGATTCCATTATGCGGAATTTCAGCTTATGGGTAACATCCCTTTTAGTGATGAACTTGTAATAGAATACAAAGTTTTCCCCTATTACAGAATGTGCCCAATAAACACATTTTAGTGAAAGAATATAAAAGTTATATTTTATTCCCTTAAGTAGAAGTATAATTTTCTATTTGGGTATAGGTTTTAGAAGTGGCCCACCCATCAATAGTGAATCAGAAAGTGTTTGTTTCTGCTTCTCCTTAAGAGCACAAACAAGCAAAAGATGTGTTTTCTGGCCCCAAGGATCTTACAATTTTGTTGATACATATTTTAAAAATTTAATGCATAATCATTCATGAGAATATATGACAAATGCCAAATCAGTTGCACATATAGGAAGGCCTATAAATCATCAAAAGGAGGGTTGTCTCTGTTGTATAAGGGAGCTTTGAGATAAGTGGACTTTGAAGGATGGATAAGGTTTAAAGAGAGGAAGTGACGTGAAAATGATATTTAAATGAGCAGAGGTGTGGTCCAAAAAGGAACAGGATGCATTTAAGAACACAGAGTATGCTGGGCTGTTTAGAGAAAAAATGTAAATTAAGAAGCAATAAGAAATAAGGTTGAAAAGGTAAGAGACATCTAGATTATACAGAACTTTGAATGTAGTTCTTAGAAATTTGGATCTCATTTTATAAGAAATAAGTATGTATAGGTATAACCTTTAAAAATTGTGAATCACTATATTTTGTACACTTATAATTTATATAACATTGTATAGCAACTATACTTTGATTAAAAAATAAATGACTAGGACTTCCCCAGTGATCCAGTGGTAAAGAACTCATCTGCCAGTGAAGTTTGATTCTTGGTCTGAGAAGATTCAGCATGCCTTGGGGCTACTCAGCCTGCCTGCCACAATTACTGAAGCCTGTGTGCCCTAGCAATAACCTCAGATACACAGCTGACACCACCCTTATGGCAGAAAGCGAAGAAGAACTAAAGAGCCTCTTGATGAAAGTGAAAGAGGAGAGTGAAAAAGCTGGCTTAAAGCTCAACATTCAAAAAATGAAGATCATGGCATCCAGTCCTATCACTTCATGGCAAGTAGATGGGGAGACAATGGAAACAGTGAGAGACTTTCTTTTCTTGGGCTCCAAAATCACTGCAGATGGTGACTGCAGCCATGAAATTAAAAGACACTTGCTCCTTGGAAGAAAAGCTATGACCAACCTAGACAGCACATTAAAAAGCAGAGACATTACTTGGCCAACAAAGGTCTGTTTAGTCAAAGCTATGGTTTTTCCAGTAATCATGTATGAATGTGAGAGTTGGACCATAAAGAAGGCTGAGCACCGAAGAACTGATGCTTTTAAACTGTGGTGCTGAAGAAGACTCTTGAAAGTCCCTTGGATTGCAAGGAGATCCAACCAGTCCATCCTAAAGGAAATCAGTCCTGAATATACACTGGAAGGACTGATGCTACAGCTGAAACTCCAATGCTTTGGCCACCTGATGCAAAGAATTGACTCATTAGAAAAGACCCTGATGCTGGGAAAGATTGAAGGCAGGAGGAGAAGGGGATGACAGAGGATGAGATGGTTGGATGGCATCACCGACTCAATGAACCTGAGTTTGAGCAAGCTCTGGAAGATGGTGAAGGACGGTGAAGCCTTGTGTGCTATAGTTCATGGGGTCGGACTCGATTGAGCGACTGAACAACCATATGCCCTAGGCACATACGATAAGAGGAAGACACCGAAATAAGAAGCCCTTACACCGCAACTAGAGAGTAGCTTGCCACAACTAGAGAAAGCTGGAGTGCAACAATGAAGAACAGAAATAAGTTCAAATACAGCACAGTCAGAAATAAGAACAAATAAATAAATAACCCTTTTTAAATGAGTAAAAGAAAAAAAATAAGGTCTTCCCTGGTGGTCCAGTGGTTAAGACTCAGTGCTTCCAAAGCAGGGGACCTGGGTTTGGTCCCTGGACAGGGAACTAAGATACTGAATACCACATGACACAGTCAAACAAGAAAACAAAAACAAAAAGACATGTACATTAGTTAAAATTACTTTGTGTGTAATATAATAAATTCAAGCTAGTTTAAAAGATGAGAGGAATTTTTTTTTACAGAATTTGGAATATCTTGCACATAGTAATTACTTTGTATATAGCTTTTACATTGAATTGAAGTTTTAGAATAATATTCCTTTAAGATGAATGGGAAAATAAAGAGAAGAACAATAGATGTGATGAGAAGGAAAGAATGCTAGTGAGAACAGTTATTAGAGGACCTTGAGCTCAATAAAAGAGAATCTGGGGTCATCCTAATCCAATAATCTTTTGCTCCATGCCTCATTCTTTGGGCCTGACAGGCTCCTTTGTCCATGGGATTTCCCAGGGAAGAATACTGGAACAGGTTGCCATTTCTTCCTCCAGGGGATCTTCCCCACCCAGGGATTAAACCCAAGTCTCCTGTGTCCCTTGCATTGGCAGGTGGATTCTTTATCACTGAGCCGCCTAGGAAGCCTTTGGGATACCTTGATCATTCCCCAAAGGGATGCTTATGACACAGCAAACTGAATCTTCCTGGCTACTTTCTCTCTTCCTTTTCTGCAACCAGGGATAGAAAGTTTCCTGTTAAAGAAAACATTTTCATAAGAGGTAGTTTTTCTTTTCCTTTTCACTTTGTATTATCATCAGGCACACAAACTACTATAATCACATCTCCTGCACAAAGTGGGACAAAGTCAAGTAATGCTATTTCTTAAAATAATAATAATAATAATAAACAGGAGAAAGAACAATTCACTGTATGACAGATAGTCCTAAGTTTTTAGAGTTTACTTTTCTTCTTTGTACATCTCAATCTTATTTTGAGAATTAATTCAGAGGGCAAACTCCACTCAGCCTGTTAATATTCGAATAAGCAGCTGTGAAAGCAAGATTTGTTTTAAAAGCTGTGAGTATCTATGGCTGATTCATATCAATGTATGACAAAAAAATAAATAAATAAAAATTTAAAAAAATAATAATAATAAATAAAAGCTGTGAGTATAGTCCAGACAAAATCAACATTACTCCATTTGTTCAAAGAAGATTTAAAAAAAAAAAAAGACAAGTTAAAAGGAACACTAAGATCAGAGAGGAAGGCATTCTGGGAAATGTAAATGAGCAAATATTCTCATATCGTTTTTTGTCTTTCAAGAAACAATTATGAACTTCTGTGACTTTATAGGAAGAAAAACTTAATGTAACATTAAACTGCAATTACTATTATTCCAACTTTATTTAGAATCTTTTCATGTACATTTATAAACCTTACATTGTAATAAGTAAGGTACACCCCTAATATGTTCCACTTTTGGCTTTTTCATTTTTGGTTTTATATAAATATGTCCATGTACTGATGTTAGCACACTTGTCACTCTAACATCCTATCGTGTTGACATAACCCCTACATACTTGGTAATTGGAGAGTGAGTGAGAGGGTGTTCATACCATTACAAGGCCTTTCTCCAACCGCAAATTGACTTCGTATGTGTAGAACAGCCAAGTGGAACAGTATAAACAAAGAGGAAGGAAAGCCATTATGTGAAGAACGTTATTATGGTTGTTATTTTCAGGAATAAGTTCTCAGTAACTTATGTTTGTGAGGTTTTAATAAAAAAATAAAAAACCAACAGAGGCAAGGTAATCATTCATTTCAACATGTTGGAGGAACAGGCTTAAGAGACTTGTGTGCCAGTTACTAAGTCATTGTCTACTAGGTGAAAATCACCCTTTCACACTCTGTGATGTTGGAGCTGAGACTGAAAACCACACTTCCATTTTGCCAGCAGATCCATGTCTGGCTCTGTCCATAGGGGCATTAGGGGAAGTCTTCAACACTGGAAGGAAGAAGGAATTTGTCTCTTCCTAATTGCTTCCTGGTGACTTCCTGTTTACTTCATGTGTGGCTTTTGTCTACTGTGTGTGACTTCCTGTCTTCTTCCTGGTGACTCCCTGTCTACTTCCTGTGTGACTTCTGTCTCCTGTGTGTGGATTCTTATCTTCTTCCTGGTGTATGTGTGTGTTTGCTCAGTATTACTCAGTCATGTCCGACTCTTTGAGACCCCATGGACTACAACCCACCAGGCCCCTCTGTCCATGGGATGTTACAGGTAAGAATACTGGAGTGGGTTGCCATTTCCTTCTCTAGGGGGTCTTCCTGACCCAGGGATCGAACCCAGGTCTCTTTCCCACTGTGCCACCTGGGAAGCCCTGAGACTTCCTGTCTGTGTGCTTGCTCCTGCTTCTCACCCTGACTGCCAGGGTTCCTTCCTGAAGTGTCTGAATCCAGATCAGAGCTTGGACTCAGAATTTTGAGAAAAGCAACAGACTGACTGCTGTCTGTTAACTGAGTGGGTGGAATGAGGCTGATCCTGTGATCATCGGGAACAAAGCTGGATACTAGAACCAACCACTACCACTGAGGTGAAAAGTCACTGCAGGGGAAAATTGTTAGAAAAGCAAGCAAAACTGAAGGATCAACTCCCTTCTCTCTATTTCTACCTTTCAGTCTCCTATCCTGCCTCCAATTGATAAAATCTAACGTGGCAAAGAAGATATATTTTTCTCAGAGTCTCAGCCCCATTTCACAGAGCAGCTCAAAGAAAAATTGATTTAGAGTTGAGAGACAACAGCTTACTAAATGGCACAAGTGCTATACTAAGTAAGAATGGCAAGGACTTCCCTGGTGGTCTGGTGGTTAAGACTCCGTGCTCCCAATGTCAACAGCCCAGGTTTAATCCCTGGTCAGGGAACTAGATCCCACATGCCACAACTAAAGACTCCCACGTACGGCAATGAAGATCGTAGGTCTCAAGGGCCACAACAAAGAGCTGGTGCAGTTAATTAAATGAATAAATAATTGTATTTTTAAAAGGGGATGGTGATAGGCCAGATCATGGCTTTCTTCCTATATTTAAAAGAGGGATGATGCTAGTATCTTTCATTAAGTATAAAGATTAAGGACAGGAGAAGGAGACGACAGGATGAGATGGTTGTATGGCATCACCAACTCAACGGACAAGTTTGAGCAAGCTTCGGGAGATGGTGATGGACAGGGAAGTCTGGAGTGCTGTAGTCCATGGGGTCACAAAGAGTCAGACACGGCTGAGCAACTGAACTACAACAACATGAGGACTACCAAGTAGTTCAGACGTAAAGCTAAGATTCATGGCTGGACTATTATCAGCCTTAACTGATGAATCCAAAACCAGTAATCTCTGAAGGTTTACTCGTTCAAGAAGGACTGGCAGTGAGACGACCCTGGTGCCAGGCATGTGTCGTCCAGCTACGTGGATCAACTGAAGGGCATGTCCCTGTTTTCAGGTCCAAGAGCAACGTTAACATGTGGGGAGAAATTGGCAAGCTAATATAATTGGTTGTTATATATATATAGACACATAATTAACTTTGATTAAGATCCATTCAACTAGATGAAGTTGACTGCAGCATGCCAGGCCTCCCTGTCCATCACCAACCACTGGAGTTCACCCAAACTCATGTTCATTGAGTCGGTGATGCCATTCAACCATCTCATCCTCTGTCGTCCCCTTCTCCTCCTGCCCTCACTCTTTCCCAACATCAGGGTCTTTTCAAATGAGTCAGCTCTTCGCATCAGGTGGCCAAAGTATTGGAGTTTCAGCTTCAACATCAGTCCTTCTAATGAACACCCAGGACTGATCTCCTTTAGGATGGACTGGTTGGATCTCCTTGCAGTCCAAGGGACTCTCAAGAGTCTTCTTCAACACCTCAGTTCAAAAGCATCAATTCTTCGGTGCTCAGCTATCTTTATAGTCCAACTCTCACATCCATACATGACCACTGGAAAAACCGTAGCCTTGACTAAACAGACCTTTGTTGGCAAAGTAATGTCTCTACTTATCTAGGTTGGTCATAACTTTCCTTCCAAGGAGTAAGCGTCTTTTAATTTCCTGGCTGTAATCACCATCTGCAGTGATTTTGGAGCCCAGAAAAATAAAGTCAGCCACTGTTTCCCCATCTATTTGCCATGAAGTGATGGGACCGGATGCCATGATCTTAGTTTTCTGAATGTTGAATTTTAAGCCAACTTTTTCACTCTCCTCTTTCACTGTCATCGAGGCTCTTTAGTTCTTCTTTACTTTCTGCCAGAAGGGTGGTGTCATCTGCATATCTGAGGTTATTGATATTTCTCCCAGCAATCACGAGACCATTCAGGTATGACCTAAATCAAATCCCTTATGACTATACAGTGGGAGTGAGAAATAGATTTAAGGGACTAGATCTGATAGAGTGTCTGATGAACCATAGACGGAGATTCGTGACATTGTACATGAGACAGGGATCAAGGTTATCCCCAAGAAAAAGAAATGCAAAAAAGCAAAATGGCTGTCTGAGGAGGCCTTACAAATAGCTGTAAAAAGAAGAAAAGTGAAAAGCAAAGGAGAAAAGGAAAGATATTTCCATTTGAATGCAGAGTTCCAAAGAATAGCCAGGAGAGATAAGAAAGCCTTCCTCAGTGATCAATGCAAAGAAATAGAGGAAAACAATAGAATGGGAAAGACTAGAGATCTCTTCAAGAAAATTAGAGATACCAAGGGAACATTTCATGCAAAGATGGGCTCAATAAAGGACAGAAATGGTATGGACCTAACAGAAGCAGAAGATATTAAGAAGAGGCGGCAAGAATACACAGAAGAGCTGTACAAAAAAGATCTTCACGACCCAGATAATCACAAAGGTGTGATCACTCACACTCACCTAGAGCCGGACATCCTGGAATGTGAAGTCAGGTGGGCCTTAGGAAGTATCACCACGAACAAAGCTAGTGGAGGTGATGGAATTCCAGTTGAGCTATTTCAAATCCTAAAAGATGATGCTGTGAAAATGCTGCACTCAATATGCCAGCAAATCTGGAAAACTCAGCAATGGCCACAGGACTGGAAAAAGTCAGTTTTCATTCCAATCCCGAAGAAAGGCAATGCCAAAGAATGCTCAGACTACAGCACAATTGCACTCATTTCACACACTAATAAAGTAATGCTCAAAATTCTCCAAGCCAGGCTTCAGCAATACATGAACCATGAACTTCCAGATGTTTAAGCTGGTTTTAGAAAAGGCAGAGGAACCAGAGATCAAATTGCCAACATCTGCTGGATCATCGAAAAAGCAAGAGAGTTCTAGAAAAACATCTATTTCTGCTTTATTGACTATGCCAAAGACTTTGACTGTGTAGATCACAATAAACTGGAAAATTCTGAAAGAGATGGGAATACCAGACCACCTGACCTGCCTCTTGAGAAACCTGTATGCAGGTCAGGAAGCAACAGTTAGAACTGGACATGGAACAGCAGACTGGTTCCAAATAGGAAAAGGAGTACATCAAGGCTGTATATTGTCACCCTATTTATTTAACCTATATGCAGAGTACATCATGAGAAACGATATTTTCATGGCTCCTCTTACTTAACTGTCTTGGCCCAAGATCAGCTAGCAACTTTCTCTTCCTCTTAACAATGTTAGCCTCAGCACACAGATGGGGACTAGCAAGTTACAATAGCTGAGAACTCTGCCTCTCTACATCCTCAGGCTGCATCCCAACTCCAGTTGGCATAAACAACAGAGGTGTGGGCAGATAGGAACCCATACCTCATCCACGTACATGCAGAGTCCCAGTCCATCTGCCAGAATGCCCAGTCTTTTCTAATCAGGACATTAACTTTAGACACAGGAAATTAGCTGACACAGTTCTGAAAGGTAAATTAATTTCTCAGTCTAGCCCTCCACCCTCTCAGAACAATGTCTCTGCTTCCTCTGTCCCTTGTGAAAACACCTCTCTCAAGAGCCACAAGTAAACAGGCTTTCATGTCAGGAATATCTTCTCTAATAATTTCTTTTTTTAAAATGTATTTATTTTTTAATTGGAGGATAATTGCTTTACAGTATTGTGTAATTGCAGTGTCTGGTTTCTTGGGTACCAACATTATTGCTATGTTGGATCTTATTTCATTATCTAGGGTGGTTCATTCCTCTGGCATCCTTATCATCTGTTCATATAATTTAGCTGTGTTCGGGTTCTCTCTGCTGGTGTGTTATCAGCCCCCCCTGTGTCTTTACTGCACTAGTTCTGTTCTGGACAACTCCCCCAATGTCTTGGGTTTCTCTGCAAACATTTATAGCACTAAGGCAGACTTTCAGAGGTACAGAGCATTCTTTTGTAACAATCTTTCTTTTCTCTTTTCTCCCTTTTATAAAAGTAGTTGCTATCAATTCATTCAAGGCTACTTTAAAGAGTTCTGTTGCCTCAGGAACTATAGTTGTGTTGTCAGGGTTAATTTTCATTGTTTCAAATATTTTTATTGAGGCTTTCTTCAGTAAATTTAGCTTGGTACAGTTGTACCTTTTCTGGCAAATATTCTATCACTTCTCATAGTTAGGAATATATTAATGTAACATATCTGCCTCATTATGCTACACTATGGCTGATCAATGTTTGCTCTAGTTCAGTATTTAAACAAGACAGATCCGGTTTCCTTATCCAGGCAGCAAAGCACCAATTTTATTATAATTTTTTTGTCTAATTTCATCTTGACCTTGGCAACATTTCCTAATGGCCCACTTGCTCAACTTTCTAGCGATTTAGAAAAAGAATTTAAAGAATGTTACAACGTTTGCTGGAAACAGTCATTGTTACCATCATTTGGAATTCTTTGCCACAGAGAAATCTGAAGCAAAGAGTAGATGACAAAAGGGACAGGATGTTGACAAGGGAATCCATGTTTCAGGGGGGATGCCACGGCTGGATGGTTCCCTGGGTGCCCCTCAACAAGAAGATTCCGTGTTCTCCGCAGTCCACGCCCTAGATCCACTGCTCTGCAGTGCTCCAGGGTGCTCCTCTGTGCTGATGGTGTGACACCATGGTGGAGCTACTCCTAAGCAAATACCTGCAAGGCAGCAGGGCCAAATGAGGAAACACCAGTTGTTAGTTTAGGGTAATCTTAGGAGCCAAAGCAAACCTACTCTAATGTTTTTACTCCTTTAAAAGCAAACAAAAAAGCCCACGTGTGCTAGCACCCCTCTCGCCCCACGTCACTTCTCCTTACTCCAACCTCTGCTGCTAGACTGGCTTTGCTCCTGCTCTGACCAGCCTCGCACAGCCTCACCTGAGCCCCACACCTGTCACCGCCCCCTGCCCGGCCCCTCCCTTCGGAGGAAATCGTGACCGTCTCTGCACTCAGGCAACCTTGACCCGTGAGCGCGGCGGGGGCTGGGCACGCCATTAGACCAGGTGTGGGTAGGGGCCGGGACGAAGCCCTCCCCCCTCTGAACCCTGCACACAGCCCCACAGCGCATCCTTTCCAGGCTCCTGTGGTCCTCACGGGCCGGGCCGTGACCCCCAAGCTGGTTGCCTCCAGTGGGAGCTCTTCAGGAAACAGAAACAGAATCTTCTCCCAACCCAGAAATCCTCTCCACGTTGGTAGCAGAAAAAGAAAACATTGTTATTATTGAACAAGCCTCCAACTAGAATGCCAGGTGCCTCAGAGGCAATTGACCTGCTAAAAGAATGCAGAGATAGAAGGCATCTCCCTACCTCCCACTGCCAAGCAGAAAGAGCCCCCTCCCGGCGTGTTCTCAAGGTTAACACTAACTAGTCCTGCAGCGCTGTGACCTGACAGTAGCACTGGTCACACAGTTCACCCCAACTTTACCTGTAGCTGGGGTTATCCGGTGGAAAACCGACTTCTGTCCGTATGACAGCAGGTCGTTTTACAAACTGGGGCAAAGCACTCACCAAAGTGAGGCTCCTCCCTCCCCCCACCCCAGGAACTGGAAGGGAGGGAAACTTCCTCTTTTGTTTCCCCCCAGATTCCACCTTTATTTATTTGTTGGGTTGGCTGGCTTTTTAATTTTGCAAATGATTTTTTCTTACCTTTTTTGGAGACATTTTATTTCTTGAAGTAGAGGTGATAGGAAACCACTTCTTTTGATGCTTAAATTTCAAAAAGGTGGTTCTCAAAATGTTTTCCTTTTAAGAGATGTCTCTCAGGTTCTTGAAAAAGCATTCCTGAGTCAAAAAGCTTAAAAAAAATGCAAAAAAAGGCCAGCTAACAAAAGACTAATGTATTCAAAGGAATACATTTTAAAGAGTTGAGAAAGTACCTCCCCGTTTTCTAAATTAAATGCTCTGAGAAAAAGGAGAGGACGGAAATCCCTTTGCAGCAGGGAGAATTAACACTCTTAGTTACTGTTTGTCCTTGCATAGCCAAAGCAGTGGGGCTTCCTATTGCCCAATGGGGCCATACAGACAGGTGGCTCAGCGGCAAAGAATCTGCCTGCAATGCAGGAGACCTGGGTTTGATCCCCGGGTCAGGAAGATCCCCTGGAGAAGGAAATGGCAACCCACTCCAGTGTTCTCGCCTGGGAAATCCCATGGACAGAGGAGACTTGTGGGCTACAGTCCAGGGGGTGGTAAAGAGTCGGACATGATTGAAGAGACTGAACACACACACACACACACACACACACACACACACACACAAACACAGACAAAGCAATAATGCATCTGTACTGGCTTTCCTTCCTTTCTCACCCACTGATTCCTGGGGCCACTTAAAAATCCACCTCCCTGGAAATCCTGCTTAGTGAGGAGCCCCAGGTAGGGTGCTGGTAACAAAGGCACTCTATAACAAAGCATCATAATTAAAATTAAAAGGCAAAAAATATAAGGGGGAGATATTTATTACATAAGAGAGAAATAATATTCTAATATACTAAAAAATGTGCAAATTAATAAAAATACTAAACCCTCCCACAAATTTAAATTAGAAACCTTTTCCTCATCAGTTATTAAACACTTTTAAAAGATAATATTCTACTTAATCAAATGTAAGACACATTCATTACATGGTGTACCATTATGTTATGAGTCATTGAGAAAGAAAAAATGCAACCTATTCAACTAGAACCCTATTTTTTTTCAATTTGATGTCTAATTTTATTTAATATAAAATAAAATGAGAGCCACAAACCTTGAATAAGAACGTCTGAAATGTGAATTTCTGATATTTTTGAGTCAGATTTGGAATTCAAATTTAGAGTCTCTCCTCTAGGATTTTAATTATTGCAAGATTTTCCTTAGTCTGAATGACAGTTTACATTATAATTTTCACATCCATGAGCACTGAGTCAACAAAACAAAACCAAAGGTAAATTAAACACTGACTACTACAATCCTTTAATGGACTGAGTACCAGCAATATACAAGTTTTGTTTTCATTTTTGTTACTTAATAAACTTATTTTTAGAATAGGCTTATATTTACAGAAAAATTGTGAAGATTGTACAGAGTTTTCATACACCCAGTACCCAATTCCCCCATTTTTAACATCATTCATTAGTCACACATGTTGTCACAATTAATGGGTCAATATTAACATACTATTAATTAATAATAGAAAACTAAGATCATGGCACCAAGTCCCATCACTTCATGGCAAATAGATGAGAAAACAGTGGAAACACTGACAGACTTTATTTTGGGGGGCTCCAAAATCACTGCAGTTAGTGACTGTAGCCATGAAATTAAAAGATGCTTGCTCCTTGGAAGAAAAGCTATGACCAACCTAGACAGCATATTAAAAAGCAAAGACATTACTTTGCCAACAAAGGTCCATCTAGTCAAAAGTTATCGTTTTTCCAGTAGTCAGGTATGGATGTGAGAGTTGGACTATAAAGAAAGCTGAGTGCCAAAGAATTGATGCTTTTGAACTGAGGTGTTGGAGAAGACTCTTGAGAGTCCCTTGGACTGCAAGGAGATCCAACCAGTCCATCCTAAAGGAAATCAGTCTTGAACATTCACTGGAAGGACTGATGCTGAAGCTGAAACTCCAATACTTTGGCCACCTGATGCGAAGAGCTGACTCATTAGAAAAGACCCTGATGCTGGGAAAGATTGAAGGCGGGAGGAGAAGGGGATGACAGAGGATGAGATGGTTGGATGGTATCACCGACTCAATGGACATGAGTCTGAGTAAACTCTGGGAGTTGGTGATGGACAGGGAGGTCTGGCATGCTGTAGGTCACAAAGAGTCAGACATGACTAAGTGACTGAACTGAACTGAATTAATAATATTAACCAAAATCCCAAACTGGATTCAGATTTTCTTATCTTTTTCATAACATCCCATTCTCTTCCAGGATCCCACCCAAGATACCACATTATATTTAGTTATCTTGTCTCCCAAGGTTCCTTTTTTCTATGACAGTTTCTCAGACTTTCCTTGTGTTGGAAGACATGGACAGTTTTAAAGTCAGGCATTGTTAGAAAGTCTCTTGAGTGGGATTTGTCTGGCATTTTCCTCATTATAATTCTGGGCTTTTAGGTTTGAAGGAGGAAAGACATAAAAAATGAAGTTCCATTTCCATCACATCATATCAAAGGTAATGACCATAAATAAACTTACCATGGCTGATGTCGACTTTGATCACCCAGCTGAAGTAGCATCTGTCAGATTTCTCACTGTAAAGTCATTCTTTCCCCTTTGTCCACAGTGTCCTCTTTGGGAGGAAGTCACTTTTCTCAGCCCACACTTCAGGAGTGGGAGGTTATGCTCTACTTCCTAAAGGGTAGAGTGTCTACATTGAACACTTGGAATTCTTATGCACAACAGATCTGTCTTTTCTCCCTCATGTATTCATTTATTCAGTCATTTTTTATATCTGTATGAACTCATGGCTACTTACTTTATACTTTGGGTTCCAGAATGATTTTATTTTCTTGCTCAAATCATTTCCACTTTGAATTCTGGATGCTCTTTCAGTTGCCTCCTTTGTTCCTGTGATATTCCTCAATCACTGTGGGCTTTGACTTTGTTTTTTGGTTTTTTTTTAACACACCCTTATTTTCTGCCACTACAAGATGCTTGAGGTATGTCAACTATATCTCAATAAAACTGAAGGGGGAAAAACATGATGTATTATTTTTAAGTATGTCAGCATAAACTGTTCTCCCTCTGCCAAAAAGACTTCCTTACTCTAGTCCAAAAAAAGTACTATGGCTCATCAAAATACAATCTACTTTATGGTTTTCCTAGATCTAAAAATAAAATCAATTGTAACTGACTTTTAAGGAGGAAGTAACATTAACATGCTTTATCAGCATACATTAAACTGACTTAAATTTCTTCACAACATGCGTGTTTGCAATGCTTTGTGACCCCATGGGCTGTAGCCCACCAGACTCTTCTGTCCATGGGATTCTCCAGGCAAGAATACTGGAGTGGGTTGTTGTGCCCTCCTCCATGGGATCTTCCTGACCCAGGGATGGAACCCATGTCTCTTACATCTGCGGCATTGGCAGGCGGGTTCTTTCCCACTAACTCCACCTGGGAAGCCCTCTTCATAACATAGTTTACCTTAAACTCTTACTTGCTATATCTAAGGTATGCGTATAAGCTAAGCTGCTGTAACAAAAAGATTCTGAAACACTGTGGCTTTAAACAGTTAAAAGTTAATTTCTTTTTCAAGAACAGTCCAGCAGTGAGGTCCAGGATGAGTGAGGTAGTGCTGCCCTGTGGGGTCGTTCAGTGACCTGGGTCCCATTCCTCTGAGTCCCTTTCAGCATCCGCACCCTCCCAGGGCTTCTTCTCATAGCATGGTTGAGCTGATTCACCTCCACCCATGCTCATGTTTCGGCTCACAGGAAGGAAGAAAGAGAAGCTCAAGATCACACAGTGTTGTCTCTAAGCGTTTAGATCACCCCTGTTCTGCAAGGAAATCACACAGCTCTGCAAAGAGCCTAGGAACCGTAGTAACTACTTGGGTATCTCTGTGCCCCGCTGACAGTCTTGGAGCTTCAGTCCCTAAACAGGAGAAGGGAGGATGGACGCAGTGTCCACTAGCCATCCCAGGTACACTGCTGTCATCCTGAGATCTAATGTTGTTCAGTTGCCAAGTTGTGTCTGACTGTTTGTGACCCCATGGATGGCAGCATGCCAGGCTTCCCTGTCCTTTGCTATCTCCCAGGGTTTGCTCAAACTCATGTCCATTGAGTCGGTGATGCCATCCAACCATCTGAGATCTAATATCAGTTCCCCACAGTGAACTCCGTGGCCACAGCCCTTCGTGTTCAGTTCTTCCCGGCATGTGCCCCATGCCATCTATCCTCATCCAGTTGCCCTGTAGTCCCTGCTTCTCACCTGCCCCTCCCAATCTCAAAGAATCTGACTTATTAAGCAGACACCAGTTCTTTCTTAACTCCTTAAATCCCCAAACTCTGAGTCCCTTTTCTTGGACAATACAGCTAAATTACTTCAGGGCACAGAACTTCCAAACACAAAAGTCTGGAATGAATGGTCTCCAGGGTATCCTGCTCAAGCCTGGAATCTTCCCTCCTTCAGACATCAAAAACCAGCAAACATGTGGCTCTTTCTCTGAGGGGAAGGAGAGCTTGGGCTTCCCGAAGATGGGAGACATATTTCACTGTAAGTCCTTCCAGGTGGGTTCACAGCACTGAAAACAAACTGTGGGGCAAATATCAATAGATCTCCATCCTACATTAAATAATAAATCTCTATGCTACCCATGTATCATGGGGCTGAATTATATCTCCCTAAAATTCATGTTTGAAGTCCTACCCGCCAGGACCTCACAATGTGACCTTACTTGGACACAGGGTCTTTAAAGAGAGAATTAAGTTAGGACTTCCCCGGTGATCCAGTGGTAAAGAATCCTCCTGCCAATGCAGGGGACACAAGTTTGATCCCTGATCTGGGAAGATTCCACTTGCCTCAGGAAAACTAAGCCTACGAGCCACAACTACTGAAACTATTGCCACAAATACTGAAGCCCAAATGCTCTAGAACCATGCTCCACAGCAAGAGAGCCACCGCAGTGAGAAGCCTGTTTACTACAACTAGAGAAAGCCCGGGTGCAGCCACAAAGGCCTAGTGCAGCCAAAAATAAATAAATAAGTAAATAAATAAATTTTTTAAAAAGAGAAATAGGTAAGTTAAAATGAGGTCATTAGGATGGGCCCAAATCTGATATGACTGGTATCTTTATAAGAAGAGATTAAGACACAGACACGTACAGAAGGAAGACCATGTGAAAATAAGGAGAAGACAAAACTCTGCAAGCCAAGAAGAGAGGCCTCACAAGGAACCAACCCTGCCCACAGAACACCTTCCTTGTTCTTGGAGGCCTAGCCCCAGTACTGTGAGAAAATACATTTCTGTTGTTTAAGCCAGTCTGTGGTTTGTTGGTGTGGCAGCCTGAGCAAACCAACTAACTAATAAACGTGATTTCTGAGCAGAAGGCAGGTATTGTAGCAGCAGATTTAGAAACATTTGCTGATTTGTAATTATAGATTAATAACAGTAGGATTTAGCCTAAAGAGTAGGGGCTCAAATCCGGGCGTCTGAATTTTAATTCTTATAATTTCTTCATTGTGTATATGGCCTGGTACCAGGCCAAGTAACTTCTCTAGACCTTGGATTGCTTATTTATTACACAATGAAAGGCTTCGAACAGATCATCTTCAAGCAGTCAGTTTCTGAGTCCATGCTTGATAAAACTGTTAGAAACCCCCAACTGAGTCACTCTATTCCAGCTTTTACAAAATGGGCTTTGTGCAACACCGGAACTTAGAGATAACAGATACTTCTATAAAAAGAGATCATATAAGTTTGGGAAACTCTGTATTTTATATCCCACTTTTGGAAAGACATAAGGCCCATTAGCATCTTAAAAGATCTTTAAAAAAGTCCTACAGGAAAGAAAACTGTTGGTTTTGTGGAAGCCCAGGCCCTCTTTCCAAGCTTGCAACCTTTATAAACATCCTGAGGAGCTAATATTCCACAGCCTTTGCTTGGACAGTGCTGAGCTATCATGTACCTATGTTAAAATTCTCCTGACACTTCTTAAACCATAGAGCGGTTTTTCAGCAGTACTGCATAGGAGGTTAATTTATTAAACTTCCCTGGTAGCTCAGCAGTAAAGAATCTGCCTGCAGTGTGGGAGACGTGAGTTTGATCCATGAGTTGGGAAGATCCCTGGAGAAAAGAATGGTAACCCACACTAGTATTCTTGCCTGGAGAATCCCATGGGACAGAGGAGCCTGGTGGGCTACAGTCCATGGGGGTAGTGTAGAGTCAGACATGACTGAGCAACCAACATACTTTGAATTTATTACAACAGGGGAGAAAGATAGGGCTGAATTCCAGATACAGCAAGGATTAGTCTTCTTATAGGCAAGGGACAGAATGAGAGTGTCAGTGGATGCAAAATTACTGACAAGGGACATCAAGACTTGGTGGGGGAGGGGAAGAGGGGTGCCTTGATAAACTGACTGAGCAGGACTCTTGCTGAAGTCAGGCCGGGGTGATCAGATAATAAGAGAGGGGGAGAGGGAGGAATTTGGTTAAATATCGAAGATGGGAGGATGCTTACTAAAACACCTTAGCAGAATTCTTGCTAAAACTGGACTCTGCAGGCTTAATTTAAAAAAAAAACAAAAACAGTTCCTCAGTCATGTCCATCTCTTTGTGACCCCATGGACTATAGCCTGCCAGGCTCCTCTGTCCATGGGATTCTCCAGGCAAGAATACTGGAGGAGGTTGCCATTCCCTTTTCCAGGGGATCTTCCTGACCCAGGGATTGAACCTGGATCTCCTGCATTGGAGTCAGATTCTTTACCATCCAAGCCACCAGGGAAGCCCAGGCTAAAGGCAAGGCCTAGTCAAAAAGACAGCTCACCGGAGACTAACTCAATTTTGGTTGTCATTGGGTCCGTCTGTGACAATTAATCACAAGAAGCTGCCACAAAATCTTTATCACTCAATCTTCCTTTGTTTTTTCAGTAAATAATTTCAGATAGTCTCATTTTCCAAGAGGGGGAAAAGATGGGAACCCAGTAATAGGACTTGGGTTGTGCTGGTTTCAGTTTAATTTCTGTATAGAATCTACTGTGAGCAGAGTGTGCCTGAAGTTCTCTGGCACAAAAGCTCGTCTTGACGGTACTGCCCAGCAGCTCTGGTCTGGGACCTAACAGTGCTGGGTGCCCGTCCCCATGCAGAAATCCACCAGGCAGTTTCCCATGACCCAGGGGAGATCAACAGCATGGGAGCCCTGGGGCCAACAGTGACCAGGAAAAGTCCAAAGACTATTTCAGCCCATGCTGTTAGCACATCTGGTCCCTTCTGTGTCTGTCACCTCACTTTCTTCACAGCAGCTGGAGGACATTTCTATGGTGGGGTGGCAGCACCCTGCTTCACTGAAACAGGGAGTTGTTTGAAGTGAGAAAGACTGTTCACAGAAAATGTAGCAAGAACAGTGGTGGTGTTTTTCCCCCACTAGACTTCACTGTTTATCAGGAAGCTATTTGTGATGAAGGCTTAAAACCCAACCCGAATGAGATGGGGTTATATAAACACCTCCTTTGCACCTACCTATGTCCCAGGGACTAAAACTGAACTTTAAGAAAATTAAATAATGATGGAAGTGAATGGATATAAGAACCACCTGGCTCAGTGACTTCACATCGTACTGGATTAGGGTCAGTTGAGGAACTTGCCTGAGTACTACCCCCTGAAATTCTGACTCAGTTGATCTAAGGAGGGAGAGGGAGGGAGGCTCTGAGCTTTTAAAAGAGAACACATGTTAAAATCTCCCCCAGTTGACTTTAACGTCTAACCAGGGTTGAGACTAGTGATCTGTTTTAGCCTCCTTAAACATTATGGGTCAAGAAACTGAGGCCCAGAGAAGGGAAGTAACTTGTGAAAGGTCACACAGCTAAATAATGACAAAGACGCCCCCGCCCCCAAAAATAAAGCTGGCATTATGCAGCACTGCAGGTTTTAAGAAGTTTATTTAACTTCACCTGGTAATCGCAGTTGGCACACATCTTCACTTATGGTCTTAGAAAACAAGGTAAAAAATCTGCAGACTTCTGATTCATGTTCATTCACTCATGATCTGGATGTGCTGATTATAAGAATGTAAAGTTGACGAGGAGTAACTGGGAAAAAAATTATATTTCAGTCCTTGTGTTTAAATGTTTCTAATTATTTATCATTGTGTCATGTATTATGTGCATCACATCAAATATATATATATATATCATTGCAATATCATTATCTGAAGATAACTGACACTAGAAAGAAAGTGTTAGTTGCTCAGTCATGTCCGACACTGAAATCCCATGAGCTGTATAGCCAGCAGGCTCCTAAGTCCATGTAATTCTCCAAGCAAAAATACTGAAGTGGGTAGCCATTCCTTTCTCCAGGGGATCTTCCCGACCTAGGGATCAAACCCATGTCTCTTGCATTGCAGGCGGATCTTTACCAACTGAGCTACCATAATATAGAAACTAAATTTTTACAGAAAACAGTGAAAAAGGTTTGGACTTTATTTTGAAAAATGAAAGCATACTTAATACTTATAATTGCCATGACAAACTACCTCTTAGAATGAACAAAAAAAGAACTTAATGTTGATGTTTTTTACTGGCATTATTTTGCCATATAACCAACCAAGCCCTTCACTTCCCATTCAACTTTCAAAAGATGATCTTAAAGAGAGGCACTTTGGCAAAAACACTTCAAAGCTTCATGAATTTTCCCAAGGTTTAAAAGTGTTCTCTTAATCCTTTGTTATTCAAATCCCCCTCCTTTCAAGCAGTATTCTTGTGTTTTTACTTGTTCCCTGTTCTTCATTGGGTACCAGCTGTTCTCCAGTCTCAGACCACCAACTTCATCAAAATCCAACATCTTTTGAAAACTCGACAATATCACTTCACAAACAACTTGCATGGGATTTGCATTATATTTCCATGTGCAATTACAATTTGTGAGAGATTGATGAAGACACAGCCAGAGTGATCAGGGATAGTTATGCTCATCTCAAGGAGGAGTGACATTTGAATGGAGACTGATTTTACAAGTTTTCAGTTGTTTAGTGATTACTTCCTGGTAGAACAAGTCTTCACACAGTTATTTAAAACTATGGACACTTGAGTACTAACTGCTCAGCTAGGTTGAACACTCTGCATTGGTTGGCAATCCCAGTAGATCAACATGGCCTCTATGGAGATGAAAACTGCCTTCTTAGTAGGCAGGAAAAGCAAGCTTTGCAACCCATCCATGTGGTAGCTCTTCTCTGCCTAGGACACCTCTCTTACCTTTTAATGGTAACAGATCCCACCCCCTGATTACAGTGGGTGGACTTGACCCTTCTGGGTCAATTATTGTAGCCTATGCTTTGAGGTTGGTAAGTGCAGCAGTCCTCAACCCTTTTGGTCCCAGGGACCAGTTTCGTGGAAGACCATTCTTCCATGGGGGCAGGGGGCAGAAATGGTTTGTTGATGATTCACGATTGTGCACTTGATTTCTGTTACTACATCAGCTCCACCTCAGCAGCAGGCATTAGCTCCCAGAGGTTGAGGACCCCTGCATAAGGGGGTCTTCCTTCCTCCATAATAAAATCCCCAGCAGTGGGGTCCATACAGACCTGTGTAGCCCTAGCCGCCTGGAACCTGGGTTTGGCGGTCACAGCTCTGAAGAAGAAGGAAAGATGATGGGAGTGGTCTCTCCTCTGCCTTAAGAGGAGGAGGATTGAAGGCAAAAGGAGAAGCGAATGGCAGAGGATGAGGTGGTTGGATGGCATCACTGACTCAGTGGACATGAATGTGAGCAAACTCGGGGAGATAGTGAAGGACAGAGGAGACTGGCGTGCTGCAGTCCACGGGGTTGCAAAGAGTCAGACACGACTGAGCAACTGAACAACAGCAACAACTCTGCCTTATCGACTTGATTTCTGCAGGAAAGACTTGATTTCTGCGGGTGTCATCTCAGTCAGATTTATCCACTGGTTGGCACACTGGTGACAGCTGTCTGATGCCTGGATGCTCTCCTTGTTCTGTGCTGTTACTACAGGAGGTCAAGCAGCATCTTCCCAAGGAAAAGCAGATGAGAGCGAGTCTCCTTGAGGACAGAAAAGAGAGGCTCAAATACCCAAGCTCCCTGGCTGTGTGTTAAAGTGAAAGTTGCTCAGTCATGTCCAGCTCTTTGCAACCCCATGGTCTATCTGGTCCATGGTATTCTCCAAGCCAGAATACTGGAGTGGGTATTCCCTTCTCCAGGGGATCTTCCCAACCTAGGGATCGAACCCAGGTCTCCCACATTGCAGGAGGATTCTTTACCAGCTGAGTCATGAGGGAAGCCCAAGAATACTGGAATGGGTAGCCTATCCCTTCTCCAGGGGATCTTCCCAATCTGGGAATCAAACCAGGGTCTCCTGCATTGCAGGCATGTTCTTTACCAACTGAACTACCAGGGAAGCCTGTACGTTAAAGGGACAAAGCAAAGACGTTGTGGTCCTTGCTCCCCAGCTCAGAATGAACTGAGGCTGCAGCTGTTTTATTGTCTGAACAGGATTTTGTAGGAAAATAATTTCTCCTGAAGGGCAGAAATAGACCTGAGGCAGGCCTGACCCCCTGGGTCTGCTCAGTGATGTGATGGGTAGGAAACTGACTTCTGATTGATCCAGAGTCATGGTAAAGATTCTGTGCGATGGGCCACAGCGGGGGTGGGGTAGGGGCGGGAGGCATAGGCAGACAGTCAGATAGTCTCCAAAGTGAGGTCCGGTCATGCAGGGGATGTGAATTTAAGCGCGTCCTCCCCATGAGAATGGCAAAGGCACGCTGCTTTTCCCTGGTAGGTCCTCACACCGGGCAATGATACTACCAGGTGGTCAACCCTTGGATTCCGGGAACCCTGCATTTATGTCTGTGTAGTCTTCCTCCCTTCATCACAATCTCCATACAGTTTTTTTTAATTAACGCTGCTGCTGCTTACTTGCTTCGGTCATGTCTGATTCTGTGTGACTCTGTGGACTGTACTCTGCCAGGCTCCTCTGTCCATGGCATTCTCTAGGCAAGAATACTAGAGTAGGTTGCCACGCTCTCCTCCAGGGGATCTTTCCGACCCAGGGATCAAACCCAGGTCTCCTGTATTGCGGGCAGATGTTTTACCACTGAGCCACCAGGGAAGCCCAAATTAACACTATCACCTCTCTTAACAACGTACATTTTCACCAATCACATTGCCATCATTTTCTGACATCCACTCAGTGAGGTTTAGATCACAGGAAGGGAGAAGCTTCCCTGTTTCAAGGTGTCGGATCTGAGTTCAGGAATCCTTGTAGGAGAATCCATCCTGGCTCTGGTGGGCCACCATGCTGTGTGCAATGACCTCCAGGTAGCCCACTAGAGAATCAAGGTTACGACAAGCACATGAAAAATGATGCCTTTCATCTTTTTCCCTTTCAGAAAGGCCGATACTTACTGAACAAGCCAGCAGGTTCTACCAACTTTCACACTATTAACCTGGCATCATAAAATGAAATCCACAGTGTAAGCTAGTTCAGCTAGCAAGTTAGGAAGGGTCTGAAATTCAAGGCTGTACTATGGTTACCTCACACCAGCACTGCTTTCAAAAGTCCTCTCTCATTTGGGAGACTCTCCAAAGGTTGTGAGTCCCATTTCCACTGTGACATGTTAAAAATCATCATGGGTAAATTGTTCCACAGATAGTTTTGGATCTTACGCCAAAGCAATTTCCTGTGAATTGAACAAAATTGTTCTTGTAGGATTGAAAAGCCTATATTTTATTGTGGGGGAATAAAAAAGATCTAGAAATTATTCTTTCCAACCTGGATTGTGTGGAGGTGGTACTATTGGCAATGTGACCTCAGTTATCTTGATCCGTAAAAACAGTATCCAATTGGCTTCTACCACCATATTTCAGAAAACAATTCTGTGGAACAGTTTGCCCCATGAGTGGAACCTTCAAAGCTCTGAGAGAAATTCAAAAGCTGTTCCTTTCTCTTGAAGCACACCAGTTAATTGCCTGCCAGATGGCCTCTGAAGACTCTCGTATTGAAACTGCACCTATAAACAGTGAAATGTTAACAACATAAATGGCCAACTTGGCAGGGTCTGTGCCCTAATAGGCTAGAAATGTTGTGTAAGTGTCCCCAATTATTCAGTCATTATGAATTAGGACATAGAGAGATTGAAGATGAACTAGCCAGCCTTCAGAAGAGTTACACCCTGCAAGGGAGCACCCTTGGGTGCTCTGACTGACTGCTGGGTGTGAAAATGAGGAGTGGCTGGCCACTCACGACTGAGTGGCTGGCCAGATGCTGCAAGGGCTTCACCTCCTTCTCCCATCCTTTTAGAAAAGCAAAAGATTTACCTTGCTGAGAATGAAGGCAGGATGTACTTGTATATATGGAAATAGAAATCAAAAGTAAGTTAGAGAAAAGGAAGTGATGAAACTCTCACAAGTTCAAAGCCAGGAGTGTGTGGAGTCAGAATCATTGCTCAGCACTGGACAACCAATGGGCCCCTTCAAAGCAGACAAGTGCCATTGAAAATGAGTTCTTGGAAGAGTCAATCATAACTTAACAAAAAAGCGCTTCTGAAGGTTCGGTTAGGTCACAGGGTAGACTTTTGAGAATTATGATGAAACACTTTTCAAATTTAGAAGTTCACATCCAAAGAAAATGAAAACACTAGTTCAAAAAGATCCATGCACCCTGATGTTCATCACAGGATTATTTACAATAACCAAGATATGGAAGCCATGTATGTACTCACTGGTAGGTAAATGGATAAAGAAGATGGTGTGTATATATATATATACACACACACAAACATGCACACAATAGAATGTTACTCAGGCATTAAAAAAAAAAAGTGAAATCTTGCCATTTTTGACAACACAGATAGACCTAGGAGGTATTGGGCTAAGTGAATAAGCCAGACAGAGAAAGATAAATATTGTATGATTTCACTTACATGTAGACCGTAAAGAGCAAAGAAATGAACAAACACAATAAAACTGGGACAGAGTCATAGAGTCAGAGAACAGACAGGTAGTTGCCAGAGAGGAGGAAGTCGGGGTTGGGGTGGGGAGGGAAACAGGTGAGCAAAGTTAAGAAATACAAAGTTCCAGTTACAAAATTAGTGAGTCACAGGTATGAAACATACTGTGTGGGGAATATAGTTAATAATTGCTTAATATCTTTGCATGGTGACAGATGATAGCAAGCCATCATGATGATCATTTTGAAATCTACTGCAATATTGAATCACTGTGTTGTGTACCAGAAATTAACGTGGTATTGTAGGTCAATTATACTTCAAAAACTAACAAACTCTTAGAAAAAGAGATCAGATTTGTGGCTCCCGGAGGTAGGGGGTGTTGGGAGGGGGAACTGGATAGAAGAGAGTTAAGAGTGCCTCCAGTTATGAGATCAATCAAGTATTGGGGTATAAGGTACAACATGATAAAGATCACTAACACTGCCTTATGTTATAGGTGAAAGTTATTAGGAGAGTTAATCCTAACCGTTCTCATCACAAGGAAAAAGTATTTTTCTATTTCTTTAATGTTGTATGAGATGCTGGATGTCCGCTAGACCTATTATGTTAATCGTTTCATGATGCATAGAAGTCAAATTATTATGCCGTACACCTTAAATGTATACAGCACTGTCAACTATATCTCAATAACACTGGCAGTGAGCTGGGGGACTCTATAGCCAAACTGATAAAGAGTGTTCACTGAGGCTTGGGTCATGGTCTGGCTGATAAGGTAGAAGACAGGCTCCTCTAAATCCTGAGCAAAAATAAAGTTGAAAACCACGTTGGAAAAAAGAAGGTGCTTGGCAACCTAGATGTCCATCAACAGATGAATGGATAAAGAAGCTGTGGTACATACAATGGGATATTACTCAGCCATGAAAAGGAATGCAATTTGAGTCAGTTCTAATGAGGTGGATGAACCTAAAGCCTATTATACAGAGTGAAGTAATCAGAAAGAGAAAAATAAATATCATATATTAGCACATATATATGGAATCTAGAAAGATGGTACTGATGAACCTATTTGCAGGGCAGCAGGGAGATGCAGACATGGAGAACAGACTTGTGGACATGGAGGGGAAGGAGAGGGTGGGACAAATTCAGAGAGTAGCATTGAAACAGATGCATTACCATATGTAAAATAGATGGCCAACGGGAATTTGCAGGGAACTTAAACCAGGGCTCTGTAACAAGCTAGAGGGGTGGGAGGTGGGAGGGAGGTTCAAGAGAGAGGGGACATATGTTTATCTATGGCTGATTCATGTTGATATGTGGCAGAAACCAACACAATATTGTCAAACAACTATCCTTAATTGAAAATAAACATTAAAAAAAAAAAAGAAGGTGCTTCGAGGAAAGATTTAGGAAGCTTAACAGGGAGAAATATGAACCCTGGAAGGTGGAAAATATGAAAGATGAAGAAGAATGATAACAAAATAGAAAAAAACTTTTCAATGATGAGAGGTAAAGCCAAAAATTTTTAAGTCCCCCAAAAATCAAGCAAGATTGAAGAACAGCACATCTGAGCATATTCTCATAAAATTTCACTACTCCAAAGAGCAGAAATTCTTCGAAGAGATGGTTTAAACTGAGGAATGCCTGGAGACCTTTTTATTCAAACAGTCACACACCGAACAGTCAAGAACGTACTGCTGTTGTTTGTACCTGTCCTGCCCTCGGAGCACATGGGCAGATTTCCAGAAGAATCCAGAAAGACCAGAAAAGTGTTCTAAAAACCTAGGAAAGACCAGTGTAGGCTTCCCATGCCCGATGGGCTGCCACTCCGAGAGGCGACTAACAGGCAGTGGGCACGTCTGTGAAGATCCAGGGGTTCTGGAATGCTGTGCGTCCACCTGTGACCCTGTAGAGCCATCACCTCCTCCTTATGGAGCCATTTCTGCAAAAAAGTTTTCACATCCTTTGCAATTAAAGAGACCTCACATCCCTTAGTGGTGTCTGCTGAATTTTCCAAATATCGACCGTCATCCCAACATGACATATCCACCTAAAAATAAAGCCTTCCAAGCTCCCAAATGGAAAAAACAAGTTCCTTACAAAGGAAATAGAATCCCTGGCATCGGGTTTTATCTGTAACTCGGGAAGCTAAACAACAGAGTGGAATCTATAAACCACTGTGGAAAAAATAACACAACTCCAAGAATCCCACACACATTCAGGAAGAACAAACAAGATACCGTGGGTATGTGAGAATCAGAATAATCACAGCATAGGTTAGGATCTTAGCAGCAGAAGGCAGAACCCGCTCCAGCTAGTCTTAGCAGAAAGAGAGAGAAATCTTTGAAAGAGTCACTGGGAGAGCTGAAGAAACAGGTTACAGGATTAGGGCCTGAGAATAATTCTCTGATTCACACTGCAAAATAGATCTGCTAAGGATATGGACATTTTGGGAGGCCAATAGTCAGTTGATCACAGCAAGCAGAGTTATTTTATAGTCTGTATCCAATAACTTCAAGATCTAAAAGTATTAGAAAGTCTGTTTCTGTGGTACATTTTCGCAGATGGTTCCCTCACATGTTGCTCGCTTATGTTTGACGGTATGTTTGGTATGTTTGATTATGTACTGCCCCCTAGGCTCCTGGGGCTTTTCAGGAAGAGACGGTACCTGGATTCTGTCAATACACAGACTCTTCTCAGGCACTAATTTGGCCATTAACAAAAACACAAGCACCTCTTTTCTACCAATAATTCTGAATTTTTGTTGGAAAACCACTAAAAGTTGTATAGTCTATAAATTTTGTAATACTTCTTTAATCAAGTTATGTATACAAACAGGGCCCTGCTAAAACACATTTGCCCCAAGTCCGTGTAAACCGTAGTCTTCTCAGGTGGCACTAGTGGTTAAGAATCCGCCTGCAATGCAGGAGACCTGGGTCAGGAAGATGCCTGGAGGAGAGCACGGCAACCCAATTCCAGTATTCTTGCCTGGAGAATCCCAGGACAGAGGAGCTGGGTAGGCTACAGTCTATGGGGTTGCAAAGAGTTGGACACATTGGAAGTGATTTAGCACACACGCACGCTGTGTAAACCACGAAGAAGCCCGAGCCACTGCTACACAGGCAGGAAAGTGGGGACGTTGAGCCAGGGATGCAGAAGCAGGGGTGGAACAGAGGGATCTGAGCTCTAAACTATGTAAGGTGTCGAAGCAGGTGGGCTAGATGGTCGTCCTGGTGTGTCTCAGAGAAAGGATGCTTGGTGGGGGCGGGGGAGTGGATAGGCTACGTGAACACAGCAGAAGAGCACGTTTGAGACCAGGATGGGTCCGGTGTCCTATGAATGAATCTAAAGATGTCTGTGGGGCTTCTGGGAGATGTCCAGCAAAACACGGGCAGTGTGATGTAAAACCTGAGCATGGAGAGATGTGTGGGGTGTCCATTGGTGGACGGGGGGCGGGGTGCGGGGGTGGTGAAAACCTCGAGGGAACATGAGATTCTTCCAGGAGAGTGTACAGGGCTAAGCAGTGACTGAGACAGAACCCACTGAAATTTACTGACCACAGCTGAGTCTAGATTCTCCCCCTCCTCCTGACCAGCAGGATGAGATCCCAGGCTAAAAGGGGGTAATGATTATAAAGCTACAGCCCAATGCTTTATGTAATCTAAGTCCTTGGATTTGTTTGCTAAGGCATGGAATGTACTTCTCATAAGTAAGAGCTAATAATGGTAACATGGCTTTACAGGTTTCATTAAATATGTTGAGGGTAAAAATTCAGAACTAAATCAAACTCAGATATGAGAAGACAAACAAAATTCTTAATATTGCATCTTTATGTTTATTGTCCCCTGGAATGTTAGGTGCTATTAAAAAGCTCCTTCCTGGGACTTCCTTGGTGGTCCAGTGGTTAAGAATCTGCCTTCCAATGAAGGGGACATGGGTGTGACCCCTGGTCCAGAAACCAAGATCCCATATGCAGGAGCAGGGCAACTAACCCACATATGCTACAGCTACTGAGTCCATTCACCACAACGAAAGATCCCGAGTGCTGCAGCTAAGCCCTGATGCAGCCAAATAAATAAATTAAAGATAAAAACTCCTTTTTCTGGTTAGTGACGCTTTTGAGAGGAGGTATATGAATTCTCTCTCCACTCCTTATTTTTCTTAATCGGGTTGTCTAGCAAGGGAATCTCATTTGGTTCTATCTTTAGCTGCGACTGAACTGACTGAAGTGACTGACTTAGCTGTGTTAAAATTTGGCTGGACTTCCTTGGTGGTGCAGCAATAAAGAATCCACCTGCCAATGCAGGAGATGTCAGTTTGATCCCTGGATCCAGAAGATCCCCTGGAGAAGGAAATGGCAACTCACCTGGGAAATCCCATGGACAGAGGAGACTGGTGGACTATAGTCCATGAGGTCACAAAGAGTCATATAACTTAGTGACTAAACAACAACAATATAACCATGTTAACAGCCTAAGGTACTTTAGGCAAAAAAATAATCCAAAGTTAAATAAAACTGACTTTACAACTGTAGACAGACTTAGAGACAAAAGCACACAGTTATTACTGAAAGTTAATTATCCATATTAGTGAGTTCACAGCCTTTAACTCCTGGCAGGATACAGGCAGGGTAGAAATAAGTGTAAATTAAAATGTGAATTTACCCAGAAAATTTCTTTTCAACTCACTGACTTTACATTTTAGCCACAAAGTCTATATTAATGTTAACTACATTATCTAATCAGCTAATCAAACTCAGTGACTTTTACTATTATTAAAGGACAGTAAAACATATATCAAAGATAGACAAGAAATCAGAGCTCTCAAGACTTTTCTCTTTTAAACACAACATAGATAAATTTTTGAGGAAATACTTGTAATCTCACCGTCCTAATACAAAAATTATTTTCATTTTTACCTGTTTTCCATTCTTTGGCCATGTATGAACATTTCCATGTTTTTGCAATCATACCATACATATACTTTTGCAGTTTGCTTTAAAAATTTTTATATTATAAAATATTGTGATATTTCTACACTCTTAACAAATGATCATTATTTTCAAAGTCTTCATGTTGATAAACTATAATTTTCAGATGTTCTCTTGTAGTTGGATATTTTAATCACACATAGCTTTTGATTTATTAGAGAATATGACAGTGAACAAGCATCAGTGTTTTTCTAATTAAGCTTCTATCTAATGAAAATGTCCAGTTTCATTACACCTTTACCAGCACGCAGCATTACTACTTTTTAGATGATTTGACAATTTAGTGTAAAAGTTCCCTGTGGTTTACTTTAATTGCATTCTTTTGGTTATTAGGGAGAAAACATTTTTGTATGGATTTACATACCATGATTGGAGTGCTAATGATAAAACAAAAAGGAATGAAATAAATCATTGTGTAATTTCAGTACACTAACCAGAGTCTATCTACTAACTGAAGGAGCTTTGATTTTGTCCCCCTGTGTCAGCTTCATTACTTGAACAATCAGAAATCTCTATGTTATGGTGGGTTTTCTCCCCTTCTCTACTCTTATTCTGCTGGAGGAGGCCTTATCTTCTGTTGTAAGGTAGAATCCACGTGGCCTCCACAGAGTCCAACCGCTTTATGCTTTTTGTATTGCTATCCCACAGAAAAGTAAACTGAGGCTAAGAAGGCAGGTTGCTTACTCAAGATCATACAGGTCATGATTTGGCAAAGCCCAGGTTTGAATCCAGATAAGTTCCTCCAAATGCTATGCTTTCCCAAATGTGCTGACCAAGCCAGCTGATTACAAAATTAATGAACAGCTCCCGTTCTTTGCAAACACAAAGTTGCGTGCATTTTCTTGGTGGCATTACTGTATTTTGCAATAACGAGTTTAGTAGGACATGAAGCCTTCCCAATGTCCTCTCATTTATGATTCCATAAAAATGAGGTTATGTAAGAGGGCCCTGTCTCCACTGTCCCTCAGGAACCACATATAATTATCTCTTGCTGACTGATTTAATTAAAATTCAAGAAGCACTGATTCACATCCAAAACCACATTCACTGTGATAAAATCTACTGGACAGAGTCCTTTGGTGTGCTAATTAATAAGACACACGATTCTCCTTTTATTTGCTTCGTTTTTGAGTACTTTTCCAAACATTCTCTTTAGGAGATAATGGGATTTAAATGTTTTTTCTTTATGCCACTTAATGAGATCTTGGTTGCTACCAGATTCAGGGAACTCATGCTAAACAATGTATATTACACAAGTCCAGTCATTTGATGGCTCTTGGTGGCTGTGTAATCCTGGCCAAAGATACACGTTCAGCAAGATGTCCTTCTATTTTGGGTGCTGGATGGAGCCAACAACTCTGGACAATTTTCTACCTTGGTAACTGGAATTACGCAGCTTACTTCACTTTTTGTGAGGGGAAGCACACTAAGATACCTGAGATTCCAAAGAATTCTCACAGGAATTGTGATGGAGTGAGCAGGGAAGAGGAATTAAGATGCTTCATTTCTTGTAAAAAAAAAAAAAGTTGAGAGTGCAGACCATCTATGATAACTCCCAGCAAATGTCATTTAAATCCAATAATCCTTTAAAGTCCAGTTAATAAACAGCCATGTGATACAGGATATGTGATAAGAAAAGTATCTTGTTTGGACTAATCCCAGTTCCACTATTAACTATATAAGTGACCATAACACCTAATAATGCTGAATATTTAATATCCAGTTGGACTTCCCAGGTGTCTCAGTGGCCAAGAATCCACCTGCCAATGTAGGCGATGCAGGTTTGATCCTTGGGTTGGGAAGGTCCCCTGAAGGAGGAAATGGCACCCCACTCCAGTATTCTTGCCTGGGAAATCCCATGGACAGAGGAGCCTGGCAGGCCACAGTCCTGAGACATGGCTGAACATCTGAGTACACACACACAGCACACTACACAAGTAGTCCAGTTTTAGGTCTACCTTTTCAAACGCTAAGTTTTTGGTTTTTTTTCTTGCCTTCTTGCATTGGCTGTAGCAATAATCTTATCATTTACTATAGAGAGAACCGGAAAACAATTCAGCCTTTCCACTAATATGGCTGACAGAAATGTTTTAATTATTTTTCTTTATTCCTGATCATTGGACTACATTCAACATATAACTTAACACACAAATATATTCACAGGAATTCTGATGACTTCATCAAAAATCTTTTTGATGTGTTTGTAAATAATTGTATGCTACATGATCTAGTACGTTCCTTTAATAAAAGGTTAAGCCTCATTATTTTGGTTAGGCATCAATAGAAAACAAATTTTCTGCTCATGAATATACATCTGATCATTGTAAACATATTCCAAAGACAAGCTGACTTTGTATTTTCAAACTTTATTTCAATGGCTACATGCATGCTCCCAAAGCTGTGCACAGGGGGACACATCTTTACTTGTAAACAATCTAGGTCATGATGCTGTGTAGGTGGATGATAGGATTATTCCTGGAAGTCATTTTTATACGGAAACAGCTAGAACCATCTTAAATATGCACTGATGTGACTGCAAATCCCCAAACACATTTCAACAAATGGAACTAAATATAATGTCAGCTTGAATGCCCTTTAGCCAGGTCCCATGTGTACATAGCCAGTGTTGTGTTAATATTTTCAGCATACAGATTCTGCACAATTTTGTTGAACTTACATCTTGGTATTTTACAGTTTAGGGTGCTATTTTAAAGGGCAGAATTTTTTTCAGTTCCAAATTGTTCATTAATAAAACACAGAAATATGATTGGCTGACTTTTGTATACGGTGATATTGTGACCTTGATAAACTCACTTATTCTACTAATTTGGAGTCGATTCTTCAGGAATTTCTACAATCTTGTTGTCTGAAAATAGGAACGGTGTTGTCTTTCTTCCAACCTATATGCTGTTTTTTTTCCTGTCTGTGCCTTCCCACTCTGCTAGGACCTCCAGGGCAATACTGAGTAAAAGAGGTAAATCCTTCCTTTTTCTTGATTGTAGGGGGAAAGCATTAAGCGTTTTACCATTAAGTGTGTTGTTAGCTGTGGGTATTTGCACAGGGCTCTTTATCAGATTGAGGATGTTTCTTTCACTTTCTAGTTTGTTGACTTTTTGTGTCTGTTTTGCAATAAATGGATGCTGGATTTTGTCATGTGCTTTTCCTGAACTCATTGAGATGATCATGGAGTTTCTTTTCTTTTGTCTGTGGATATGGTGAAGACGCTTGCTCCTTGAAAGGAAAGCTATGACAAACCTAGACAGCGTATTCAAAAGCAGAGATACCACTTTGCCGACAAAGGTCCATATAGTCAAAGACATGATTTTTCCAGTAGTCATGTTTGGATGTGAGAGTTGAACCATAAAGAAGGCTGAGAGCTGAAGAACTGATGCTTTTGAACTGTGGTGTTGGAGAAGACTCTTGAGAGTCCCTTGGACTGCAAGGAGATCAAACCTGTCAATCCTAAAGGAGATCAACACTGAATGTTCATTGGAAGGACCAATGTTAAAGCTGAAGCTCCAATACTTTGGCTACCTGATGTGAAGAGCCAATTCATTGGAAACGACCCTGATGCTGGGAAAGACTGAGGGCAGGAGGAGTTTGAGCACAATCTCCGGGAGATAGTGAAGGACAGGGAAGCCTAGCATGCTGGGGTCTCAAAGAGTCAGACACAGCTTAGTGACTGAACAACAAAATAGTGAATTACACTGGTTAATTTTTAAGGCATAAGGCATATTATTGATTGATTCATTTGACAAACACTTATGGGCAGTTACTTTGCCCGGGCATGATGTTGGGTGCTGGAGATACAGTTCTGACCTGGGGGCAGGCCCTGCCCTGGGGGAGCTCAGGGATCGCTGAACCCCTAGTGCTCACTAGCTTTAGAGCCTGCACCCCATATCACTTCTGCTTGGAGGAGCACGCCACCAGGGTCCCCCTCAACCAGGATGGCATGCTTTTCCCACACTTCTGGGTGAATGGGTGAGATACTGCTGGTCCCAGAAATAGGGGAATCAGGCAAGATACTGGGGTGGGTTGCCATTTCCTTCTCTAGAGGATAGCGGGTTCAATTCTCGGTGGGGAAGATCCCCTGGAGATCTTGCCTGGAGAATTCCACGGACCAAGGAGCCTGCTGGGCTACGGTCCATCATGTCGCAAAAGATTCGGACACGACTGAGCGGAACTACCACCACTCATCTCAAGCAAGTTCTTGGAGCAGCAGCCCACTCTGTGCAGTGGACAGTGGGCAGGACATGGCAGCAATGTTCACTTCTGGGGGCAGGGAGAGGTTATCAGTTCTAAGAGGAATTGTCATCAGGTTAACTCATCAGTTACCAGGGAAACTAGCAGAATGCCACACCCCTCACCATCCCTTTGATAAGCTATCGTGATGGAGATGTTCTGAACTAAAGTTCAAGTAATCAGTAGCTGGGAAGGTATGTAGGAAGTATGCAGGAAGGTCAGACCTGTGAGGAAGTGTATGTGAAGCAGGCACTGGTTGAGCAGGGACGCATAGAGAGTAAGAGGACAGCTGTCTTGGCGGCCCAGTTATACACATCCTAAGCTGCACAGTGGCAGGGCAGAGTTCTCAGAAATAGAACCACTCAAGACGGCCCAAACTTGGCTGAGTTCTAGTATGTACGAAGCTCTGGTCTTCCAGTGCGGAGCCACAGGGCCTGCACCTGGTTACCAGCTGGCCAGGGCTGTAATCCCCGCAAGCCCTTTTGTTAATTATTCTTGAGATCCTAAGCAGAGGAACCTTTAAGGGACATCTAGCCAAGACCCTTAAACCATCTCCTTAAAAATCTCTCATTCCCACTCTGGTGCATCTAGAGTGAATATTTGCTGAAAGCAGGCCCCCCTGGGAGAAATTTACCTACATTCTTGTTGAGCTCTGAACCTTTTAACTTCAGATGTGAAAATGAACAGGAAAGTGTCAGAGGCAGGATGGGGGGTGGGTGGTGGGTGGGAGTTTGAGTCTCGATATGTACATAACACCTGTGGTGAGTGGGTGGCTGAATAACACCTAGAGAAGTCGGGAGAGCAAGGTGATGGCTGAGCCTTCTACAAGAAATTAGTTTGTTCTATCCTTGCTTCTCAAACTGGGTCCTTGCGGGGCCATGTCAGAGTGGCTGCAGTGTGTCTTCCTGCTGTGTCAAATTTATTCCAAGATTTTGGGTGAAATTGCACATCAAAGTAAACATGGCTATAGTAAGGAGTAAGTTAAAATTAAGATGGGAAGCCTCGTGGACATGTGATCACTTTGGAAGCTTGGATGCTCCTCTGTAATCAACGTTCCCGCTTTTCTGAAGTCAGGGAAGCGCAGGGGAAAGGCACTGCCCACAGTGATGTGCTCGGCCCAGGAGCGTCCTTTCTGGGAGACAGAGGAGCAGGTGTGGAGGTGTGACTTCCCTGCCCACTTCCCTGTCATTGTTATTCTTGTCACTCACGCCATTGTGAGCTCGGGAGGTGGATGAAACCAAAATCCACTCCTGTGTCTGGGTTTGGGAAGAGCCGATGCGCTAGGCCCCCAGCAGAGGTGGCAGCTGGGGGATGGGGGAGACAGGAAGTTCTGACTGTGGCCTCCCAGGCCTGCTTGATATTCTGGGGACGCAGGCAGCAGTGGTCAGAATCCTCAGCTGAACCTGCCTGGCAGCTCCGGAGGCCGGAGGGCGCTTGGCAGGAAGGCCAGGAAGTGAAATAGCAAACAGTCTCCAAAGAGCGCACAGCCAAGGGGCCATTTGCTGCCCCCACCCCACGGAGGAGTCTGGGCGGGGGTCGGCGAGGGCTCTGAAGGGCCCAGCCAGCACCACCCCTTCCCCACAGGGACCTCCGCCCCTCTTGTCTCTCCATCTCTCCGGGTGCAAGTGATTCTGGGCCGTGATGGCAGTTTTGGTGGCTGGGTCCCCGCCAGACCCCTAGAGAAGCACCTGGGGAGCCCCGGGAAGTGGGGGGAGTCCGGGGAGGAGGCAACGTGCCAGAGACGCCCCTGCCTTCATGGTGTCCTAGGAGTCTAAGTGATGTTGTTTAGCCACCAAGTCGTGTCTGACTCGGTGCGACCCCATGAACTGCCACCCGCCATAGGAACAACCTAAATCGTATGGAAAGCAGAAAGGGGTCTGAGTGACACAGGGTCCATTGCCTTCCTACACTGGGGGATAAACTGGGGTCCAGTGAAATGAAAATGTTTCCTTATTGGCAAAGGAGGACCCACACAAGGCCCCTGGCGGGGTGGTCTCCTCCCCTGAGGGAGTCTCCTCCATGCTGTCCTTCCCTCCTGGGCTTACTCATCCCCCGGTTTGCTCCGGGACCTGCCCAGCAGGACTGCGACACCCTAGGGAGGCGCAGCCCCGCAGGACAGTCAGGCCCGGTCCCAGGTCCCTGGCGGTGGGCTCCTCTCAGTCCAGCTGGCCCACAGGAGCACTCTCAGATGTTATCAGAGGGGCAGGAAACACCACAGACCCTTTAGCTGGGCTCGTTGTGGCGGTTCAGTCTCTCGGTCGTGTCTGACTCTTTGCAACCCCACAGACTGAAGCACAGCAAGCTTCCCAGTCCTTCACCAGCTCCGGGAATTTGCTTAAACTCACATCCAGTGGGTCAGCGATGCCATCCAACCACTCCATCCTCTGTCACCCCCCTCTGCCGTCTCAGCTGAGCTGGAGACCTGCAACAGCCCGTGACTCGGTCCCAAGAACGGAGGGGACCCCGCTTGCACAGAGAGTGAAAGAGTGAAGAGCAGGGAGGGGTGCAGGCAGGAGCCACCTGCTGCCGCCTGGGGGTGAGACCTCCGCCCAGGGTGGGAGAAGGAGGGGATGGGCAGAACCAAGGGGCTGGTCATCTGAAGCCAAGAGAGAGAACGGCAAACCGGGGGCTGGAGCAGGCCTTGGGCCAGCGAGGCGAGCAGGTGCAACGCAGGGGGCTCAACAGAGTCTGGGTGCCAGGCTGAGGGCCGCACACACCCTCTTAGGGCAGGAGGGACAGGGAGAGTAACCTGACATGCGCCTGATGCCCCAGCATCCCAACGGAGAGCCGGTCCTCTTTCAAGTTCTCCCTCCGCAGCAGAGATGTAGATACAGCCAAGAGCTAGGCGGTGGTCAGGCTGTCCCTGCAGACCAGGAGGGGAAGCCACCCAGGGTGTGGGTGCTGGGGTCGTGGACATGCGGGGTAAGGGAGAGTCTAGAAGATCCCTGGGGGCGCTAGGGACCCCTCTCCAGCCCTCAGGCTCTTTCAAGGCTTCAGCTGGCCGGCAGCCCCAGGGACTGCTCCAGGACTGTGGTCTCCATGGCTGGCGGACACCGAAATGTCAGGAATGTAAAGTCAAAGCTTCCTGCTCCACAGACCTCTCCCCAAGGCCCCGGGTTTGGGGGAGGGGGTCTATAAAGGATCTGATATGACTGTTACTATTTATAGTCCATGGGCCTGCACTCAGGCCTGGGACCCTCCCCACCCCCCAGTTATTGTGTGTATGTGTGCGTATGGTGTGCATGTGCGTGTCCACCCCCCAGACTTTTGAAAAAGGGTTAGAATGACTGGTACCAGGACCTGGGTTCTAGCCAGCTCTGCCCAGACACGCCATGTGGCCTCCAGCAAGTGGAGCCATTAATATTCTCTGGGCCTTTCCTCTCAGGTTTAAAAAGGAGTCCAAGCCATCTGAGGTTGTTCAAGAATCAAGGGAAATAACAGATGTGAAAGGAGACCACCTAAAATTCACTTTTTTTAAAATGAAGCCGTGTGCATATCTTCATTTATTTGTTTTTGCTCATTCATTCATTCAGCAAACACGCCTTGTGCCAGGTGTTGAGAACTCAGCAGGAAGAAGAACTGGTGTGGCCCTTGTTCTCAGGAAGCTAACAATTTTGTTTGGAAAGACAAACACGAATAATAAACACAAATGCGCATACTATGTTCAAGGTTATAGAGGGCAAGAACAGCCAGCTCTGAGCAGGAATAAAGCACAGACGTGGAGTGGGAGATGGACTGGAACCTCAGGCCTAGGATGGTCCCCCAGGAGGCGGGCCCAGGAGGTTCTGAGCCCAAAACTCTGTCCTCAGGGGACAGGACACAGGCTTATTAGCCAGGACAAGACCAGGAGCCTGGGAATTTGCCCAAACAGGGATGGGGTCCATGGCAGCAGACAGGGTCCCAAGCGGCAGACCAACAGTAGGACAGGAGGCATAGAGTCAGGATGTGCAGGGAAGTAAGACCATCAGAGTCCAGTTCCTGGCGGAGGAGGGTGCCAGGGACACAGGAGGACTCCTCCATTGGAGTGGGGTCCTGATCCTTAGCATCCAAGCCGGCCTGGGGTGCTGGCCCGGGAACCCTGCCCACCAGGGTCACGCTCCTCTCCTGGCATGGCCGGCTTAGCATCCTGTGGCTTTGTCTCTTGTCTCTAGCCCCAGGCGAGAGCCAGGGAGGCTAAGACTGGTTCTGAAGACTCTAAGACTGGTTCTGGCTTCTCTGCTTTGCTTCTCCATGCTGTTCAATTCCAGAATTCACATAACTTCGCCTTGTAACTGCCTGGGGCAGCACTGGTCTCCTGACCAGGGCGCCACCCTGACCTCCTCTGACCCTCCTGAAAGGGTTTGAGCTTCAGGCTGCTGTCAGCCTGGGGCCCTCTGGCACATGGCTTGTCAGGACCTGAGTGGATTTGAGTCTGAAACAGGGACCATAATCTTGCTGGAGGTTCAGTGGTCCCAGGCCAGTGGGCCGACAAGTGAGTGAACGGATGACTGAGAAAGAAACCCGAGGGTTGAAGGCATGTGGAACCAAGATGCTCTTTTACATTTAAAAGAAACAGTTTGAAGGCCAGAATTTCCAATGTAGATAGAAATGGCTAATCCTCCCAAATATCTTTTCTAGTGAAGTGAAGTGAAATTGCTCAGTCGTGTCCAACTTTTTGCGATCCCATGGACTGTAGACCACCAGGCTTCTCTGTCCATGGGATTTTCCAGGCAAGAGTGCTGGAGTGGGTTGCCATTTCCTTCTCCAGGGGATCTTCCCGACCCAGGGGTCGAACCCAGGTCTCCCTCATTACAAGCAGACACTTTACCCTCTGAGCCACTAGGGAAGCCCTCCTAAACAGGTTTTACTTTTGAGCCCTACAATCACAGAAAACAAATAACGGTCTAGCTCTCAATATTGAGATTATATTCTTAAGTAGTTCCAGGTAGAAAGGGCTTTCCTCACTCAGTCCTTATAATAACACCACAGGGTAGATGCTACTTGTGTCCATTGCAAAGAAAATCCTGAGCTCCAAGAAGGAGGGCACACAGCCAGCGGCTGGCAGAACACAGACGGCTACACACACAGCGAGTCTTGCTCATGACCTTGGAGTTCGGCTTCTGCAGTTTGGTGCTGGTTAATTTTGTTTAAGCAACTAAGGCTATGAAACGATTTGGCTCCTTTTTGGTGTTTGTTTTCAAACTTTAAAGGCTGATCCAGACCTCTGGCTGCCCCCACAGTCTCCTCCTGTATTCATTCCTCCTGACAGTGACTTCCACAAAATCACGTGCTAAAGAAGGTGGGGGTGGGGGAGGAGTCTGCCGCTGGAAAACTTCCCAGGCGTTGTGGGGGGCAACCAGCATGCATCCTTCCTCATCAGACCGCCATCAGGGAGACAGACACAGCACCGGTTCCTGGGGAGGGGGGTTGGGGGGGATGGAAACCAGTGTCCCAAGGTGCCTCCATTAGTCATGAAAAGCTGGAGAGGTATCCTGGTGCCTACACACAGCTCTAGGCTTCAGCAAGTATTTCAAATAAATACACAGACAATGTCATCACCAAGATACTTAGATGGCAAGCCTACTTAAGGGAAACACCTCTTTTGTTTTTTTTGTTTGTTTGTTTGTTTTTTAAACTCTGAGAACCCTCAGGGAGCCTTTCAAGCATCTGCTCTACATGACTTAAGCTGTGTTCGGCTCTGAGAGCACGTTAGAGACCTGCAGAGATCCTCCTTGTAGATCAGGTGATTTAAAGCTATAGCGGAGAAAACCTAGTGAAGCGGTATGACTCTCAGAAATCAAATATGCCAAAACTGTAACTTTATTTTTCTATTTCACTAGCCCTCCCTCTTCTGGGTTGCATGCATGCTAAGTCGCTGTAGTGTCCGACTCTTTGCAATCCTATGGACTGTAGCCCGCCAGGCCCCTCAGTCCATGGGATTCTCTGGGCAAGAATACTAGAGTGGGTTGGCTTGCCCTCCTACAGGAAATCTTCCCAACCCAGCGATCGATCCCTCGTCTCCTATGTCTCCTGTATCGCAGGCAGGTTCTTTACCACTGAGCCACCAGGGAAGCCTTCCCTCTTCTGGGGGCGGTAACAACTCATCTTGGTCGTGTCCGTGTTCTCTTACCCACTTTCCCCTGTGGTTCCTGTAAGTTCCAGTGGCGGAGTGATGGTGGCAGGAGTTCTGAGGGCTTGGGGAAGGGGACATCTTGTCTCCATGCCGTCATCTCACACTGTCAGCAGCTGAAACTGCCCACTCGCCTGTTGGTCAAGTGGCTGTGCCAGCTCTCCTGGTCTGTCGACCCTCCCGTCTTCCTGGTGTTTCTCGCAGACCCATGGACAAACTGCAGCAGCTCCTGTGCGTTGCTGGGCACAGAAAACTCTGGGAGGTGGACAAAAGTCCTGCCCACTGGGACAGGCGCCCTTGCTTCTCCCAGAAGACTTTCTTCTAAGTTTAGGAGCTTATGTGCTTATTGGGGATTTCAGTTCCAGCCTGAGGCTCACAGCCTGGGAAATGGGTCTCTCGCATCTGTTGTCTGTGCCCGTCAATCTAAACCATCAGTGCTACCAAAGAATCTGAAGGGCTCCCCACCTCCTCCTCTTATCTAGGTCCCTCCAGTTCCCAAGGCCAGCTTTCCTCCTTTTCTTCTCCATCAGTTTTTCCTGAAAGTTAAGGAATTAAAGGCCTAGTAGGATTGTCCCTGTGGAAAATGCCATGGAGACCTGGTGGGGCAAACTGACCCCAAGCAAGACGCGAGAACTAGAATTGATGCTGTATGAAGTGGCGGTCCAGCATGGCTGGAGCTGAATTCCTTGGGCCAAATCTGGTCTTTCTCACACGCTGTGTGATTCTTGGACAATTTATAAAAAATAAAAATTTAGAAATGGACAACAAAACCTCTATGCTTCCTTTTCCATACATAAAGAGCAGGTAATAGAATCTCATGCAGAAAGCTTATCATGAGAATCAAGCGAGATAAAGCAGGTAAACCATGTGACTCATCCCTGCTAACTGGTCTCACTGAAAGGAGGCTATGAAAACAGAGATGCTAATATTTCACCACGTTATTCACACTGCAGAAGGACAAGCTGAATGTTGTAAGTCCCCTTTGGTGTTTACCTGGAGAAACTCCTGGGGGTGACCCGATGTGGCTGGTTGCACATGGAGGCAGGAGTCAGCGGGTACAAGGTAGAAGCCATGCTCCACTTTCCAGGGAGAGCAGACCACAGATGAAGGCTTGTAAGGCAAAGGGAGTCATCCCTGAGAAGCAGGCTGGAGTTCAGCAGAAAACTGAGAAAAGCAGGCAGGTTTGGGCATGTTCATTAGGGGACTGTGTACCAGGCAGGGAGATGCCAGGTGATGGGTGTCCAGAATGAGGGCTCCAGGGCAGCAAATGGCCTCTGGACCAGATGGAGACAGCAATCGTGACACAAGAGCCCCTGAAGGTCAAAGCCAGCACGGGGCTGGGCATGGGAATGCGGGGCTGCCCCTTGGAGCGGGTGGAGGGGGCGCCTTGGGGAGACTCAAAGCCAGCTGTGTAGAAACAGAGGGGACCGCGTTTATGTGGGTGTCAAGAGGGCTCAGGGCGCACAGGGTTCCCATCTGCATTGGAACTGGGTTCTGGAAAGAGAGGGGCCCCCCAGTGGCCCTTCGGGGGAGTGAGGAGACTAGTTTGAGGCATTAGGAATTGTTTTGACCTTTTTCTCCCTCAGAAATTGGAATCCGAACGAGCCTGTTAGCTTATTATTGAAAATCATCAGGACCCAAAGGATTAGAAGCTGAGACTGAGGTTTCCACAAATTTAAACTTACTGGAGCGAGGTGGAAGGAATTATTGTAGGCAGATCATCTCCTCTAGAAAACACGAGAAGTGAAGATAAGCCTCGTTGGAGAGACACGTTCCCTGTGGTCACACCCACAGGGGAATTCCTGACCTCTTTATCACCCCAAAGGGCAGAGACAGACAGGCCTGTGCCCCTCGGAATGCTAAACAAACATCTGTTAAAGGAATGAACCTGTGACCTGTCACCAAAACTTAAGTACATGAGTGTCACAAAAACCCCCTTGGGGAACCCAGGTCTTAAGCAGTACAAAGATAGCAATTTTCTAACATGTTTTCATTTTAGCATCAGAGTTTCTTTTTTTTTTATTCTTTCTTCCACTCTACTGTTTTGTGATGTCTTAAGGCATCACGAAATTCCAAGGAGATGCAACACAAGATTTGAAAAGCAATTCCACCAGTAAGCTGGAGAGTGGTAGAACTGAGATCTGTGTGACACGTTACAGTTTACAAAGCACTTCGCTGGCCATTCCAGGGGTTTCGGCTTCGGAGGAGATGGAGCTGAGAGACATGATGTGGAAAAGAAGGTCACTGTCTCAAAGATACAGAAACAACCGTGAGAGATGCACTCAGAAGTGAAACCCCAGGGCTACATGCAAGTCTGTGTCATTGACAAACTCTCACTCTAAGATTTCCCAGGTCAGCGGATGACTCAGATTCTCCACCACCAGCTGCAGAAGGAAAAAAATGAAAAGAGTAGGGAGAAATCCAGGGCTTCCCCTGGTGGCTCAGTGATAAAGAACCCCCCTGCTGATGCAACAGACATAAGAGTTTGAGTTGTATCCCCTGGAGGAGGGCCTGGCAACCCCTCCAGCATTCTTGCCTGGACAATCCCATGGACAGAGGAGCCTGGAGGGCTACAGTCCATGGGTTCACAGAGAGTCGGACACAACTGAGCGACTGAGCACACAGGGAGAAATTCAGCCCTATGTGCTCATCTGCAGAGGAGGTGAGCTGGGATCAGGAGTGCAGAAGACTCCTGAGTGCAGAGGACTCGGATAAGAGCGGCAGTAGCTGGTCCCCTCTCAGTAGGTGACTCTGAGTCAGGGGGGAGGTTTGAAACCATCACCCGAGCACCTGAGATTTCAGCCAATGCATTTGGAAAATATTCTCTCTCTCTTCGCCAGGGTGGGAAGGGGTCATTCACGTGTGCAAGGACCACTCTGATCCTCGCTGGAAGGTTCCAGGCCAGCTCTGGTTATCCGGGGTGTCCGCTGACAATCATTTTCTCTCCTGGCACAACTCTGCCCTGGAAGGTGTCAGATGAGATGGATGCTAGGTGACCGTCAGGTCTGGCCCTGGCGCTTCCGGCTGTTGTGATTGTTTATCTGCATTTTCAATTTACTGCGCACATTCCGAAACTCCAAGGGGAGATGGTATCTCGTTTGGGGAGATTGTAACACTAGACCTGTGCCCCTTCCACCCCAGGAGACGGCGGTGCATGGGGTACAATTTGACAGACTCTTAAAGGCCTCACACAGCCAAGAACAAGCCCCATGACTTTCATGGGGACTGGAAATCCCTCCATTAAAAATTCACTTCTGTGGACTTCCCTGGTGGTCCAGTGGTTAAGACTCTGCACTCCCAATCCTTGATCAGGGAACTAGATCTCACATACTGCAGCTTGGGGCTTCCCTGGTGGCTCAGATGGTAAAGAATCTGCCTGCAAGGCGGGAGACCTGGGTTTGATCCCTGGGTTGGGAAGATTCCCCTGAAGACAGGAATGGCTACCCTCTCCAATATTCTGGCCTGGAGAATTCCATAGACTGTATAGTTCATTGGGTCGCACAGAGTCGGACACGACTGAGCGACTTCACTTTCACCTTACTGCAGCTAAGACCTGGAGCAGCCAAATAAATAAAAACAAGCATTTAAAAATAAATTAATAAAATGTTTTTAAAAATTCACTCCTTTGGCCTTGGTTGTTTTTCCTGAGTCAGGGATATTGGAATAGAAATAGAACACAGCAGGAGTCAGAACACCTGGCCCTGGGTCCCCACCCCTGGTGTGAGGCTGGCTCTGCCCTTTCTAGCCTGATGACCTGAAACTCCAATACTCTGGCCACCTGATGTGAAGAACTGACTCACTGGAAAAGACTCTGATGCTGGGAAAGATTGAAGGCAGGAGGAGAAGGGGATGACAGAGGATGAGATGGTTGGATGGCATCACCAACTCAATGGACATGAGTTTGAGTAAACTCCAGGAGTTGGTGATGGACAGGGAGGCCTGGCTTGCTGCAGTCCATGGGGTCGCAAAGATTCAGACATGACTGAGCGACAACTGAACTGATCTGACCTGGCATAACTCCCTCTCTTCCATCGCTTCTCTTTTTTTTTTTTCCATCTAAAATGGCACCACTAATGCTTGTCTCACAGGGCTGCTGTGAGGATCAGGCAAGATAATGGATGTAAAAGCTGAACACTGCAGAAACCTAAGAAGGGCTGTGATTACTGAAATGCTCATCGGCAGGCCTGGCTAATTCCTAGTGGGGATTAGGGGGCAACTCCCCAGGCCCAGGCACGTACCCTGGGTGGGCAGAGCAGAAGAGCCAGGGGATTGCAGTGGGGAGGAAGACTCCTGGAGAGGAAAGGCAGGGGACCTCCCCTCCTGCTGGCATGACTGAGAAAGCTTTGGGGTGAGGAGGGGACCAAGATCTTTCCTTGCTGGGAGCATCACGAGGGTCCCAGGGCTGCAGGCCCACCTCGGCCTTTGCACCCTGCTCTCCTGTTGGCCACGGATGTGAAGCCCCTGGGGAGATTCACTTGGGTAAAGAACCATTAGCAGGGGCTTCCCTGGTGGCTCAGCGGTTTAAAAAAAAAAAAATCTGCCTGCCAATGCTGGAGACACAGGTTCAATCCGTGGTCCAGAAAGAACCCATGGGCCGCAGAGCAGCTAAGCCTGAGAGCCACAACTACTGAGCCTGTGCTCTGGAGTCCAGGAGTCACAACGACAGAAGCCCGAGTGCACCCCAGAACCTACGCTGCACAAGAGAAACCCCACAACAGTGAGAAGCCTGCACACCCCAACCAAGAGGAGCCCCTGCTGGCTAAAACTAGAGAAAAGCCCCACAGCAACAAAGACTCAGCACAGCCACAAATAAAGAAATAATTTAAAAAAAAAAAAAAGAACGAACCATTAGGAAAGACAACCAGCTGTGTCTCGATCTGTGCAGACATATCACGCAGGTAATTGAAGCCGAAGGTCTGGTTTTCGCGCAAGAAGCCAGCATGCATCAGAGTAATTGCTTGCTTTGTCACAATTTCCTGGATAATCTCCTCCTCATTGTTTGGCTGAAAGAGCCGACCTCGCGTCTGGGAGCCTGCTTGCCAAACATGATTGGGTCCTTGGAGATGAAAGGCACAGACAGCAAAAGCGATTTTCCACAGACACATTGGCACACATACTAATTATCACGAGGGGGAAGATGTGCCTGTGTGTTCCACTGGGGAGGATGGTGCGGGATGAGGGGTGTGGAGAGGAGACGGCTGGGGAGGGAACCAGAGAGCTCTTTCTTATCGGGAACCTGCCGGAATCCCGGCTCTGTCCTAGGTAAAGTGAGTGAGTGAAGTCGCTCAGTTGTGTCCGACTCTTTGTGACCCCTGTAGCCCACCAGGCTCCCCTGTCCGTGGGATTTTCCAGGCAAGAATACGGGAGTGGGTTGCCATTCCCTTCTCCAGGGGATCTTCCCAACCCAGGGATTGAACCCGGGTCTCCCACATTGCAGGCAGATGTTTTATCACCTGAGCCACCAGGAAAGCCACCCTGTCCTGGGTATCTTACATTAAAAAAAAAAATCTCATTGAATTCTTGCAAGAGAGTGGAAAGCCTCTGCCAAGATCAGATTTGATAACCAATAGCTGCCGTTTGCTGTGAGAATGAAGCAAGAGGTCCGGTCTTCTCGTCTGTTCGTGGGAGGGAGAACAGTGGCCTCAGTGGGCAGGGGGAGACATGATCGTGGGTGTGGAGCACCCGAGGGCAGAGAGCAAGCATGTGACAAGGTTATTGCTAAACCATCTCTAGCTATTCTATGGAAGCAGCCTCTTAATCTCTGTTGTAGTTGCTGTTGTTCAGTCGCTAAGTCGTGTCCGACTCTTTGAGACCTCGTGGACTGCAGCTCACCAGGCTCCTCTGTCCATCACCATCTCTTAGAGTTTGCTCAAATTCACACACGTCGAGTCGGTGATGCCATCAAACCATCTCATCCTCTGTCGTCCCCTTCTCCTCCTGCCTTCAATCTTTCCCAGCATCAGGGTCTTTTCCAATGAGTCGTTTCTTGGCATCAGGTGGCCAAAGTATTAGAGCTTCAGCATCAGCATCAGTCCTTCCAATGAATATTCAGGGTTGATTTCCTTTAGGATTGACTGGTTTGATCACTTGCTGTCCAAGGCACTCTCAAGAGTCTTCTCCAGCACCACAATTCATGCAGCATAGCTGGGGGGGGGAAAATAAGTTATAAAACAAATTGCTAGACTTTGAACTTCAAGGGAGGTAGGAGAGAATTCAAGAAGTGGAAGAATGAGGCATAAACTGAATCCATGCTCTGCAGTTCTCAACACCGTTCCTGAAGGCCTACATTCTAAGGAGTGTGTAGTGTTCACAGGCCCCCTTCCTTTAGAGTTGAAACAGTAAGCAAAAACCAAGCTCAATTCCTGAGCCTCCCATACAACTCTAGGAAACAAATCTTCATCCTTTTGGTTGTATATCCCATGTATAAAATGGAATTTCCCTTTTGGATTGATTTATTGAGCAGACATTTCTCATATTCATATCACATGCCACATATGGCGATACATACCCAATAAGTCAGAAAATACAAAAAGGAGAAGACAGAACTGCCTATTTATTCCAGCAGTGGAACAAAGATAAATTCCCAGCTCTTGAAAAATTGAGTCTGTCATCAGACAAGATGGGTTTGAATAAACAAACCTTTTGTTATCTTTGTGTAACAAAATTATATACAATATATACTAATAAGAAGACAACAGAATGGGGAAGTTATCTCACCAATATAACTGCAAAGCGTTTATTATTAAAACTGGTAGAAGTGTGCCATGTGCAGGTCTAGGTGCTCCTCCAAGAAGTGAGCAAAGATGTGTCCAGATGGTTCCCAGGTCCCCAGGAGCCATGGTCTGGCCTGGAGAGAGCTTCAGACCCCTGGTGCATCAGAGTCTACACATCCCAGTCACCTAATGAGCGTGTGTCTGTCCCTCTGTGTGTAAAATGGATATAATTACACCTATTTTGCAGTATTCTTACGAGGATAAATTAGAGGGCCTATTACTACAGTGAGCATTCAAGAAATGGGATTATTATTATCATCAGAGGGTAAAAATGCACACCATTCCTGACAATTAAAAAAAAAGAAATTACAATAATTCAAAAGCGACATGACATATCTATTGAAGTCGTGAAAAGATATCCAAATTCACCAATAAAAGGCTGAGCAAGAATATTCATAGCAGTTTTGTCCATAATTTTCAAATCCTGTAAGGAGCCCAGGTGTCCATCAGTAGATAAACAAACTGTGATATATTCATGCAATGGAATATTTCCCAGCAATGAAAAGAATGACTCACTGATACACACAAGAATGTGGGAAATCACACAGTCACCCCAAAGAGTGACAGAAGGCTTACACAAAAGATTTTCTACTGAATGTTTCTATGAATATGGAATCCTGAAACTCTAGGAAAAGTTGATCTGTAGTTGCTTAGATCACAATCAAAATTGTGGTTGCTTTTGGAGGCTGGAGTCCAGGATTGACTAGGAGGGACATGAGGGAATTTTCTGAACTGTGGCAACTACTATATTCTGGTATGGATTTACATGTGCATTTGTCAAAACTCAGCAAAGGAACACTTAAGATCTGTGCATTTCATCATGTATATATCATGTATTCACCTCAAAAGGCTTCCCTGATAGATCAGGATAGATCAGGGAAGAGTTGGTAAAGACTCCGCCTGCAATGCAGGACACCCTGGTTGGATTCCTGTGTCGGGAAGATCCCCTGGAGAAGGGATAGACTACCCTCTCCAGTATTCTTGGGCTTCCTTTGTGGCTCAGCTGGTAAAGAATCTGCCTGCAATGCGGGAGACCTGAGTTTGATCCCTGGCTTAGGAAGATCCCCTGGAGAAGGGAAAGGCTACCCACTCCAGCATTCTGGCCTGGAGGGACTGTATAGTCTATGGGATCACAAAGAGTCAGACACAACTGAGCAAACTGCACTTTCACTTTCACTTCACCTCAAAAGGGAAACTATAAATAAATATTGCACTCTAGTTAGTGATGATCACGTATGTTTATACCTGCTTTCCATACATCTATCTTAAAAACTGTCTGTAGGACACACCCCATCCTTTTGGTTATAACTTTCCAGCTCTGTTTTGTGTGACTGCAAGATCTGAATTTCTTCTTCCACCTTTAATGGTCCTTTCTGAACCCTCATATAGTGCCTTGTCCCAAAGACAGGAGGCAGTATTTCTTGAACTTTCATAAAACCCCAGCCACTGGCTCAGGCACTCAGCCTGTGTCGTCTCATTTCACCTTCACAGTAACATTGTGAGGGTGCCATTATTCTCATTTTACAAATATGAAAATGGAGCCTCAGATTCCTAATGTAACCTGACCAGGGTGACTCAGGTAATAAGATAGGGTTTTTACTTGGAGAATGAATGGCATTCTTTCAGGCTTTATGTTTTAGAATAAAACCATGTTATTTTAGAATGAAACTATGAGAGTGTTGTGCTCAGTTGTATCCAGCTCTTTGAGGCCCTGTGGACTGTAGCCTGCCAGTCTCCCCTGTCCCAGGAATTTTCCAGGCAAGAATACAGGAGTGGGTTGCCATTTCCTACTCCAGGAGATCTTCCTGACCCAAGGATTGAACCCAAGTCTCTTGCATCTCCTGAAATGGCAGTCAGATTCTTTACCACTAACACCACCTGGGAAGCCCCAAAACCATTGGAATTAATCCTATTTCAAATGAAAACTTTTCATTACAATAAAAGTGGCAAACGCTTTCATTTTATAATAGAAGAATCAGCCACCTAGGTTCTGGGGAAGTAAAATGCTTACAGCCTGGATAAAGGGTAAATTTTAATTCATTGATTTTTCTCCCCTACTTTAATCTCATAGTTTATAAATAACATAAGCAGTGGCTTGGATTTATTTTTGCAGCCTCCAGGAGAAGATAGGTTCAGAGTCACTTCCCAGGGGCCAATCTTGTTCATCAGACTTGCTGCATGGTGAGGCCAGGCTCTGAAGGATGGGTGGGTGCCTGAGTGACTCCACTTGGCACCTCCAAGCTGGGCCAAGTGCAAGTCTACAGCCGTCTGTCCTCAGCCTGTCCTCCTCACCCCAGGCAGCTGCTGTCCTGCCCTGGAAGAAGATACACCAGGAAGAAAAGGGGGCAAGTGGGTCAGAGAGTGGGCGGGGTGTCACAGGGGGCACGCCATGTAGGACGTATCTGCTGTGAACCCAGTTCATGTTCAGAGTTTGCAAATACAACTCCAGAGTGGTGACTTGGCAACCTGGGCTCTGCCGTCTCGTCTCCAGGATGTGACCTTCAGGGTCATGGAAGGACAGGGACTGTCACTCAGCAGGCTATGACTTGGCATCACTTCCTACTGCTTCTGTTGGCCAGAATGCGGTCCAGTTGCCCCAGTCCAACTGCAATAAAAGGCCAAAGAACGCATGCTTCATGTGTGCAAAGGAAGGAGAAAGGTCGGTTTCCTGTTTCCTATTTTCAACAGCAGCCCATCCCAACCCCGCACACCTCATCCCTCTACCTCACTTTCCCTCCGTTTTTCTTTCCCATAGCTCTTCTTCTTCATACATTGGGAGGGTAACAGGCAGGAAGGCCCAGGGGTCTCCCAACGGAGGGAATAGGCTGCAAGTGTCAGACGTCTTAAGCAGCAGGAGGAAACAAACAAGTGTTAGATTTTTTTCCCTTCTCTATACGAATTTAAAAAGAGGTTTCTTTTAAAATTCTGTGTTGCCATGATGACACATGGTTCCACCTGAACTTAACTTTTCTCAAACCTTGAGCTAACCAATGTGTTTTTCTTATGGGAATCTTTGTTTTAAACTATGTTAATGAACTCACAAGCTAGTAAAGTAATGCTCAAAATTCTCCAAGCCAGGCTTCAGCAGCACATGAACCGCGAGCTTCCAGATGTTCAAGCTGGTTTTAGAAAAGGCAGAGGAACCAGAGATCACATTGCCAACATCTGCTGGATCGTTGAAAAAAACAAGAGTTCCAGAAAAACATCTATTTCTGCTTTATTGACTATGCCAAAGCCTTGACTGTGTGGATCACAATAAATTGTGGAAAATTCTTTAAGAGATGAGAATACCAGACCACCTGACCTGTCTCTTAAGAAACCTGTATGCAGGTCAGGAAGCAATGGTTAGAACTGGACATGGAACAACAGACTGGTTCCAAATAGGAAAAGGAGTATGTCAAGGCTATGTATTGTCACCCTACTTATTTAACTTTTATGCAGAGTACATCATGAGAAACGCTGGGCTGGAAGAAGCACAAGCTGGAATCAAGATTGCCGGGAGGAATATCAATAACCTCAGATATGCAGATGACACTACCCTTATGGCAGAAAGTGAAGAACTAAAGAACCTCTTGATGAAAGTGAAAGAGGAGAGTGAAAAATTTGGCTTAAAGCTCAACATTCAGCAAATGAAGATCATGGCATCCAATCCCATCACTTCATGGCAAATAGATGGGGAAACAGTGGAAAGAGTGGCTGACTTTATTTTTTGGGCTCCAAAATCACTGCAGATGGTGATTGCAGCCATGAAATTAAAAGACCCTTACTCCTTGGAAGGAAAGTTATGACCAACCTAGATAGCATATTAAAAAGCAGAGACATTACTTTGCCAACAAAGGTCCATCTAGTCAAAGCTATGGTTTTTCCAGTAGTCATGTGTGGATGTGAGAGTTGTACTATAAAGAAAGCTGAGCGCCAAAGAATTGATGCTTTTGAACAGTGGTGTTGGAGAAGACTCTTGAGAGTCCCTTGGACTGCAAGGAGATCCAACCAGTCCATCCTAAAGGAGATCAGTTCTGGGTGTTCATTGGAAGGACTGATGTTGAAGCTGAAACTCCAATACTTTGGCCACCTGATGCGAAGAGCTGACTCATTTGAAAGGACCCTGATGCTGGGAAAGATTGAGGACAGGAGGAGAAGGGGACGACAGAGGATGAGGTGGTTGGATGGCATCACCAACTCAATGGACATGAGTTTGAGTAAACTCTGGGAGTTGGTGATGGACAGGGAGGCCTGGCGTGCTGTGGTTCATGGGATCTCAAAGAGTCGGACATGACTGAGTGACTGAACTGAACTGAATGAACTGTGTATTTACCCTAGACTCTGTCTTCAAGTTGGTTCTGTCTAAGACTCAGAACCAACTTGACAAACTAGTATGTTTTACTCATGCAAATGTTCGGTTCAGTGTTCTCTTAAGCTATGTTAATGAGACTGTATTTGCTTGGAAACCTGCCTTTCTTCAAGATTCATGTTAATCATTTTATGGCCCAGGACAACTCATCTTGTGCCAATGTTATCTCCAAATACGTGTTGTGGGTTAGGGGCTTGATGCCAGTCTCTGAATTTTGAGACATTTCCTTTCTCTGATTAGCAGACTGCTCGTTGCTGGAGAAGGAAATGGCAACCCTCTCCAGTATTCTTGCCTAGAGAATCCTGTGGACAGAGGAGCCTGGTGGGCTGCTGTCCATAGGGTCGCATAGAGCTAGACATGACTGAAGCAGCTTAGCATGCATGCATGTATTGGAGGAGGAAGTGGCAACCCACTCCAGTATCCTTGCATGCAGAATCCCAGGGATGGAGGATCCTGGTGGGCTGCTGTCTGTGGGGCTGCACAGAGTCAGACATGAGTGAAGCAACTTAGCAGCAGCAGCAGCAGTAGCTATATAACATCCAGCTAAAGACTAGCAGCAGGGACACTCTTTCTGTCCCCTTCTGATGTCTATGTCATAAGCTTTCTCTATCTCTTTTATACTTTACTAAAACTTTATCACACAAAACCTCTGAGCGATCAAGCCTTGTCACTGGCCCCAGATTGAATTCCTCTCCTCCAGAGGCCAAGAATCCTGGCATCTTTTACGGCTCAGCAACAACCTTTCAACATCACATGTATTTATTTATATGTGAATTTATATATTTATTTATTTATTATGTTCCTGTTAGTCCTCCCCCACAAATAACGTAGGCTCCACTCAGTTAGGGATTTCTGTCTGTTTTGTTCATGGGCCCAGAAGGGTACCTGGCACATGTGTTGGTTAAAAAGACATTTCCTGTTGCTTCCTAAGGTCCTCATGCTCCCTACTCCTTCCCTTTCCAGCTCCATCACTTGCCCATCACCTGCCTGCCAGCAGCCTGTTCATCCTTCAAACTTCAGCCAGGATCCCCCCTGCTTTATGAGGTCTCCATGACCTCCCTGTCCTCCTGCAGAGCTTGTGCCAATTTCTACGATGCATCTATCCCAGTATTTCACAGAAGTTAGGTACCTTCCTGATGAAACAACAAGCTCCATCAAGACCAGGAATGTGGGACTTCCCTGGTGGTCCAGTGGTTAAAACCCCACACTCCAAATGCAAGGGACCTGGCTTCAATCCCTGATCAGGGAACTAGTTCCCACCTGCTTCAACTCAGACCAGTGCAGCCCAAAACAAAAATACAAACAAAACGAGCATACTAAAAACTTCATGGTGACAGCTGAATGAATGCACAAACACTTGGAATGGCCAACCGACTCTTCATGATGTGGACGGTCTTTAAAATGCATGAAATTTGAATGTAGACTGGGCAGCAGATGATATTGTTAAATTAGGTGCAAAAATTTGGCATTAGAGTTAGGTCATGTACAGTTAAATATGTCTGTGAAAAATACATCCTGACATTAATAGGCAAACTAAGAACATGTCTGACATTTGCCTTAAAATAAAAATTAAAAAGTATGTTAGGAAGAAGTGTGCTTACCTAACGGGAAAAGATATTTGCAAATGGTATATCCAATAAGGAGTTGAAATCCAAAAAATACAAAGAACTCATACAACTGAACAACAAGAAAACAAACAACCTAGTTCAAAAATGTGCAGACAGCTGAACAGATATTCTTTCCAGAGATATGTAGACAGCCAACAGGTGCATGGGAAAATGCACCACATCACTAATTATTAGAGAAATGTAAATGAAAACCATGGTGAGATATCACCTCATGCCTGGTAGAATGGCAGTTATCAAAAAGACAAGAAATGACAAGTGTTGGTGAGGACGTAAAGAAAAGGAAACCCTTGTACTCTATTGACAAATGTAAGCTGGTGCAACCACTATGGAATAGTATGGAGATCTCTCAAAAAATTAAGAACAGAATTATTGTATGGTCCAGTTATCCCACTTCTTGGTATTTATCCAAAGAAAATGAAAACATGAATTCTAAAAGATATATGCACCCCTAGGTTCACTGCAGCATTGTTTACAATAGCCAAGATACGGAAACAATTTAAGTGCCCTTTGATGGGTGAATGGAGAAAGAATATGTGATACACACACACTGGTTATATACTCAGCCATAAAAAAGATAAAAGCTTGCCATTTGCAGCAACGTGGATGAGCCTTGAGGGCATTAAGTTAAATAAAGTCAGTCAGAGAAAGGCAGCGATCACGCGATTTCACTCACATGTGGAATATGAGAAACAAAATTAAACATACACACAAAATAAATGAACAAACCAAACCAAAGCAAAAATGTTGATACAGAGAACAGGGTAGTGGTCCCCAAAGGGGAAGGAGGAGGAGCGGGGGAAATGATGGAGAGAATCAACTGTGTGATGACAGATAGAAACCACATGTTCAGCGGTGAAGACCTACAGGGCATATGGAGGCAGAAACACAGTGTTGAACATGTGAAACATACAAGGCTATAAACCAATGTTCCCTCAACAGACAACCTGTGAGGGGAGGCCTATGAGGAGACAAGGTGGGGAAACCTTCATCCCTGGTGAACTGGTGAACCTCACACTGTTCTCCCCACCTGTGTATATGTTTGAAATCTCCTTCATAAAACCTAAAAGCAAACAAAGCGATGGTGCCCTGGGTGTCGTCGTCTGGCTCCTGCATTGCCGCCCCACCCTCAGCCCGGGCCCTGCCATGAAACATCTCGGCTTTCTGCTTCCGACGAAAGTCATCTGAATTCAGAAAGTGTAGATTGAGTGTGGAGATTAAGATTGAAACCAGACAGGACAGTCCCGTCCCCCGGGCCCGCTGAGGAATGAGGGCTCGTAAAACCACTTCATTGAACTCCTCCGTGAATGGAATCCATGAATCACAGGTTGAGTGAGTTTCCTAACTTCACGCAGCAAAGCAATAGTGACCCCAGAAGTAAAACCCAGGTCTGGGGCACCTAGAACCAGCTTCCCCCCACCCCTCGAGTCTCCATCTGTCTGTGAAGAGTGCCCATGTCTTGGACACCTTTCAAATGCTTTCCCTTATCTAAACTCATCAGAGAGGGAAGCCTAGAAGACAGACTGGTATGTGCTGGTTAGGTGGATAAACATTTGTAAAATACTGAGCGTGGCTCCAACGTGCAGTCAAACTCGCTAAACATCCATCAGGGAAAAATTCAGAGTCCCTTGGAAACCCATGAGTTTGTGGAGCTGTGGTGGAAGGGTCATGTGTGAGGAAAAATGCTCCTGACCAAGAAGCAAATGAAAGCTGCTGGCCCTGTGCCATCTGACCCCCGGTCAGAGGAGTCTTACCAGGGTCAGGGGCGTTTTAACAGAGCGGTCAGGCCTGTTCCAGCACAAGCTGCTCATTGATCTCCAGGCACTCAGAGTTCATCACCGGATGCTCTCAGCAATCCTCCTCTTTTTCCTCAGATAAAGGCAATGAGGCTCAGAGAGAATGCACTTACTGAAGACTGTGCACCCGGCAAGTGATTGACCCAGGACGGGAATCTCAGCTTCTCCTCTTTCCACCCTGCCAAGCTGTGTGTGAAGAATCCGAATGATTTTGGTCAAATGAGGATCACTGGTAAAGCAACCAGAGGCGACTGACATCCTGACACAAGACGGCGGCCTGTGGAAAGAGGGACAGACAGTGTATCCTCTCAGCTCCCCGCCAGGGGCTCTGATAGATGCTCTGTCTCCTATAGACTCAGGGGCCCTCCCAGGATCTAGCAGGACAGGCTACAGCGACAGGAAGGTGATCAGCGGAAGACTCACTCATAGCTGCCAAGTCAAACTGTGTGGATCTGACCTCGGGGCTCAAAGTGCCTAAACCCTTTTCACCTGCATCTTTTTCCAGCTCAGCAGAGGGGACGGGGAGATGAGAGAGGACAGGGTCAATGAGCCATCCCTCCCCTCCAAGAATGTCGCCCTGTTCTAAGTGCCTCTCCAACCCCACTTCTAGCCTGTTTCTTGATCAGCACCCCTCCTCACCCTCACTCCAGCCCCACACAGAGGAAGATAGATGCATGTGTGTGCATGCATACACAGAGAGACACACACAGATACACTGTACTATTCTTCCCAGATCTGTTTTACAGACAAGAAATCTCAGCCCAAGCAGATGCAATGTATGTAGCATCATCCACAAGGGACCTACAGAAACCACAATTGGCTCCTAGAAAAGAATCACATTAAAAATAAGGAATAAATGAAAACACATGGTCACACACACAAAAAAATCTATGCACGGATGTTCAGAGAGCATTATCCATAATAGTCCAGTGGCAACAATCCAGTGTCCATCCGCGGACGAACAGGTAAACAACATGTTTCCCCATACAGTGGAATATTTTTCTACCTTAAAAAGGGATGACGTGCTGACAGGTGCAACAAACATGGATGAACCTTGAAAACATGATGCTCAGTGAATGAAGCCAGCCCCAAGGGGTCACATATTGTATGATTCCATTTCTATGCCGTGTCCAGAACTGGCAATTCCATAGGGACAGAAAACAGATTAGTGAAGGGATGGAAGAAGAAGGGTTACTACAAAACCATGTGGGGTTTCTACTGGAGGTGATAAAAATGTTCTAAAATTTAAAAAAAAAAATGTTCTAAAATTAACTGAGATGGGGCAAATTATTTCAGTACAGTAAAAACTATGTATTATACACTTTCAATGGGTTGATTGTACAGTATGTGAATTATATCACAGTGAAGCTGTTACTCAAATTAAAAACAAATGGTAAAATCTCCTAAACTTCTGAGGAAACTGCACAGTTCACTTTCAGAAGCCTTGAGAAACATGGGAGGCTAAAATAATGAAACTGGCTATCTTTAAGAAAGATAAATATTGTATACTAATGCATATACTGATGTTGAAGCTGAAACTCCAACACTTTGGCTACCTGATGCGAACAGCTGACTCATTTGAAAAGACCTTGATGCTGGGAAAGATTGAGGGCAGGAGGAGAAGGAGATGACGGAGGATGAGATGGTTGGATGTCATCACTGACTCAATGGACATGAGTTTGGGTAAACTCCGGGAGTTGGTGACGGACAGGGAGGCCTGGTGTGCTGCAGTTCATGGGGTTGCAAAGAGTCGGACACGACTAAGCGACTGAACCGAACTGAACTCACATATATGGAATCTAGAAAGTTGGTACTGATGAATTTATTTGCAAGGCAGCAATGGAGAAATGGACATAGAGAACAGACTTATGGACATGGGGAGAGGCGAGGAGAGGGTGAGATGTATGGAGAGAGTGTCATGGAAACTTACATTACCATGTGTAAAATAGACAGCCAATAGGAATTTGCCTATGTCTCAGGGAACTCAAACAGGGGCTCCGTATCAGCCTAGAGGGGTGGGGTGGGAAGGGAGATGGGAGGGCGGTTCAAGAGGGAGTGGGCATATGTACAACTATTGCTGACTCGTGTTGATGTTTGACAGAAAACAACAAAATTCTATAAAGCAATTATCCTTCAATTAAAAATGAAGTAATTAAAAAAATAATAATGAAACTGGCTCTCTTCAGACACTCTTGCGGAGTGACCCATGATAAAACCCCCAGAAGCCCCAGCTCAGGGAACACGCTGCCCACAGATGTGCAACACAGGTAACAGGACCGCAGGCGGGGAAACCAGGGAGACCCGGACCTCAGGTTGCCTCTGTCCCCCCTTCCCAGCCAAGAAACACAGGCCGGTTCCTTAAGTTAGAGTGTTGTCTATAAAATGGAGAGGGAAGGAATAGCAGTAGTAGGTGTGACTTAAGTGAATCCTGGACATGTAGTGTGAGTTCAAAGAGGTGACTGCTGCAGAGACCGTTGCTGCACCATCCGAAGGGCAGACCTGGACAGTCAAGACCTGGCTGATGGGAGGAAGGCATTGTGTCTTCATGTCAATGTTCCAAGCATCTTCAGGGGAAGTTTTTGCGGGCCTGTGCACAAAATGAACAAGGTCTGTCATCCTCTCACGTGAAATCCAGAGCGGCAGAGTCCGGTGGGTACATTTGCACAAGACACCAGACAGCGTGTTACGACAGCATCACACCCAACCCATCACGCATGTGGCTTTGCCTGAGACATTTCCCTGCATTACTTCCTGCTTTCATCATCAAGCGTGACCCGAACCTGTACTAAATGCAACGTGCTGGACCAGATGTCCACAAGATGCAAAAGGGAGAAGCTGAGTCTCTACACTCAAGGAGCGCCTAGCAATTCCAGCGGGTAGGAGGGGCTGCTACTTGCATGCCAGTTTTACAGATGAAGAAACTGAGGCCCGGAGAGGCTAGATGACCTGCCCAAGGGCTCATAGCAATTTCAGGGGCTAGCAACGTTGAAAGCAACATGCTGAGTATCAGCTTCAGGCTGCCTTCCCCTGGGTCTGAGTTCTCTCCTTCAGACACCTGAGCGTGGGTTTAAGACTGTCAGTGGCGCCACTTGCCTCACAAATGACCAAGCACCGAGGACACTCATCAGGACCGCTGTGTGATTTGCAGGGACCAATGCAACGTGCAAATGCAGGACCCCTTATTCAAAAATCTTAAGGATTTCAAGATGGCCAGACTAAAGTGTAAACTGAGCCCAGGGCTCTTCTAAGCACAGGTCACACGGCCCTGAAACCACCCTGTCCCATCACTGTCTCACAGATGCCCAGATACACGGAACAGACGGGTCTGTTGCAAGAAAGGAATTCTGGGCTGGGCTGTGGCTTGCTCTGACCCTAACATCCAGCCACCTGCCTTGTGCACGTGGATCTCTCGGGCGCTGACCCAGCATCCTTCAGCACTTCTGGCTCTGCAGATGTGAAGACTCTGGGCTGACACTGCACCACCTTCTTTGCATGAGAAATCCGGTTTCCCAGCCAAGCTTCAACAGCAGTGACGCATGGATCCATTAACAAACCCCCAGGCATGGAGAAGAGTAAATATCTACTCAGAACTCCAGTGTGTTGGGGCTTCATTTGTCTTATTCAACTCTTTCCTTCCCTAGTTTGCAGTGCCTGTAGCTGTCTTGCAGAAAACCAGACAGGCAACCAAAAATTAGTTAATCTTTCCATCCACCATGCAAGTCTTCTTTTTCTTGAATAACAGGTTACATAGCAATTGCAGACAAGCCGAAAGCTACTAGCATTTCAACAATTAGAAAGATAATTGGATTTGCAGTACAATGCAGGAAGCTCAAACATGGTGCTCTGTGACAATGTAGAGAGGTGGGATGGGGTAGGAGGTAGGATGGGGTAGGAGGTGGGAGGGAGGTCCAAGAGGGAGGGGACATACGTATATCTATGGCTGATTCATGCTGATATGTGGCAGAAACCAATACCATATTGTGAAGCAATTATCCTCCAACTAAAAATTTTAAAAAGAGAGAAAAAAGAAAGATAATATGCTATTAATTGGGCACCAGAAGCAGACTGAAGTGAATTAATTAATGAATTAGTTGTGAGGCTTCACCAGGTCAAAGCCCCTCTGTTATGGGTGAATTGCCCCAACCCCCAGGACCTCAGAATGTGATCTTATTCAGACATAGAGTTGTTGCAGATGTAATAAGACGAGCAGAGATAGTGAAGGACAGGGAAGCCTGGTATGCTGCAGTCCATGGGGTCGAAAAGAGTTGGACATGACTGAGCCTCTGAACTATAAAGGAGGTCACACTGAAGTAGATCAGTCCTGGGTGTTCACTGGAAGGACTAATGTTGAAGCTGAGACTCCAACACTTTGGCCACCTGATGCGAAGAGCTGACTCATTGGAAAAGACCCTGATGCTGGGAAAGATTGAGGACAGGAGGGGAAGGGGACGACAGAGGATGAGATGGTTGGATGGCATCACCGACTCAATGGACATGAGTTTGGGTGAACTCCAGGAGTTGGTGATGGACAGGGAGGCCTGGCATGCTGCGATTCATGCGGTCACAAAGAGTCGGACACGACTGAGTGACTGACACTGAAGTAGGGTGGAACTTAATCCAATATGACTGTACGGATTTTTTTATTATGTATTTAGAAAATTTCTTCTGGCTGTGCCATGTGATATACAGGATCTTAGTTCCTCAGCCAGGGATTGTATCCACGCTCCCTGCAGTGGAAGCGCAGAGTCTTAACCACTGGACTGACAGGAAGACCCATCATCTGTATGCAGTCAAAAAGCACCTGAGAGAGGAGTGGAGACTTGGACTCAGACTGCACAATCTGCAGAGAAGCTCCTGCCTTTCAGAGCCTCAGAGGTCGGGAACCAGAGCCACAAACTGGCTGTGGTTGTTTGCTGGTACATACACACATATGTGCACACCTGTGCACCTGTATGCCTGCATATACATGCACGTACATATATTCACACATGTGTATACAGAGGACTACAGGCGTGTTTGTACTGGTGTATATGTACATACATTATATATATATTATATATATACTGTTTTCTACCTGTGTGTTTCCATGTATGTGTATTGCTTGCTAAGTCATTTTAGTCATGTCCAACTCTTTGCGATGCTATGGACTGTAGCCCATCAGGCTCCTCTGTCCATGGGATTCTCCAGGCAAGAACACTGGGGTGGGTTGCCATTTCCATCTCCAGGGGATCTTCCCGACCCAGGGATTGAACCCGCGTCTCTTACTTCTCTTACATTGGCAGGCAGGTTCTTTACCGCTAGCACCACCTTGGAAGTCCATATATGTGTATGTGTATCTATATATACACTGTATATAGATACACACATACTGGTATATGGATCTATATATACACGATATGGGTCTTCCCATATGCACTTATAGGTGTATGTATTGATATGTAGTTTTGTATGTGTACGTGTATTTACTACTATGTATGACATGTGTGTATATATTTTTCTGGCATGTATTTACGTATGTTTCCTGGTGTGCGTACACATAGAATGCTCCTTGATGGACCATACATCCCCTAGTTCCCAGTCCCCACTGCTCCCCTCTGCCCTGCACTTTGGGGTCTGTTCTCTGCACTTAATTTGCATGTAAGGGTGCAGAGCTCTGACCCAGCAGCGCCACCTGCTGGTCACCTTGGTATTTCTGGCAGAATCTGACTGGCCACCTGCGTTTCAGGGAAGGGAGAATCTGAGGGTTGACCCCAGGGGACAGGCACTCCGAGGAAAGCCCCCAGAATCACAAGGCCCTCAGATGACCCCAGAAGTCCATTTGTAACTGTGGAGATGGATTCAAAGGGCCGGAACCCCCAAGAAGTCAGTGATTCTGGATGGGGGGAAGGCTGAACCCCAAAGGAATATGAAGTCTGGGTGAACCCAGGAAGGAGGGAGAGTCTCCACCCAGGAAGGCAAGCTTGCTGGGCACCAGCTGGCACTTCTGCCCCATCTCAGCCCATCACCTGACCCCGTAGCCAGGCCCCAGAGATGACATCTGGCGGGGGGCAGGGGGCAGAATTTCACGTGCAGGGTAGAGGGTGATGGGAGTCTAATCCAGGAGGAGGGAAGGTTCCAGGGGGCCCTGGAGAGTGAATTAGTCACTGGGGAACCTGGAGGGAGGAGAGTTTTAGAAGAATCAAGCCAGAGAACCAGACATCAGGGTGTGGAAAAGGTCCCCCAAGCCTGCTCACCAGAGCAGGTGTGGGTGAATCATGGGGGCAAACCAGAGAGGAGCAGGGAGCCCCACCACCACCCTTGGCCGGAGCCCCTGGCAGCACCCACGGGCGGCCGGTCAGCGAGCTCACTGCCTCCCTGTGGCCTTATCGTCACCGTGACCATCATCCCGTGGTCCATCCTCCCCTCAGGTGGCGTCTGCCTCCTTACAGGGCTCTCGTCCTGCCTTTGGGGTGGTCAGCCCCCGTCTAACTGACCAGAGCCTGCAGCTCCTGGAAGGCAAGGTCAGCCTCGCGTTCCTCCTGCCTCTTCCCAGCCCGGAGGCCCTGGGTCTTAATCACATAGTTGCCTGGGTCTCAGGTCCTCCAACTTTAAAACAAAGAGGTTAGGGGACTTCCCTGGTGGTCTAGTGGTTAAGACTTCCCCTTCTAGTGCAGGTGGTGTGAGTTCAACTCCTGGCAGGGAGCTAAGATTCCACATGACTCACAGTCAAAAAAACAAAACATAAAAAAAAAAAACACACAGAAGCAATATTGTAACAAATTCAATAAATTTTTTTTAAAGTTGTCCACATCAAAAAAATCTTTTAAAAAAATAAAGAGGTTAGACTGGATTGTTTCGAAAAGCTTTAATGTTCCATTGTTCTCCAAAAGCTGAAAACCCATCTAGCTAACATTAAAAAGGGCTGATAAGTAGGTACACATGTGATCTAAATACATAAATCTATAAATAGGTATAGAATATAGATGTCAATGTGTGTATACAAAGACACACATATTCCGCTGAGAGTCTGGAAGCCATGACCCTTAAGAAGCACACCTGGCACCTAGATCAGTTCAGTTCAGTCGCTCAGTCGTGTCCGACTCTTTGTGACCCTGTGGACTGCAGCACGCCAGGCTTCCCTGTCCATCACCAACTCGAGCTTGCTCAAACTCATGTCCATTGAGTTGGTGATGCCATCCAACCATCTCATCCTCTGTCATCCCCTTCTCCTCCTGCCTTCAATCTTTCCCAGCATCAGGGTTTTTTCCAATGTGTCAGTTCTTTGCATCAGGTGGCCAAAGTATTGGACTTTCAGCTTCATTATCAGTCCTTCCAATGAATATTCAGGGCTGATTTCCTTTAGGATTGACTGGTTTGATTTCTTTGCTGTCCAAGTGACTCTCAGGAGTCTTCTCTAACACCACAGTTTAAAAGCATCCATTCTTCAGCGCTCAGCTTTCTTTATAGTCCAACTCTCACATCCATGCATGACTACTGGAAAAACCTTAGCTTTGGCTTGATGGACCTTTGTTGGCAAAGTAATGTCTCTGCTTTTAAATATGCTGTCTAGGTAGGTCATAGCTTTTCTTCCAAGGAACAAGCGTCTTTTAATTTCATAACTGCAGTCACCATCTGCAATGATTTTGGAGCCCCAAAAAATAAAGTCTGTCACTGTTTCCATTGTTTCTCCATCTATTTGCCATGAAATGATGGGACCGGATGCCATGATCTTCATTTTCTGAATGTTAAGCTTTAAGCCAACTTTTTCACTCTCCTCTTTCACTTTCATCAAGAGGCTCTTTAGTTCCTCTTCGCTTCCTGCCATAAAGGTGGTATCATCTGCCTATCTGAGGTTACTGATATTTCTCCCAGCAATCTTGATTCCAGCTTGTGCTTCATCCAGCCCAGCGCTTCTCATGATGTACTCTGCATATAAGTTAAATAAGCAGGGTGACAATATACAGCATTGACATACTCCTTTCCCGATTTGGAACCAGTCTGTTGTTCCATGTCCAGTTGCTTCTTGACCAGCATAGAGATTTCTCAGGAGGCAGGTCAGGTGGTCTGGTATTCCTATCTCTTTCAGAATTTTCCACAACTTACTGTGATCCACACAGTCGAAGGCTTTGGCATAGTCAATAAAGCAGAAATAGATGTTTTTCTGGAACTCTCTTGCTTTTTTGATGATCCAGTGCATGTTGGCAATTTGATCTCTGATCCTCTACCTTTTCTAAATCCAGCTTGAACATCTAGATACTGACTGTAAATTCTATTCACCACTAGGTGGACTGGGGCTCCTTGGAGAACTGGATGCTTCCATGGCGTGGACAGAGGAGAGGAAGAATGGAAGGAACTTGGGTTATCTTACTGCACCAGAAAAAAGGGAGCACTCAGAGAATGAGGGAGCACATCAAAAGGACACAGAAGCCAGCTCCAGGGGCTCCTGTAGCCAAATCTGAGACAATTCGCACATAGACATACAACAATAGTAATGGATTGTAACCCACTGAGTAAACGGAATAGAGATGAATAAACAGGAAGTCTGATGAGGAATGGGATATTCACAGAGTGTCAATGTATCCCTCCACAGAATATTTTTTAATTGCAAACGTAACTTGCAGGGAGAAGCCAGGCAGTCACCACTGTAACCAATGGATAAACCATGAGCGTGGCGTCCATCGTTAATGGGACGAACTGAAACCACGTGCCACCTAAGCAGCGCTTCTGGGATGTTCCTGCCAAAGATTTTTAACCAGAATCCCATCACAAAGGAACAGCAGACACACTCAAACAGAGAGACAGGCCATGGACAAACAGATCCTTAATCCTCCAATTGTCAAAGTCATGAAACTCTGGCTTTCCTTAGCTTAACTGTGGAGGAACTGCTCCAGACTGCAGGGCACCATGGAGCCCACAGCCATATGCGGTGCAGATCAGAACTGCATCCCTTTACGACGAAGGAATCATAGGGACAGGTGGTGAGACTGGAACAGCGATGCCATCTCGCGATGTTGTGACTAAATAGGAGGAAGTCTTTATTTGCAGGAAATATACTGAAGCAGGAAATACATTCAGGGGTGAGGTATTCAGGGGAGGCCTGGTGTGCTGCTGTCCATGGCGTCGCAGAGTCAGACACAACTGAGCGACTGAACTGAACTGATTCAGGGGTGACGGAGCATCACGTCAATGTATCCTCAGATGATTCTAGAAAAAAATATGTAGTTTGTGCTGAAACTTTTCTGTAAGTTTGAGATTGTTTTGCATTTTTAAAAAATGACATCAGTTCAGTTCAGTTCAGTTGCTCAGACGTGTCCGACTCTTTGTGACCCCATGGACTGCAGCACGCCAGGCCTCCCTGTCCATCACCAACTCCCGGAGTTTACTCAGATTCATGTCCATTGAGTCGGTGATGCCATCCAGCCATCTCATCCTCTGTCATCCCCTTCTCCCCCCACCTTCCATCTTTCCCAGCATCAGGGTCTTTTCCAATGAGTCTCAGGTGGTCAAAGTATTGGAGTTCTCAGGTGGTCAAAGTATTGGAGTTTCAGCTTCAACATCAGTCACCCACAAAACGATCTCTGGAAATTCCTGAGAAAGGAAAAACAGGGGTCTCTTCTTTCCAATAAGGAATTGCAACCAAGAAAACGTTTCTAAGCCTGTGCACCCAGCCTGAGAATCTGGCCCCTGGAGTGGGCCTCCCTGGCCCCAGGCCTATCTTCCCTCAAACCCTGAGAGCACAGATGTCAGGAAAACACAACACCAGCACCCCAGGCAGCCCAGCCCTGAAGAGCGTCAGAACTAGGGTTGTACCTGCTTTTGCGGAGCACGTGCTATGTGTTAGGGGGTTTGAAGTCAAAACCACCAGGAAGTGACTCTCAGCTCACATGCAGTGTGTGACCTTGGGTGAGTCACTTAACCTCTCCGAGCCTCAGCTTTCTGCTGTGTGTAATGTCTACTTTGCTAGGCTGTGGTGCAGATTAGAGAGAATTATGCAGAATGCTTGGTAGAATTATGGTTTTCAGACATTAGACCTTTGGCAGGAGGCCTCCGAATCCCCAGGGAATCTTTGCAAGAAACACAGTTTTCACCCCCTCCTAGAGATTTTGAAGAAGCTCACCCGCCCAGTTTCAGTTTTACCAGCTCTACATCCCCCTCACCCCCACTTCTGCTTAGATCAGACTAAACTATGTGCCATTTCCCAAATGCCATAGTACTTCTTACTGTACCTTTGTACATGCTGTTCACCCACACAGAATGCCCTTCCCCTTAGTTGGACTGGAAAACTCCTACACATCTTTCAAAATCCAGCTGAAATGTAGCCTCACTTGGAAAACCTTTCCTGATCCCCACCTCCCAGCACCCCATTCTTTGTCTGATCGGTTGTTATTACATCAGTAAGAAATATAATTACATTCCTTTGAAGGCAGGAGGAGAAGGGGACGACAGAGGATGAGATGGTTGGATGGTATCACCGACTCGATGGACGTGAGTTTGAGTAAACTCCGGGAGTTGGTGTGCTGGCGTGGGAGGCCTGGCGTGCTGCAGCTCATGGGGTCACAAAGAGTCAGACAGGACTGAGCAACTGAACTGAGCTTATGTACTTTACATTTCACAGTGAATGTCTATTTTAAACAACCACACCAGGGACTAATTATTAGCCTTGTTTTCCTGTTTAATACAAAACAGCTGAGCCTCAAAGAGCCTAAGCCGCTTGCCCCAGGTCCCATAGCTGGCAGGGGCAGAGCCAGAACTAACCCCCCCACCCTCCCAGGCAGCTCAACTCTTATGCATCATTGTCTTGGCTCTAGTCTTCCACCAGGTGTGAGTTCTGGGATGTCAGGGACCATTTCCCTTTCATCCCTGATCCTCATTGTAATTTCTGAGACACAGCCAGTAGGGCTCCCTGAACATTGGTCCCAGGTCCACACCTGGGCTTTCCCAGAACTGGGACAGCTGGGAGCCTCTGGGGTGGGTGAACCTGATGCTTGCAGAAGATACAGAAGAGGAGAAAAGCGTTTTGGTTTTCTCAGGGTGCAGCTCTCAGTTCCACCAGACGATGGCGCCGCTGCACCATTCAGGCCTGGCCACAGCCCCAGGTGTTCCACTGTGGGGTTTCCATTGGGCAAGTGCCCATTCTGCTGTGATAGGCAGAATTTGCAAAACTGAAACTTCATGAATGAAAGAATTAATGTGCAAATGACAGAATAAAAATAGAGAGAGCATGGAATTGATACTGAGGCACCCCCTCCTCCTTGGGGAAAATACCCTCCTTACTTTTAAGTAGGAGCTGACTTGTTAAAGCAGACAGCATGGCTGTGTGCTCTTATGGGAAAAGATGCCAAAAATCATAACATCTAACCGCAGACAGCTGAGTGCACATGAGCATGCCCTGTGCAGCGGGCCCTGTGATGGGGTGAGACTCCAGTGTCCAGCTTCACGACAGGGACACCAGGGCCCCCTCAGCCTCGGTTACAGTACTAAGTGTCATTGACATATTATTCAAGTACATTTACAATTTTCCAAGCCTAGATTTGGTGCACAGGCTCACGTCCTCAGTCGCTCAGTTGTGTCCAACTCTTCAACCCCATGGACTGTAGCCCGCCAGGCTCCTCTGTCCATGGAATTTTCCAGGCAAGAATACTGGAGTGGGTAGCCATTCCCTTCTCCAGGTTATCTTCTGCATCCAGGGATCAAACCTGCGTCTCCTGCATCTCCTGCATCGGCAGGTGGGTTCTTCACCGTGGAGCCACCAAGGAAGCCCAGATTTGGTACCCACGGTGCAACAAAGCATTCCAGATGCAGATTGCTTTCTGGGGAGCCTGGCACAGGGACCACCATGCTGGCATTTGTGGCTGAGGGTTTGGGGACCTAGGAGAAGGTCTGGAAAACCCGGGCCAAGGGTTGAGATGGGCTGGGGTGGACTGAGGACAACATGGTGCCTTTGAGGGGAGACTGAGACCCTTCCTTTCTCAGAAACGTCTCTTCCAGGAAGGCCTCCAGGAGCTAGGGCAGAACCGTCTTCCTCCATCTGGTATCTGCCACCCTTGCCCCACCCAAGCCTCCTCCTCTTCTTCCTCTGTGTCCTCTCCTTGGAAATCTCATCCAGGTCTGGAGCCTTAAGTGTCCATCAAAGATGCTTCCAAGATACCATTACTGAACATAGAGACATTCCGTCAGCAAATAAACACACACACAATCGATGTTAGTCTGGTTACCCAAGTCTACACGCGTCATAAAATTGCCTAGACCTGTACCCACAGACAACATATGAATCTGCTGAAATCTGAACCAGCTCTCTGGATGGCACCCGCGTCAGCTCCCTGGCTTTGATTCTGTACTTATGCAAGATGTCACCATCAAGCAAAACTGGATGAAATCCTAACTCTTCTTTTTATTTTTTCTTTACAACTCCCTGTGAATCTGCAATTATTTGAAATTTTAAAGGTTGTAGGGAAAGAGCAGTTAGCCAAGATGGCAATGATCAGGCTCTCTCACCCCATGTTTTGTAAACAATGACTTTGCCTGGTTATGTAACATCTGAGGTCATTTATAGCACTGTGCACGCACATCATGATGTATTTGCTTGGCCATGTGACACTTTTATTCTGTCCTATATAGTGAAAGTCACTCAGTCGTGTCCAACTCTTTGTGACTCCATGGACTATACAGTCCATGGAATTCTCCAGGGCAAAATACTAGAGTGGGTAGCCTTTCCCTTCTCCAGGGAATCTTCCCAACCCAGGGATCAAACCCAGGTCTCCCACATTGCAGGCAGATTCTTTACCACCTGAGCCACAAGGGAAGCCCACCCTATATAAGCACCACCTGAAAAGCCCCTGTTGTGTGTTGTAGTGGCATCTGCCATTAGCGGATAAAGAATGTCTGCAGCTCCTACGGCATCTTCTCCCAGCTTCTTCCCTTCTGCTCCCTAGCTCATGCCTTGCCTACCCTGGGTTCAGTGAACAGTGAGACAAAGCACTTTTTTTGAAAAAAGTGTCCAGCCCACGCTTCTGTTCTGGGCTCTAAGATTGCGTCCAGCCACCGTCCCCCAGTGAAGATTCCTGCAGCTTCTTCAAACTAGCATGGTTGAGGAACCCCTTTACCCTCCCCACCTCCACCCCCCACCCACTTTCTCCTGTGGCTTCCTAGTCTCCCCAGGAACTCCAGGCCACAGTCCAGACCCCCTGCCTCAGGCCTGTCTTCAGCCTGCAGCCCCAGCACGTTTTTTAAACACAAAAACCATCCTAGCATTTTGCCTTCCAGGTGCAGCAAGTGCTCAGCAGTTGCTTTCAAGTCTGAGAGCATGGGCTTTCCCGGTGACTCAGTGGGAAAGAATCCAACTGCAACGCAGGAGATGAGGGTTTGATCCCTGGGTTGGGAAGATCCCCTGGAGAAGGAAATGTCAACCCACTCCACTATTCTTGTCTGGGAAATCCATGAACAGAGGAACCTGGAGGGCTACTGTCCACGGGATTGCAAAGAGTCAGACCGACTTAGCGACTAAACAACAACATGGTCGTCAGGGAGAATCCATTCAGGCCTCACACACTCAGGTCCTCCGAACCATCGAGGCCTCCACCTCTGTTGTCCTTGTTGGGCCGGCACAGTCCAGTTGTAGCAAGAATCTTGTTAAGTCAGTTGAGAAGGAACCCCACCCTCTAATCACCCTGAATATCTGATCAAATTCCATGACTGATCCCCCAGGCCTGCCTCCAGCAAGAATCCAGTTTAACCAGAAACACCGCCCACCCCCCCCCACCCCCCCACCCTCCCGGCCACCCCTTACCCCAAAGCTTCCTCTTAGCAATTTTCCGTTCACTGACCCCTACCTGGTCCCTGGGCCATAAATGCCCACGTGGCCAGGCTGCTCTCGGATTTGAGCCCAGTTCTGTCCTAAGGGCTCTTTTCACCACTGCAGGAGCTACTGGTTAAAATCTGCATTGACTGCTTTAACCACCATCCAGCTCTGCGGCTCTTGGACAGGAGCTGAAGTAAAACTGAAGCTTGATATCAACCAGGCCTCAGAAATAAAGGGCCAGCACCCTGGGCTGGTGAGAGTTGAGATGTTTGATTTAAGGCTGACAGACACGCGGGACTTGTAAGGGTCTAGGTGGTCATGTGCGTGTGTGCTAACTCGCTTCAGTCATTTCCAACTCTTTGTGACCCCATAGACTATATAGCCCTCCAGGCTCCTCTGTCCATGGGATTCTCCCGGCAAGAATACTAGAGTGGGTTGCCATGCCAGGATCTTCCCAACCCAGGGATCAAACCTGCATCTTTTACGTCTCCTGCATTGGCAAGCAGGGTCTTTACTATGTCGACTAAAAAGATGCACAACTTGAAAGCTGCGAGTTAAGTTTTATTTGGGGGCAAAATGAGGACTGCAGCCTGGGAGGCAGCACCTCAGATAGCTCTGAGAGACTGCTCCAAAGAGGTAATGGGAGAAGGTTGATATATAAGATTTTGGTGATGGAGTTCAATGCAATCAAGCACTTAATTTACAAAGTTTTCTGCTCCTCACAAGATCTGATGTCATCTTGAAGGGATTTAGTGCTTTTCTAGATACCAGAAGATGCAAAAATTGGGATCATGTAATTGGTTCCTGAAAATACCCAATTATCTAAAGATCTGTCCCACCAGATTCCCTGCAGCACAGAGGGCCTCACTCCACCCTGAACAAGTCCCTAAGGCCGTGTTGAAGGTCACAAGGTTCAATCTCCACAGGTGTGTGTGCTTAGTCACACAGTCGTGTCTGACTTTCTGCGACCCCTTGGACTATATATAGCCTGTCAGGCTTCTCTGTCCATGGGATTCTCCAGACAAGAATACTGGAATGGGTTGCCATGCCCTCCTCCAGGGGATCTTCCCACCCCGGGCATCGAACACAGGTCTCCTGCATTGCAGGCAGATTCTTTTACCATCTGAGCCACCAGGGAAGCTCAATCTCCATTGAGTCTGAGTCCAATCTCCGCAGAGGCAGATGGCAAACACCCTTGTTGTTTACTCATTGGCAATGCTATTGGCAAGTGCAGTTGGTAACTGACAGCCACAAGCATCACCTGAAAGCTCCTAGTCAGTCACAGTTCAGTTCAGGTCAGTCGCTCAGTCGTGTCTGACTCTTTTTGACCCCTTGGACTGCAGCACGCCAGGCTTCCCTGTCCATCACCAACTCCCAGAGTTTACTCAAACTCATGTCCATTGAGTTGGTGATGCCATCCAACCATCTCATCTTCTGTCTTCCCCTTCTCCTCCTGCCTTCAATCTTTCACAGCATCAGGGTCTTTTCCAATGAATCGGTTCTTTGAATCAGGTGGTCAAACTTTTGGAGTTTCAGCTTCAGTATTGGTCCTTCCAATGAATATTCAGGACTGATTTCCTTTAGGATTGACTGGTTTGATCTCCTTGTAGTCCAAGGGACTCTTAAGAGTCTTCTCCAATACCACAGTTCACCATAGTCAGTCACATCAAGTAGCAAAACCTGAACCTCTGGTTTCCAGAACCGATGGAGCTTCAGAAAGAACTGCATCCCCCTGACTACACCATCTGCTGGGTGTGGACCTTGAACAAGTTACTTCATCCCTCCCAACAGCTTGTTGTCTCTTTTGGGAAACGGGGACAAGAGTGCCTGGAAATCACGCTCCGTGGGTTAAACAAGGAGCTCAGTGTGTGTTCCGTCTGTTACCAAGTCCAAGCTTGCCCAGCTCACCGTACAATAGGCCAATGAATCCGAGATGAAGTGTTGGGACAAGGAAGGGACTTTATTCTGGAGACAGCCGACTGAGGAGATGACAGGCTAGTGCCTCAGAATAACCATCTTGTCGGGGCTTGGATGTCAGATTCTTTTATGGATCAGAGATGGGTGGAGAGGTGAAGAAACAAAGTAAAAAGACTATTCAGTCCTTGCAAATGTCCCCTAGAATGGCAAGCCTCGGGTAGGCGGTTGTGTTAGTTTCACTTCTTTACTGTCCTTCACAGGTGGGCTGGCTCAGGTTCTCTCTCTGTGGCAGGCCATTACGTATGCCTACAATAAGCTGGGAAAGCTTGAGGACAGGAGGAGAAGGGAGTGACAGAGGATGAGATGGTTGGATGGCATCATCGACTCAATGGACACGAGTTTGAGCAAGCTCCAGGAGATAGTGAAGGACAGGGAAGCCTGGTGTGCTGCAGTCCACGGGGTTGCAAAGACCCCAGTCGTGTCCAACTGAGAAACTGAACAACAACTCTTACATTGCTCAGAGGTCAGGTGGTGGGTCAGGGCGCTTTGGAGACAGATGGTCTGAATCCCCATAGCGCCACCCTGAGATCTGTGTGCCATCTGAGAAGTCACTTAAGCTCCCCAAGCCGCTGCTTCTTCCCATGTCAGATGGGGCTAACCATATCTACCCATGCAATTTTTGGTGAGAAAGTGAGGAAAGTCATCTGGATAGAGTAGGTTTAAGGCATTTACTCCAAGATTCCTGGGCACGAACCCCAGGTCTGTGACCTTGGGAAGGTTTTCTAGCCTCTTGTGCCTCAGTTTTCTCATCCATAAAATGGGTGCAGTTACGGCACTTACTCCGTTATGTAACCACTAGGAATTGAGTTTGTCTTTGCAGAGTGCTTCCCCTGGCCTGGCAAGTAGTGAGCACTAGCACGAACATCTTCATAATAATACAAGTGGTCGTCGTGGTCATTTCAGGAAGGGTCTGGCAAGCTTCATTCTCACCCCACACCACGACTGTGCCTCTCACATACGCTCAATGACCACTCAAACCAAACTGAACAGTGAGGAAGCTTTGTCTCCCAGCCGGGGAGGGGGCAAGAGGGATCACAAAACCTGATTTTGTGCCAAAGACTCTGACTCCCTTCTCTGGGGTTCCCTCCACCCCTTCCCCTCTTTCATGGGCTGTCTTCACGTGTGGGCTGGGCCAGGCTCGCCTCTCATTCCCCAGACACCACACCAGGCACGTCCACATTCATTACTTCCCAGAATCATCTTGGCAATCTCTGAGATGGGTCCCTTTGAAACCCGTTTTACAGCTAAAGAAACGGTGGTCCAGAGTGGTCAGGCAGCCTGATGGCACAGCCAGCAGGAGACAGAGTTGGGGGTGCTGAACCCCAAGACCCTCTGAATGGAACTCAGTCCAGGCCTTCCCACCGCCCCTCCCTGCGCTGACCTTGAGAATGCAGGCCCTGGGAAGGCCACCATCGGCCTCTTCCCCCAGGGGGGACAGACCAGTGGCCGCTGATGCAGACCACTTTTCTGTGACCACAAAGCTGACCCTGGCTGTGGCCGTGACAGCCCTGGGCGGGGCAGACCCCGAGGAGGGCCAGCCCTCTGCTCTGTCGCTCAGCCAAGTCCTCGGGCAAGAGGAGGGCTGCTGGGGGACCTGGAGAAGGAAGACAAGTCAGCGCTCACAGTGGACTCCCCTCTGCCCCAAAGCTGTCTGAAAAAAGATGTGAAGACGCACAGAGGGCAAGCTACAGAGAGAAAAATCACACTTCTCCGCAGGCTTGAGGGCAAGATGTTTAGTACTAATGGCTCCTTTTGTTTGTCCCAAATCATGAGAGAAAAGTCTACCATCAACGGCTACCTTTGGGGTGTGTTTCATCCACTGTTCATGCATTGAGTCTCAGATAGAGCCCGAGGGCCCAGAGGACGTGTCTATGACGTTCTCCCATCCTGAGGCCTGGTTCCCCAAGGCTGGCGAAAGGAAGACAGGAGAAGGAAAATCTCTTCTCAAATCACCTCCTTGCCTAAAGTCCTGGTCAGAACAGAGGGCTAACCATGAGCAGCTCAATGGCTTTCACTCTAGTAAACAACTTTGAGCCAGGTTTTACCGACCAGAATAGGGTGTCTTCCTGGCACGATCTGAACCCCCCAAAGTCAGTGTGATTCTGGCTTCTCCTTTACAAGAGAAAGTTAGCAATAGTCTCTCTGGAGGGTGCCTCACAAATGGCCTGGTACCCCGCTTTCCCCTTTTCTGCTCAAGCCTCAAATGCTGTGTTTAAAAGCAGAGGTTTGGTAATTTCCTGGTGGCCCAGTGGTTAAGACTCTGTGTTCCCAATCCAAGGGGCCCAGGTTCGATCCCTGGTTTGGGAACTAGGTCCCACATGTTGCAACTAAGGCCCAGAAAAGTCAAATAAATGAATATTTTAAAACTTTTCTTCCTTTTTTTTTTTTTTAAGCAAAAGCAGAGTTTTAACGAACCCTGCAGCAGCGTTTCTCTATGTGATTCAGTTGAATCCTGGGAGGTGGATTCCTGTGTCCGCTTTTAGAAAAGGAGCCTCAGAGAAGGACGCATTCCTCTCAGAGCACCTGGGAGTCACAGCAAGGGTCTGTCTGTCCTGAAGCCCGGCTCTCTCCCCTGCATGAGGTCTTCAGCCCAGACCCACCAGCACTGAGAGCCATCCGGGGCCTCCAGGGACAGCGTCTCCCCCCGCTGCTGCTGGGGCTTCTGCAATTTTACGACTCCATCAGCGGTGAAAGTGTGTTTTAATGAATGGGCTTTCGACAGCAATTCATCAATTAGTTAAAAATTGCATCTGATCGATCTTCCCAGGAGGTTTGGCTTCTCAGAAAGAGCAGCCAGAGCGCCAGCTGTGTCCTCTGACCGCATCTGTCTCCATCTCACTGGCTTTTGTCATGTCTAACAGCCGGAGTGAGATAAATCTATCTAAGGCTGGGGAAAGAGGTAACTTTTACTTCCTTAAACCATGCTCCTTTCCGTGGCCATTTTTAAAAGTCAACAAATCAGATGCTTTACATTTTAAAAATAAAACAAGTCCATTTAAATAGCTTCCAGCTGTGTGATGCCTTGTTTAAAGGGTTAGGGGTGCAGATCCTTGGAATTCTACACATGATGGATCCAATGTAGGGCAAGAAGGGCAGGAGAAATAAGTCAGCAGGAGCGTAGTGTCAGCAGGAACCCAGGGGCTGGTGAAGAACTAGGAGTGTCTCCCAGATGCCTGACCCAATAAAGTGGTCCGTGGGCACACAGGTACCTATTAGGATGTTAACCAAGTTCTGGGCATTGAGTCCTTTCTTCCTCTTGGGCTACTGTTGACCATTCTCTTCTGTGATAGTACCTCTTCTGGGCTTGAGAAAGGGGAACCCAAGAACCATTCTTCCTTTCTTCCTTATTAACTAAAGTGAAAGTGTGAATCACTCAACCATGTCCAACTCTTTGCAACCCCATGGACTGTAGTCAGCCAGTCCATGGAATTCTCCAAGCAAGAATACTGAAGTGTGTTGCCTTTTCCTTCTCCAGGGGATCTTCCCGATGCAGAGATCAGACCCAGGTCTCCCACATTGTGGGCAGATTCTTTACCATCTGAGTCACTTGGGAAGCCCTTATTAATTAAACCCATGTTCAATTCAAAGAAACAACACGTCAATCTAAATTTCCCAGTCACTCTGTAATGATGTGAGGTTCTGTGACACAGTTCTGTCAAAAGAGAGTCAATGGAAGATGTTGGGCCAGGTTTCTAGGCCCTTCCTGCCTTTTAAGCTCCACCTCTCTCTTCCTGGGACAGAGACATGATGACTGGAGCTCCAGCAGCCAGCCTGGGACCACAGGGCAACAAATTCCTGCCAGGGATTTTTGTAAGCAGGAGTAGAGGGGGCCTAGGTCTCTGAGGAGCTGCTGTATCAGTTTTGGACTGCCCTCCCCTGGACTTCTTTTGCATGAGAGAAACATACATCCCTATCTTGGGTTCAGTTCAGTTCAGTTCAGTTCCTTAGTTGTGTGTGACTCTTTGTGACCCCATGGACTACAGCACGCCAGGCTTCCCTGTCCATCACCAACTCCCGGAGCTTACTCAGACTCATGTCCATTGGGTCAATGATGCCATCCAACCATCTTATCCTCTGTCATCCCCTTCTCCTCCCACCTTCCATCTTTCCCAGCATCAGGGTCTTTTCCAATGAGTCAGTTCTTCTCATCAGGTGGCCAAAATATTGTAGTTTCAGCTTCAGCATCACTCCTTCCAATGAATATTCAGGACTGATTTCCTTTAGGATGGACTGGTTGGATCTCCTTGCAGTCCAAGGGACTCTCAACAGTCTTCTCCAACAACACAGTTCAAAAGCATAAGTTCTTCAGTGCTCAGCTTTCTTTATAGTCCAACTCACACAACCATACATGACTACTAGAAAAACCATAGCTTTGACTAGCTGGACCTTTGTCAGCAAAGTAATGTCTCTGCTTTTTAATATGCTGTCTAGGTTGGTCATAACTTTTTACTGTTATTCACATTTATCTGTTCTGCTAAGTCTCTTCAGTCGTGTCCGACTCTGAGCGACCCCATAGACGGCAGCCCACCAGGCTCCCCCGTCCCTGGGATTCTCCAGGCAAGAACACTGGAGTGGGTTGCCATTGCCTTCTCCAATGCATGCAAGTGAAAAGTGAAAGTGAAGTAGCTCAGTCGTGTCCAACTCTTCGCGACCTCATGGACTGCAGCCTACCAGGCTCCTCTGTCCACGAGATTTTCCAGGCAAGAGTACTGGAGTGGGTTGCCATTGCCTTCTCTGATATTATCTGTTAATAGCAGCCAAATTCAGTCTCAGAAAGTGAGAAGGGAGTAGCCGTAGTACATTAAGAAGGTATCACAATAACCATAGCATGTTAAATGGTTGTCAAGAAATAACCCATACAGTACCCAGTCTGGAATAAAATCTACAGAACTATTAGTTCCTAAGGCTGGGCTTCTCTTCTACCCTCATGGCTATGAAGACGGAGTAGTGAGGGAGTGACAGATTCTCCTTCTTGGGGAGAAGTCCCCATAGCAGGAACGAAGCTTGTCTTGGAGTTTGCAGAACCATCACTAAGGGAACCACCCCAGACCCCTTAGCTGCTCCTGCCTCCTGGACCATTGTTTATGATGGGTTGCAGTTCCTTTGACAGGGGAACAGTGGCTCAGAAGGTTACCAAGATTTTAAATTCTTGGAAATTGTAAGTCTTGCTCAAAAATAACCACAAAGTCAGCATGTAAGTAAGGTACACCAGTTAATAGCATTTTTAGGACACTGTTAGTGAACCAGTTTTAATCAGGAAGTTAATATAGTCTTATAATAAATATGATTTATTCAGGGCTAGATTACAGAGATTATCTTTAAAATCTGGTATGTCAAGAATTGTTTTTCATGTGCTTAAGTAACCCCACATAATATTACGTTGCTACAGCCCATTCAACCAGGGAACGATCAGCCAGCAATATGCAAGTGAGTGATTGAAGGTTGAATGAATGACATTGCTCCCAACAGAATACAGGCTGGACAGGGACAGAAAACAGTGAATATCAGAGACCCCAGTCGAGCACTTACCATCTGCCAAGCACTGCTAAGAAACTGTCCCACATTACTTTGTTAATCCTCAAACACCCCACGAGAGAGGCATTGTGACTGTACTCATTTCACAGTGGAAGAAATTGAGGCTGGAGAAGATTAAGGTGCCCACGGTGACTTGCAAATAAAAAATGTCTTTTATCCACACCTATGCAGTTTTATTTACTGGTGTTCATTCTTTCTTCATGCGGAATTGAGTTCCTATCTTGGGTCCTTTGATTTAGGACTCCCTCTTGTATTTTTTGTAGAGGAGGTTTGCTGGGACAAATGCACTCAGTAAGTAATACACTTGGCATGAATTCTAGCTGAGCAGAAAGCTCCTCTCTGCTTGTGGTTTGGGTTCGAGCAGCTGTTTCTCCAGTGGCCCCCGGGGGTCAGCTGCAACTGTGGGGCTTTCAGATTGGGAGTGGGGAGCTGGGAATGAGGAACAAGCCCCATAGACTGGGGGTCCTCACCTCCGTCGAGTGTGGACATCACTCTCCATCTGAGGGAGCTCACGCTGGCCTCGCATCCTAAGGGCACAGTGGTGGTGGTAGTGGTTTAGTTGCTAAGTCCTGTCCGACTCTTTTCGGCCCCATGGACTGTAGCCTGCCAGGCTCCTGGGACTTCCCAGACAAGAATATTGGAGTGGGTTGCCATTTCCTTCTCCAGGGGATCTTCCCAACCAAGGGATGGAACCCGAGTATCCTGCATTGGCAGGTAGGTTCTTTACCACCAGGGAAGTCTTCAAGGGTGTAGAAAAATGAAAGGGACTTAAATACCTTTTGCCCTGAGAATTCCACATCCAACTTGAGATAACAGGTGAAGCCCGAGGCTTCATAAAACCAGGACTGAGACTTAAATTGTTGCCATGAGCTCTTGCTTGGTTTGCTTATGGACAAAGGCCTGTCTGACTGATATCAGGAAAGCGGAAATCTAGAAAGCTAGAGCTGGCAGGCTGGAGCAAGGTCTTGAAGCCAGCATCCTCACTTACAGATAAAGGGTCCGAGGCCAGAGAGGTGATGTGACTTGCCCAAAGCCGCGGGATGAGTTAGCAGTCTTTCCAGGCTTCCTGCCATCTGCAGAAGCACCCGTCTCTCTGGATGACTCACTTCCCAGGGGCCGTGAATCAAAGAAGTGGGAGAACTAGCCAGAAAGATGCTGAGTGCTTCCTCAGTGGTCTGTGTGACAGAGGTGTGAACTTTCCTGGCCCCACTGACCCAGATGGCACCCAGGTGCTAATCAATGGTCAGAGCTGAGTCCTGGACCCTGAGTCAGGAAGGCGGGTTCCCACCAAGACTCTGCTGCTCCCTGGACTCCAGTGTCAGTGACCTTTAACGTCCCTCCGGCTTGAGGATTAATGAAATCTGTCAGCCACTCACTGTTCCGCCTGTGTCGTTTGATCAACAATGTCTGTTTGCATAACAAGACCCTTTCATCTCAGGATTGTGCATTTAGTTATGTCCACTTGACCCTTCTGTCAATATTCAGCAGGGCAATACGACAGATCCTTCCAGTCTGGGTCCCCAAACACATCATTAGCTGGGAAGACAATGGAAGCCCTGCGTCCTCCACACTGTGCTGTCAACTTTGACTTCAAACATAAAAGGACAGGTGACACTTAAGTGCCCTGAGAGTTGACCAACATTTGAAAAATCTGAAGAGATTGCACTGATGACTCTTATGACCCTGGGTGAAGTGTGCTTTTCATATTTATTAAAAGTCTAAGGCTATTTGCTTTCCCACGAGATAGGCAGTTAAATAGAAATCTGAACATTCTCCTTACAATACGGGAATTTTCCTGAACTGATTCTTATCTAGGAATGTCAAGATACTTTATGCTCTAAGACCAAGACCTAAACATCTGGCTAGAAATCATCGGTTTGGTATTCATTTTACCCCAAAGTTTGCCCTTTACCTCAATATCCCTGTTATAAAGCCAAGAGTCAACACATAGGTCATGAAAAATAAGTGGTCAGTGCACATAAAGTGTTCTGAAAATAGAATAACTGCATATGTGCTTTTATTAGCATCTTGGACAGTAGTAGCAAAATGTTAGTCATTCAAACAGACAAGTTCAACTGCACTGTGAAGCTTCTAACCAGTCCGAGGCAGAAATCTCCACTAAGCAAACAAGTTGTTAATATTTGCATCGAGGCCCGAAGGTAGTTGCTAAATTTTTTTAAAAATCTTCTCCTTACTGAGGATGTAACCCACAGGGGTTGAGCATCAGATGATTAAAAGCAAAAGTATGAAGCAGGCATTTTCCTGCTCTCTGATGGTGCTTGGCCCTGTCTCTTTAGAACAGAAGGAACAGGCCATGCCATGGAAATGGGTTTGTATTGCTTCCAAGGGGAAGTTCTCTTCCTGCTGCTATCAGAAGCCAGTTCCTCTCCCACAACTCAACAGGGTTTCCTAAGGGCGAGATAAACAGATGGGACTACAGAGTGAGTGACTGAGAAAACCTGCAGACAGCCTTGGTGATGCAGCCCAGATGCCCAAGGGGAGTTATCTGATGCCTATTACATACCAAGTGGGGCTTCCCTGGTGGCTCAATGGAAAAGAATCTGCCTGCTTATGCAGGAGACATGGGTTCAATCCCTGGAGAAGGAAATGGCAACCCACTCTAGTATTCTTGCCTGGAAAATCCCATGGACAGAGGAGCCTGGTGGGCTGTGGTCCACAGGGTCGCAAAGAGTCGGACACGACTTATTGACTAACACTACTACTACTACTATTGTATTGCTATGTGCTAGCAGTGAGAAATCAGAAATTGAATTTTTTAAAAATTCGTTAACAGTAATGCCCCCAAATCTGAAATATTAAGGATCAGCATGACAAAAGGTTTTTTAAGACCTGCACTCTTATACCTACAAAATATTGCTGAGGGAAATTAAAGAAGACCTAAATAAACAGGTCTCTGAATTGGATGATCTCCAGGTTCCTGGTCAGTAGATTGAAGCTACTCAGGAAATATTTAATGATTGCTTTAAAAAAAAAAATGTCCATTTAAGCCTTATTATCAAATAATGAACATCCACTGAGTAGACTTCTGCAAGATTACTTTTTCCTATAGCCAAAGGCAGAGACATTAAGAAAAAAGAGAGAATGTAGAGCCTGAGATTCTTACTGGGACATCCGCACGAAGCAGCAGATGTCCTGTTATGTAAGCTCCATCAGTTCAAATGGGTCAGACCCGGGCATCTCTGCCTCGGCATTACTGATGTCATTTGTCGTGGGGGCCTGTCCAGCACATTGTGACTTGCTTGGCCTCTCCTCGACTAGATGCCAGCATCACCTCCCCGGTGTGACACCCCCCAGATAGCTCCAGACCTTGCTAAATTGCCTCAGCCATGAACCACTGATTTTGAGCCCACAGGGCAATCCCATTTATTGATAATGTTCTAACTCAATCTTCAAGACGTTCCTCTGACAATTCTATCTTCCTGTAACAAGAAACTGCATCAAAGAATCGTGTCACAGTAGTGACCAAAGTTGCCATGGCTATTTTTCAAAAATGGAAACCAATTAAACACCTACCGTGGACAAATACCACCAGGAGCCATCTCAGAGCTCTTAAATGAGAGCGGAAGTGGGCAGACTTCAGAATCTTAAATGAACAGAATTCCTGAGAGACACATGACTCAGAATGGAGGTTAAGGGCTGCCTTAGCATACACTCAACAGCAAGAAATTGTTTCTATTCTGTCAGACGTTTGGCTGGTATGTGTTTGGATCTCTTCTCTGCCTCTTACCAGCTATGTGATCTTCCCTATCTCAGCCTGTTTCTTCACTGTACCATGAGGATAAAAACATATGATGAAGACAGCTAATTGCTTGCTCTGTTATCCATTTTCACCTTTCTCCTTCTTAACAGAACTCTGAATTTTGGTGGCCGTATTGCCACCAGGAAGAAAAGACTACAGTTTCCAGCTTTACAAGGATAGAGGTATGATAGAGGTATGACCTTCCCTACTACCAGCCCTTTCCTTTTTCCTTCCTGTTGCTTGAAACAAGAATATCATAACTGGAACTATGGGTGTAATAACTGGAGTTCTAGCAGCTATCCTGGACCCAAGAGGAAACCTTGAGAATGGAAGTCATGTGAGGCCTGGCTCCCTGATGACACCTCATAGAGAATTTCCAACCTCTAGAATCCCTCTGCGTGAAAAAGAAATAAAATATCTTAAACATTTTAAAAAATGTCTTGGCCGTACACAGCTCGGTTTAATCTTGGCTTGCGGTGGGGATGATGAGATATACACATAAAGTCTCTAATGAGGTACCTACATTTCTGATGGGACCAGGACCGGCGGTTGGTCAATATACCAAAAGGGCAGAGTAAATTTGAAAGTCATAAAAAATGCCTACCTATTCTTATATATCTTATTTTAATTTAAAATGTACACTTATTCATTCATATTTTCTTTGAGCCCCTTTTTTTGGGGTGGGGGCAAGAATACTGGAGTGGGTTGCCATTCCCTTCTCCAGGAGATCTTCCCAACCCATGGATTGAACCTGGGTCTCCCACATTGTAAGCAGACACTTTACCGTCTGAGCCACCAGGGAAGTTTATTCATTCATATTTTGAGTAGTTGTTCTTGATGAGAGTTCCACATGTCATGCACTCTCATGAAGTCATTTTTCTAAAATGAAATTGTTGGTAATGCCCTGGTGTCCGGTGGTTGGGACTCCACCCTTTCACTGCCAAGGGTGCAGGCTCAGACTCTGGTTGCGGAACTAGGGTCCCTCACACCACACAGTGTGACCAAATAAAAATTTTAAAAATAAATAAAACAGGGCTTCCCTGGTAGCTCCGACCGAAAAGAATCTGCCTGCAATGCCAGAAACCCAGGTTCAATCCCTGGGTCAGGAAGATCCCCTGGAGAAGGAAATGACCACCCACTCCGGTATTCTTGCCTGGAGAATTCCATGGACAGAGGAGCCTGGCGGGTTATAGTCCATGGCGTTGCAAAGAGTTGGGTACGACTGAGTGACTAACACATCGGTTGTTTCTAGACGACGCTGTTTACACCCACATATTTTATTGCATTACATATAATTAAACAATATAATTAAAATAGGAGGTGATGCTGGAGTAAACAGGTTTGGGAAGAAGCAGCTGCCTCCTGATAAGCATGCAGCTCTGCTGTCAGAAGCAGTGACAGTGGTGTGAGCGCTCCGGGGAGGAGCCTGCTGACTGTGGACTTTCAGCCTGCACGTGGCTTTCAGAGTGAGAGTGTCAATTCATCTGCCACGTAGAACTCGTTTGAGTTCCACTCACCATAGAGAAAGAGGAAACGAATATTATCGGTTGCCCAGAGGAACCAGAGATCAAATTGCCAATATCTGCTGGATCATAGAAAAAGCAAGAGAGTTCCAGAAAAACATCTATTTCTGCTTTATTGACTATGCCAAAGCCTTCGACTGTGTGGATCACAATAAACTGTGGAAAATTCTGAAAGAGATGGGAATACCAGACCACCTGACCTGCCTCTTGAGAAACCTGTAATGCAGGTAGGAAAGCAACAGTTAAGAACTGTGGACATGGAACAACAGACAAATAGGAAAAGGAGTACGTCAAGGCTGTATATTGTCACCCTGCTTATTTAACTTATATGCAGAGTACAGTCATTGAGAAAACCAACTGGGCTGGAAGATGCAACAAGCTTGTAATCAAGATTGCCCAGGAGAAATATCAATAACCTCAGATATGCAGATGGACACCATCCTTATGGCAGAAAATGAAGAAGGCAAACCAAAGCCTCTTGATGAAAGTGAAAGAGGAGAGTGAAAAAGTGGCTTAAAGCTTAACATTTCACGAAAAACTAAGATCATGGCATCTGAGTCCCATCACCCGCATGGGAAATAGATGGCGAGACAGTGCGAAGCAGTGTCAGACTTTATTTTTTGGGGCTCCAAAATCACATGCAGATGGTGATGCAGCCCATGAAGATTAAAAGACGCTTACTCCTTGGCCCAAGGAAAGTTGATCGGACCAACCTAGAAGCATATTAAAAAAGCAGAGGACATTACTTTGCCCAACAAGTCTGTCTGGCAGAGGCTATGGTTTTTCCATGGTCATGTATGGACCGTGAGAGTTGACTGTGAAAGCCACAAGCCTGAGCACCGCACAAAAAATTTGATGACTTTTGAACTGGATGATGGTTGAGAAGACTTTTGAGAGTCCCTTGGACTGCAAAGGAGATCCCAAAACAAGTGCCATCTACTCTGAAGGAGATAAAAGTCCTGGAGTGTTCATTGGAGCGATGATGCTGAAAGCTTGAAGACTCAAATAAACTTTGGCCACCCTCATGTCGAAGATGTTGACTCGTGAAAAGACCCTGATGCTGGGAGGGATTGGGGGCAGGAGGAGAAGGGGATGACAGAGGATGAGATGGCTGAATGGCATCACTGACTCAATGGGCATGAGTTTGAGTAGACTCCGGGAGTTTGTGATGGTCAGGGAGGCCTGGCGTGCTGCGATTCATGGGGTCCCAAAGAGTCGGACACAACTGAGGGCCTAAACTGAACTGAACTGATTACATACCAAGCACTGGATACATAGTTTCTGATCTAAACTTCACAGCTGCTAGGTTAGATACAACTTATTACCTCCATTTCACAGAAAAGGAACTGAAGGGTCCAGATCTTAGGTACTTTGCCCCAGCGGCAGGAATTCCAATGCTCATCTGCCTGGTTCCAGAATTTCAGCGCTCTTCACAGAAGGAAAGCAAGAAGGTTCACCCACAGAGCTGATTTGGTGTCTGGTTGATGATAAAAGATTCTCAGTGCTCTGTCGTAGAAGTGCTGGCCACCGAAGTCCACAGAGTGTGTGGCAGGATACAGAAGCTCCCTTCCCCAAACTGCCAATTCGTAAGCACTGGGCATCATTGCTCATCAAACAGCCTCCTTGTCAGGCATGGTCTTTTTTAAAAAGTAATTTTGTTTATTTATTTATTTATGGCTGTGCTGGTCTTCTTTGTTGCTCAGGCTTTTCTCTAGTTGTGGCGAGTGGGGGTTACTCTCTAGTTGCAGTGCGCTGGCTTCTCATTCTGGTGGCTTCTCTTGTTGCGAAGCACAGGTTCCAGGGTGCTCAGGCTTCCGTAGTTGTGGCACATGGGCTCAGCAGTTGCGGTTCCTGGGCTCAGCAGTTGCGGTTCCTGGGCTCTAGAGCGCAGGCTCAGTAGTTGTGGACCACGGGCTTAGTTGCTCTGGAGCATGTGGGATCTTCCTGGATCCCGGATTAAACCATGTCTCCCTCATTGGCAGGCGGATTCTTTACCACTGAACCAGCAGGGAAGCCCTCGGGCATGGTCTTGCTGGCCAATCAGATTGACCAGTGCCTGGGCCTCACCAGTTGTTAAATATTTTGGACATCACTGCTGGCCACACCGACACCAAACCCCAACAAACTGTGCTTCCCAAGTGGGCTCCAGGAAGATGAATAAAATCAAAGAACTGAATCCAACACTGAACTCAGCTGCCCTTGGAGAGGATTTAGGGCAGACCCACACCAAGTGAGCGTGAGCCACCCAGGCCATTTACTCCTTTGCCAGGGCTCACCCAGCACAGACTAAGGCTCTTGCTGGCTGCCCCATGGTTATCCAGTGAGGCAGGGCCTGGGGAAAATGACTTCACAGTCTGGGGAGACAGACAGATGGACGATGAAAACAGAGGACAGGAAACGATTGGGCAGAGGTGAGTTGAAGGGGCTCAAAGAGCACCAACTAAGGTGCTGTGTTATTGTCCACTGTCCAGTGTCTTACTGTCCGCTGTCTGGGTGGAGGGACAAGAGTGCCCAGCGGAGTCTGGAGGGACCAGAGGTCAGCCAGAAGAGGATGCTGATCACGGGTCTAACAGCACAGCTGGAGCTGGTGCAGAGGGCCTGGGGCCTCAGGACACAGACACGGACAGGGTGTGAGGGGACGGATGAGGGAGGGCAGAGAAGAGGGCCAGCTCTGCATACCTCCCGGATGCTCTCCATCAGGTCCTGGAAGGCAAGACTGCAGCAGTGTCCCACTCCCACCCCCAGGGCCCATAAACTCCGGGGCATCCTCAGATTTCAGCTCAGAAGTCACTTTCGGGACTTCCCTGGTGGTCCAGTGGTTAAGTAACCTCTCCTTCCAACGCAGGGGATGTGGGTTTGATCCTTGGTCGGGGAGCTAAGATTCCACGTGCCTTGTGGTCAAAAAAACCAAAACATAAAACAGAAGCGATATTGTAACCAATTCAATAAAGGCTTTTAAAAAATGGTCTACATTAAAAAAAAAAAAGAATCTCAAGGTCCTCCCTCCCTCCCGCCTGACCCCCTTGCTCCAGGGGGGCAGAAACTGGGGACTGAGCGTTCACCACCCTGCTGCCTGGGGCCGGCACCTGTGTTGAGTGAGTGAGGACACAGGTCGTCAAGGGTGTTATGAGTCATGGGTGGAGCTGACTGGTGTACCCAAGTCATGGGCAATCATGAAGGGTTTTCAGAAGGACAGTGAGAGGCTAGTAAATGAACTTAGGGAGCCGATTCTTACCGCCAAGTTGAGGATAGTTGGGAATGGGGTGAGGACGGGAATGAGGGGAGCCGTTAGAGGTCATGTGATCACCCAGGAGCGCCATGGGGCCCCACGGGCTGACTGAACCACAGGGCGACAGGGGCGAGTACCCAGCACGACCCAGATTCCGGGCTGGCACTTTACGTGCATGACATCATGTGATCCCCACTATGACCCCAGGAGGTGGATTTATTATTTATTATCATTGTGTTGAAGCTGAAACTCCAATACTTTGGCCACCTGATTTGAAGAACTGACTCATTTGAAAAGACCCTGATGCTGGGAAAGACTGGAGGCAGGAGGAGAAGGGGACGACAGAGGATGAGATGGTTGGATGGCATCACTGACTCAATGGACATGAGTTTGAATAAACTCTGGGAGTTGGTGATGGACAGGGAGGCCTGGTATGCTGCGGTCCATGAGGTCAAAAAGAGTCGGACACGGCTGAGCGACTGAAATGAACTGTAAATGCTGCTGGTGAAACAGGCCCAGAGACGCCAAATAACTTGCAGGGTCATTCGATAAGGAGTGGCAAGTGCCTAAATCAGAGATGCCCACGTGCTGCCTGCCACCTGTGGCTGAACATGGGCAGGTGAGCACAGGTTTAGAGAGAGCCAAGGGGCATCTGTCTAGCCAGGCCAGGTCCGGGTGCCCTGTGGTGAAGGCGCTGGGTGCCCGGGAGTGTGTGGGACATCCTCTCACCCATTTGCCTCAGGTGTCTTCACGTTGAGGACAAGGGACAGAGCTCAGATGTTGGAGTTGCCTCTAAGAAGAGAGCTGCTCCTGGCCTGACCCTCCACTCCTTGTGAATCATGGTAGTGAAATCGGAACGTGCCAGGCTCCGTGGGCAGAGGCAGTAGGAAGAGTGTCAGGGCCAACGCCCAGCACGCCCGGCCGTCACAGAGCCGTCCACCTCTGCATGTGAGTGATGGCGACGCTCTCTGACAAATAGTGTTTATGTTTGGAATCCAGCTGTTGAGAGAGAGAACAACCGGGATCAGGCGCTTTAGGCACCTCTAAGACATGTTTTCAGATTTCAGAAAACCACGTGAACCGCGCTGTTTCAAATTCTTCCCCGTGGAAGTTGCAGACTGAAGCTTCTTTGTTCCTGCCGAATGACTCATGGATGCCCTTTAAAAGAGGACGAAGCAGAAGTGTTCTGGTGAGGAAAATACATAAAGAATGCAGTGCATTTTCCCAAACAGCCGTCAGACCATCTAGTTTAGGCCAATAAGAGCAAAGCCCCCGAAGCTCTCAGGCTGACCTCCCACGTGAGGGCCTCGTCCTGAGCCTGGGCCCCCAGGGACAGACTGACCAGGATTGGAGAGGGAAGACCGGCTTCCCCAGGGTTATTAGTGTTTCCGGGGTTCTATTTGAAGGGATACTGCCTGTTCTTCTGAAACGTTGTTTTTCTTGGTGGTCATTCTCAGTAGCAAGGAGATAATAATAATTATCTCCCTTTTATTATAATAGTAATTATTATTACACAATAATTATTATATTAATAATTAATTATATATAATCATACATAAATATAATATATTATGTAAAATATAAATAAGATATATAAAAATATAATAATTATTATATTACCTCGTAATTATTGTAATTGTAAGAAGCTAAGGACACACTTTTACAGCTCTCCCTGTGTGATAAACATGCTCTATGTACAACAATTCCTTTAATTCTCATAGCCTTCCAGATGAAGAGCTCAGGCTCAGAGACAGTAAATCACTTGCCCAAGGTCACACAGTGAGTAAGTGACATGTACTGTGCGTGCTGAGTCGTGTCTGACTCTTTATGACCCCGTGGACTGTTTGTTGCCTTCCAGGCTTCTCTGTCCACGGAATTCTCCAGGCAAGAATACTGGAGTGGGTTGCCATTTCCTACTCCAGGGGATCTTCCTGACCCAGTGATCGAACTCACACCTCTTATGTCTCCTTTATTGGCAGGAGGATTCTTTACCACTGAGCCACTTAAGTAAATGGCACAGCTGGGCACCAACAGGTGGTCTGACCCCTTCCAGCATCTCTGCGTCTCCAGCCTTGGTACCCACCTTAAACATCTGGCCTCAGGCACCCTGGGCTGCAACAGCCTCCTCTGAACCTGCTGGCTCAATTGATTTCAACCTTGGTATATTTAGGCCTTCTAGTTGTACAAGCCGATAAATTCTCTCCTGTATGTTTATGTTCTTTAGAATGGGATTTTAACTCTCTCAAACATAAAGAGCCCTAATATAGAAATATCCTATAAAGTTTGTAGAATGCCAGACTCAGCAGCTTGATCACTGACTTGTTGGCAGTAGGAGCCTCTGGAGGTTTTGAGTCAGCAAGCTCCTCCTTTGGTTTACGCTAATGCTCAGAACACATTTGAGCACCACCAGGGTACCCTGGGCTGGATCATCCACTGATAAATACAGGTGATTCCCACCCTGAGAAAAACACTGTTAAATTCTCCCTTAAGTGATGCTTGACAATGTCTTGCATTGTGTAAGTGCTTGTTGACCTAATACACTTGGCTCACAATGGTGGAAAATGGTGCTATTGGAAGGATGAATGGTCCATGTACGAGCAGTAAAGGTCTGGGTGGACTGGACATGGTGGGGATACTGTCAGGGGCTGCTGTTGGGGGGATGCGTTCCTGAGCAGAGACGAGAGCACAGGAAAGGAGGGGCAGCCTGGAAACCCTCCGACTGGACAGGAAGATTGAGGACAAGCTGAGCAACTGGATGTGGAAGCAGAGGAAAGAACAAGGAGACGGGCTGAGGAGAACGGGATGCTGTGACTAGCAGGGCATCGGGAGGAGAAGCTGGTTTGAGAGGGTGGCGAGGAAGACTGAGTTGGAGTGTGAACACCTGTTCCAAAGCAGTGGGAAAGACAACCCTGTGCCCTCCAGGGGGAGGGGGAGGAGTGGTGGAGTTCTGGAGCAGGTCAGACCCACAAGACCTGAATTTGGGTCCCAACTCTGTGCTCTCTTTGCTCCGTGACCCCAAGAGCATCACTTGACCTTTCTAAATTTCAGAGAGGATAATGGTGCCCTCCTCACTCCGCCTGTGCATGGGCAGACTGAGTGAAATGATGTCAACGGTGTCACGCCAAGGAAAGGGTGGTTATGAACGTCATTCCAAAACCTGATAGGGGAGTTCCCTGGTGGCTCGGTGGCAAAGAATCCGCCTGCTAATGCAGAGGACACACGTTTGATCCTTGGTCCGTGATGATCCCACATGCAGTGGGATGTGGGATGTGGGATGTGGGAGTGACTGAGCCCATACTAAGCCATGCTCTAGACTCCAGGTACCACAACCGCTGAAGCCCCTGTGCCTGGAGCCAGTGCTCCACAACAAGAAAAGTCACTGCAAGGAGAAGCCTGTGCACTGCAACTAAAGAGTAGCCCCGACACGGCAACAAAAACCCAGCAAAGCTAAAAATAAAAAAAAAATTAAAAAAACTTTTAAATTAAAGAAAAATTGATAGGAGAGTTCCTTGATGGCCCAGTGGTTAGGATTCGGGGCTTTCACTGCCATGGTTCAATCCCTGGTTGGGGAACTGCTGCTGCTAAGTCGCTTCAGTCGGGTCTGACTCTGTGTGACTCCATAGACGGCAGCCCACCAGGCTCCGCTGTCCCTGGGATTCTCCAGGCAAGAGTACTGGAGTGGGTTGCCATTGCCTTCTCCGGTTGGGGAACAAAGATCCCATAAATAAAATCGATAAACTGTGAAAAAGCATTAAAAACTGTGTGCCAGTGTAAACAGTTATCAACTCTTTGGATTAGAAGTTCGAGATCATCAAATCCTCCCTGAATAACTGTAAAGACAGAGACAGTAGGGATTTGGGGCCTAAATGGTGGAAATAATGACTTTGGGTCTCAGTGTGACCCCCGCACTGGGATAAAAGCTTGAATATGCACTTTCTCTCACCCACTGAACTGCCATCCCAAGCAGAGCCTGTCACTAATGAAAGAGACAGGCATGGACTCCGGGGTTTCAAAACTTCATCTGGAACAATGAACAGAAGTCAATTATCTAGCACCAGAAATCGCTTCCCGGATGATTGATGGAGCTATTAGCAGGTCCTTGGCAGGCTCTGCTGCTGCCTTCAGGCTGTGCGGTCCAACAGCAGCGGCCTGACCCTCCCTGGAGCCCCCTGTGTGGGACCAGTTCACCCCTCAGAGCTTCCCAAGGTCAAGTGGGCCCTGAGTGGCTCTGCCATGAGCCCACGAGCCACCTCTGTGCCCATGCCAGGCTGTGTTCTCCAGTCTGACTTGCTCGGTAATCTGGGCTCAGCACAGAACAGTTAAAACAAGAACTTCCACAGCATGGGGAAGCAAAAAGGGTATCTGTCCCTGGGGCCTTCCCTGATGGCTCAGCAGCAAAGAACCCACCTGCCAATGCAGGAGACGCAGGTTCAATTCCTGCATTGGGAAGAAGGAAACAGCAACCCACTCCAGTATTCTTGCCTGGGAAATCCCATGCACAGAGGAGCCTGGCGGGCTACAGTCTGTGGGGTCGCAGAGTGTTGGACAAGACTTAGTGACTAAACCACCATCATCTGTCCCTGGCACCAGCTAAGAGCAGCTTCTCAGCCAGCTCCTTGGAATAGACGTGACATCTAAGCAGCAGAACAGGCATGCCAGGTCCACCATAGGTCAGACTGTTCTGAAAAGCAGCCATTTGATACTTCAACACTCTCTGACTGACCTTCAACCTTCCACAAAGATGCCCAGTGGGACTAGAAATTCTTGAGGAGACAGAGGAAGGCTGGGTTGATGAGTGGCCCCTGCTCACATGCGCCTTTCCCAGGAGGAGGCAAAGTTCCGCAAGCCGTGGTGGGTGAACTCAGAAGTGCCTCCCTACCGGGTATGCACCCTAGGCATAGGTGGTGCTGGTGGTGAAGAACCTGCCTGCCAATGCAGGAGACCTAAGAGACACAGGTAAGATTCCTGGGTCGGGAAGATCCCCTGAAGGTGGGCATGGCAACTCACTCCAGTATTCTTGCCGGGAGAATCCCATGGACAGAGGAGCCTGGTAGGCTGCAGTCCATGGGGTCACGGAGAGTTGGACATGACTGAGCGACTTCACTTTCACTTTTCACTTTCATGCATTGGAGAAGGAAATGGCAACCCACTCCAGTGTTCTTGCCTGGAGAATCCTAGGGACAGGGGAGCCTGGTGGGCTGCCATCTATGGGGTCGGTCGCACAGAGTCGGACACGACTGAAGCGACTTAGCAGCAGCAGCAGCAGCAACCTGTGTAAAGTAAATGGCAAATGAGAAGGCCCCACAAAGATGCTCCATGATTATGTTGAGTGACGGAATAAAGGACTGAATGAGTGAATACATGTCTGTTTTCACCAATGAGTTTTCACTTGCAGCCTCAGCAGAGGTGTTTACTGCTTGAAAGTCTCTGGAGTCCCGGGCCCCACCAAGTGGCAGGTGATGCAAATTAAAGAGTTCTACTCAACTCCTGTTAAGACCCTTTCAAAAAAGCCAGCCGTCTCCTTACATCAATCAATCCTAACTAAAAACTCCTAGAAGCTACTTGCAAATAATCAAGTCATCAACCAAATCAAGTTTCTAAGCTCTTCACTGAGGACCTACTCCTGGGACTTCCATGGTGATATAGCGTTCAAGGCTCTTCACTCTCAGTGCAGGGGGCCTGGGTTTGATCCCTATCAGGGAATTAGATCCCACTTGCCCAGCTGAGTGTTCCAATGCTGCAACTAAATATCCTGCAGGCCACAATTAAAACAAACAAACAAAAGAGCCCACGTGGCACAACTAAAACTTAGAGCACACAAGTCAATAATATAACTATTAATAATCATAAAGACACACGCCTTCTAGTTTATCAAGCCCACACAGAGCCATTCAGTGCCTGGTTGGGAAAGGGACCCCTTCGGAGACACTGCTGCCTCCAGGACTCCGCCCTCAGAGTCTGATACCTTCGCAGCATGGTGGTGACCGACAGGAAGGGCCCCGAGCTCCGTTCTGCACAACCAGCCCTGGGCCCCTTCAATGAAGACGATTTTAAATTCGACTATCTGACCAGGCCTCTGTCCAAACTTAGGTACAAAGTCGAGGGTTTCCACATCATAGAAGACTGGAGTAGGCTGTAGAGACCACGTTCCTTCAGGAGCATTTGCTAAAATGCGCTGCGTGGGAAAGAAAAAATGGACGGGCAAATCTGTGAGGTTTCTGGGTCTGGAATGACAGAGACTTCCGGTGGGGAGGGAAGGGCTTGATGTGGAGGGAGTCATGGAGGTCTTGAATCTCAACTTTCCTGTTTTTTTTTTTTTTTGCCTCTGGTGTAAATTCACACATTCAAAGTATACTTAACACATTTAAGGCCACTACTAAATGCTGGGTCTCGGGGATATAAAGCTGAAAGGAAAACAGACTGAATTCCCTTTATAAACACACAGTCTAGTAATGGGGACTGACATGATGTTTTTTCAGTAGTCAGTGACAGATGTTAGAGTTGAACCATAAAGAAGGCTGAGCGCCGAAGAATGGATGCTTTTGAACTCTGGTGCTGGAGAAGACTCTTGAGAGTCCCTTGGACAGCAAGGAGATCAAACCAATCAATCCTAAAGGAAATCAACCCTGAGTATTCATTGGGAGGATTGATACTGAAGCTCCAATACTTGGGCCACCTGATGTGAAGAGCCAATTCATTGGAAAAGACCCTGTTGCTGGGAAAAATTAAGGGCAGGAGGAGAAGGAGACAACAGAGGATGAGGTGGTTGGATGGCATCATTGACTCAATGGACACAAGTCTGAGCAAACTCCAGGAGATAGTGAAGGACAGGGAAAGTTGGTCTGGTGCAATCGATGGGGTCGAAAAGAGTCAGACTGAGTGACTGAACAACAACAAAAAAGGAACCACATGCTATAGCAGCAAAGATGGAGATATGCCCAACTCTACCTGGACAGAGGGAAGGGGTGGGCTGTGAATTTTAAGGATTATGAGCTGAGCTATGAAAGATGGAAGGGACTCACTAAGTAGACGAGAGCCATGGGGCATCCCAGAGACATGAAAAGGCTTGTGCTAAGACCCAACTGTGCAGAAATGTACAGCACCTTGGGGCGCTATCAGTGGTTTGTCCCATTTCCTAAACTCAGCCAGAGAGGTCTTTCAAAAATCAAGTCTGCTCTAAATGGTTCTGTGGCTCTCTATTCCTCTAGGTAACGTCACAAAGTCCTTAATATGGAATCTTCCGAGCTCTTCCATGACCAGAAAGATCCACGGGCCTCTCCAGCTTTCTCTCTCATCACTGATAGGCCACACTTTCCTTCAGTTACTTGAAAACACTCAGATCTCTCATCTGTGACCCTTTGCACACACAGGCTTTCACCACCAACTTCCAACTCACATTCATCATTTCTCACTCATTCCTTTGGATCAGAGGGATCCCTGCCTTCGAGGTCATGAGATGTCCATCTGCTGTGCTCTAGCTAAGCACCTGTTGAACTCAATGAAGTATATACCTTCATGTCCAAAGTCTGTCCTCTGCCTTCGATTGCCAGCTCTAGGGGATCAGGGACAGTGGGTGCCTTGCTTGCATCACTGGATTATCGGAATCCAGCACAGGATCTGATACACGACAGGAACTCGAATGAAGGAATGAGTCAAGTGTGATTGCATCTCTTGATGTATGTGAGGCTTGATGAGAGATTAGGCTGAACAGTTACATAGTCTAGACCGTGAAGGACCCTATACAGTACACCAAGGAATCTGGGTTTTATTCGCAGACAGTGGGAAGCCATTACTAGACTGGCATTTTTAAAAGGTCATTTTCGGAAAGATAACCCTGGTTTCCATGTAAACAGGAGGGATTGGAGGAGGACTTTTCAATCCCTGGGTCAGGAAGATCCCCTGGAGGAGGAAATGGAAACTCGCTCCAGTATTCTTGCCTGGAGAATCCCATGGACAGAGGAGTCTGACTCTGGGGTCGCAAAGAGTTGGACATGACTTAGCGACTAAGCATGAATGCATGCAAGCACCCTGGGCCGGAGATAGGAGGACTTGTCATAAAGCCCGTTCTTCATGCACGGACAGAATGAGGATCTGAATCAGTGAAGGATGAGGGGGGAACTGAGGGGACAACCATGTGGATATTAAACAGGTGGAAGCACCAGCATTGGGTGACTGACTGAATGTGTGGTAGGAAGGAGAAGGATTTAGGATGACTCCACAGTTTCTGTTTGGGCAACTAGATGAAGAAGAGCAAGTTAAATGAACAGAACCATGAAGTGAATTGTCTTTTTGCTTTGGGTTAGCATTCACTGGGGCCCCAATCAAAGAAAGCCATCTTTCCTCTGGTTTGGGGTTAGCTTTTCTGAGCAAGGAGGTGAGGAGGTCTGGCTTTTTGCATTGCAAGAGACTTACACTCAAGAAGTGTGAAGACTACTTATTCAGCCTGCAAACCAGGGGTCTCTGAAGCCCTCCTCAAACCATGTGAGTCCGTCCTACCCTGTTTCAGCATCCCTATCTTTGGTATCTGATTCAGGTCTGTAAGCTTTTGCTTCTGAGAGCTCCAGGCTGGATTGCAGTGTCAATTTATGGAGCAGGGCACAAAAGAGTCATTGATCAGCTGCTGCTCCTCCCATCAAATCCCTCGGCCATTCCTCTGCCGGGTCCTGTCTCCAGGGTAATGACTCCAGTTGACCCAGTGTGCCCGACCCTGTTTCCAGAAGTCTGGCCCTGTGGGGGGCCTTCTGGCCACGTTGGGGAGCAGTGCCCAGGGGAGGTTCAGGACAGGACCCTGGCGGAGCCCAGAAGCCAGGCTCAGAGCTGCTGTGCTCAGAGCTGATGGAAAATCTGATCAGGGCCTGAGCAAACAACACAGCCCACATCTTGGCATCTGTAAGTGGGACTCACCAAAATGCGATGCGGAGTCGGTGAGTGAAGTCAGCTTTGGCTGCGAACCTCGAAAAGGGTGGGTCGGGGCAGAGTCTGGGGAGGAAGGAAGGGACGAAGCAGCACACGTCGCCTGGGTGTCACCCTGGTTTGAAAACGAGAACAGAAAAAGGATCCCTTGGAGGAAGGGTCCTGACTCCAGATCCAGAGGCATCAGCCATCGCTCAGCTGGTATCTGCCTGGGGCAGCCCTGAGCACCCTCCAGTCAAGTTAAACGGCCTTAGGAAACAACTCACAGCCCTTTTCCAAGGAAAGTCACACATACGGCCTCGCAGACACTGGGAATTCCACGGAACCGAGAAAATGAAGTCTCCGTTTAAAGTCATGCCAAGGTCTCTTATATGACTAAGGGTTATTACTTCTGCTTAGAGGCAGTGCATGTCTATAGCTCCAGATCCTACTGGCAAACCAACCCCTCCCCGAGTGCCAGTTAAGCAAGCACTTTCAGAATGAGTACTGGGCATTCTCAGATCCTGTGGGAACACTTTTGCTCTCAGATCATAATTTTGTCAGGAGTTCTCCAGAGAAAGAGTTATTGTTTTGTGGAGAGGGCTTGCTCACCTCAAACCTCCCGTCTAGGATTTGTTCTGACACAGGCAATGCACTTGAAAATGAGTTCCATAGTCTTGGTTTTGGGTTTCTCCTCTAAAATGGTAGATGTAGCTTTCGAAACTTGCTTTATCTAAAATCTCCTGGAGCTCACATTAAAAATCCAAATTTCCAGACCCCTTTCCTAAACACTGATTCAGTGGGTCTAGAGTAGGGCCTTCTGGAATATGGATTTTGTTTGTTTTTTGCTGTTTTTAAAAGGATATATAATATATAATGTGAAAGTGTTAGTCGCTCAGTCGTGTCTGACTCTTGTGACCCCATGGACTGTAGAGCCCTCCAGGCTCCTCTGTCCTTGGAATTGTCCAGGCAAGAATACTGGAGTGGGTAGCCATTCCCTTCTCCAGGGGATCTTCCTAACCTAAGGATCAAACCTTGGTCTCCTGCGTTGAAGGCAGATTCTTTACCATCTGAACCACCAGGGAATAATATAATACATATATATTATTGGAGTATAATTGCGTTATCATTTTGTGTTAGTTTCTGCTACAACAAAGTGAATCAGTTACGTGTATACATATATCCCCTCCCTCTTGAACCTCCCTCCCACCCCATCCCATCCCCTCCCACCCCACCCCTCCAGGTCATCACAGAGCTCCCAGCTGAGTGCCCTGTGCTTTACGGCAGCTTCTGACTATCTGTCTTACACATGGCCATGTACATACATCAGTGCTACTCTCCTGATTCATCCCCTGCTCCCCTTCCCCCGTGACGTCCACATGTCCTATCTCTACATCTTCTCTATTCCTGCAAACAGGCTCATCTGTACCATCTTTCTAGACGGAATCTGGCCTTTTTAAAGGGTCCCTGGAAATACTTGAGATTAGGCAAGTAAAAGCACTATTTTTGAGTCAGGGGCTATGGTAGAGGGGGTGGGCCAGCCCACGGTCATTCCTACTGCACCCCGGACAGGTAAGCAATGACCGAATGAGGAGGAAAGCATGCCGACCTGGGTGACCAGAAGGTAACATGGGGACAACAGGCAGGAATGCTCCGGGGGGAAGGAAGCGGTGCCAGGACAGGGTGGAGAGGCGGAGGGACTTTTGCCAACCATTCTGCATTTCCTCAAAGTTCACAAGAAGATCATCTCTGAATAAGATGTTCTAAATAAGGCTGCATCTGCCAGGATTATGAATCACCGCCACAGGACTGTTTGGACAGGACCTGTTTGGGATGTTGTGACAGGAAGGAATTCATAGACTGTCTGGAGAGTTGGGAGAAAATGTAATTATCGGGGAGGTTTCATCTGCGCTGGATGCCCAGACCACAGGCACCGATCATAGGTTTTGCGTGTGACCTTGAGCTCCTGTTCCGCAGACCACAGAACGCCTCTGTGAAGGGCGTGAGTTTGCTTCTGTGCATGAAACCAGGGGCCTCTGCAGACACCACTTCACCATCACCTCTGCATCCCCGGGCCCAGCACAGCACCGGACACACCATCCACGAGGGCCGCCAAATGTCTTTGCGCAGCGTCTTGCATCTTTTCTGACCTTACATCTCCTGGCATTGTGATGAAGCCATCTGACTCATGACCGGGGTGAGGTTTGATTCTGATTTTCTCTATAAAGCATCAGGAAATGCTTAGACCTGTGGCATTTCAGAGACTTATTCTCAAGTCTTTCTGTATTCCCTTCAGACTCAGTGCTGACTCAGGTCCGTCCCTTCAAACGGATGTGTTGGGAAACCCCCCCGGACACAGATTTAATAACCCAACATTCCGGAAGCTCAAGGGTGGGCTCCTTCCTGGGGAACCTTCGCTCTCTTTCTCCAACTCGGCAACATGCTCTTTTGTCCCAGCTGGAACATGTTGCTGAAACACCAAGTAGTGTGAACCTTCTTTGACAGCTTCAATTATCAACTCAAGGAATAAAAACAAAAGGCGGGAAGAGGTGTCAGAGGCAGAAAAACAGCACAGAGTTGGTCCTCCTGTGGCATGAAAAGTGTGAAGGGATATATTTTTCTTCTAAGTTTTAGTTCTCTTTTGGGAGTTTAATTGTCGAGGGGCATGATAAAGGTCTTATTGGGCCATTTAGAAAAATAAATGACTCAAAGAAAGATTTATCCATGATAGAATCACACTACGTTTTCAAGGGTAAAATGTATGGACTAGTAATGATTTTATTAAGCAACTGCTGTGTGCCTGGGGCTTCCCAGGTGGCTCAATGGTAAAAAATCCACCTGCCAATGCAGGTGATGAGGGTTCAATCCGTGGGTTGGGAAGATTCCCCTTGAGAAGGAAATGGCAACTCATTCCAGTATTCTTGCCTGGAGAATCCCATGGCAGAGGAGCCTGGAGGGCTACAGTCCACAGGGTCACAAAAGAGTCAGACACAACTCAGTGACTAAACAACACGCTGTGTGCCTAGATAATCTCTAATTCTTGAACAATCCTGCTAGACTCCTTTTCCCATATCCACATCTTTTCAGTGGAGAAGTTAAGGCAATTTGCTCAAAGTAACAGAAAGTTGGTGAGCCAGGATCTGAATTTTGGACCCAAATCCTAGGTTACACTTTTGGAAAATGTCTTTAACACTTTCTATGAAGCTAATTTGTGTTTTGGTAATTTCTTTATTCACTTACCATACAACTCAACCATTTAAAGTATACAATTCAATTATCTTTAGCATACTCACAGTTGTACAACCATCACCACAAGCAATTTCAGAACATTCCCATCATCCATAAAGAAACTATGTGTCCTTTAACTATCACCCTCCTATTCCTCCAACCTCTCCCGTGCCCTGAGCAACCAGTAATCTACTTTTTGTCTTTATAGATTTGTCTTTTCTGAATATTTCACATAAATGGAATCACATAATATGTGGCTAGCTTCTCTCACTTCGCACATTTTCAAGGCTCATTCTTGTTGTAGCCTGTGTCAGTACTTCATTTCTCTTTACGGCTGAGGAGTATTCTGTTGTTTTAGGAGTGGAACTGTGCTCCCTCAAATCCGTATGTTGAATTCCTATCCCCTAAAACTTCAGAGTGTGGCTTTATTTGGAAGAAGGATCATTGCAGATATAATTAGCCTTGATGAGGCCGTATGGAGCAGTTCGGTCCATATTCCAGTATGATCAATGTACTTATAACACGGGGACATTTGGACACAAAGACATGCACACATGTTGAATACCATGTGAACACGAAGAGAGAGAGAGATGAGAGCCATGCTTGTACAACCCAGGGAACAGAAGAGATTGCCAGCAACCCACCAGAAGCTAGGAGACAAGCACATATTCTCCCCGCAAGGTGTCAGAAGGTATCAGTCCTACCACAACTTTGATCTTGGACTCTAGCCTCCAGAAGTGTGAGATGATACATTTCTGTTTCAGCGGCCCAGTTTGTGGTTCCGTGCTGCAGAAGCCCTAGCAATCTAACACACATTATATGAACCGACCACATTTTGTTTATCCATGTATCAGTTGTTGGACATCTGAGTTACTTCTACTTTCTGGTTATTATGAATAACCAGGTAAACATGTGTTTTTGTGTGATTGTGCGCCATCATTTCGTTTGGGTATATACCTAGATGTGAAATTGCTGGGTCATTTGATAACTGTGTTTAAACTTTTGAGGACTATTTTCCTTAGTGGCTGCACCATTTTACATTCCCACCTGCAGTGTATGAAGTTTCCAGTTTTCTCCATATCTTCACCAACACTTGTTATTATCTCTTTTTTTTTTATTATAGCCACCCTGGTGGGTTGGAAATACATCATACTTTGGTTTGATTTGCATTGCTCTGATAACTATAATGTCGAGCATCTTTACATGTGCTTCTTGGCCATTCGTTGATCTATTTTGGAGATACATCTATTCAGATGTATCAGTTTTAAAACCAGGTTGTCTTCTCATTATTGAGTTGTAAGAGCTTTATATTCCACATTCTAGATACAAAACCTTTATCAGATGTCTACTTGCAAATACTCTTCTACAACTTGTGGATTTTCTCCAATTTCTTGATGTGCCTTTGAAGTACAAAATTTTAAAATTTTTATGAAGCCCAATTTATCCATTGCTAATTATCCATTGCTAATCAACCCCCTGCTTTGCTGCTACACCTGCCTACAATCATTTTTCCAAGACCAGTCAGTAATCTTTTTCGTTTTTAAGTATAAAGCAAAGCCTGCCATCCTTCTTGTGCAGGAAAATCTCCAAGATTCTGAGGCTTCACGTGATCTGCCCCCATCCTCCTCCTTCATCACTTCACATCCTCTCTCTCTCCCTCTCTCTTTTTTTTGATATTGTTTTGCTCGCAACAACCCAAATGCTCTGTCCTTTTTTCTCTAAATGTCTATCCAGTTCCTGCTTTGGAAACTCTGTGTTCACTCTGCCTTTGTAAAAAGCTCCCCTGCTCCTTCTTTTCATTACGGGCTCAGCTCAACTGTTCCTTTCTCCAAGAAGTCTTTCGTGATTGCCCTCCCTAATGTCGCCACCCCTCACCCACACCAGATACTCTTTACTACCTCATCCTGTCCATGTGTGTCAATGGAACTCACATGAAATTATTTTATTTATGAATTTACTTACTATCTTCCTTTTCCTGCTGGAATCTAAGTATGATAACAGCAGCAACCTTTTCTGGCTTGCTTGCAACTACATCCTGGTTTTGGGGGTGGTGTTTAGCCTACAGTAGATAGTAAGTGCTAGTTGAATTACTGAGCAATGGAGTAAAACAGCAACTAGACAGAATGGACTACAGCATGACTTTTCAGAACTGAGAGGAACCTTCACGAACCTCAGCATCAGAAAGAACCTTAACCCTTTAGGTTTTATCAAGTCCCGTTGGCACGGTACAGTTTACATAGTTTGGAATACTGGGCTTCTGACAGGATGGGAAAGTCAGGTTCCAGCTTGCGGTGTATGCATCCTTTATGTTTGCTAGACCTCAATTTTTAAACAAATGACCTGGGGGTCCTGTGAAAGTTCAAACTCTGGCTCGGTAGGTCTGAGACTCTGCAGTTCTACCAAACTCCCAGCTGAGGCTGATGCTGATGCTGCCAGCAAGGGGACCACACTTTGAGAGGTAAGGGTGGAGGGGACAGAGTGCCTTAGTTTACATGGGGCGAGGTCACCCCGCCACCAGGTGGCAACCAGCCACGCAGCAGGTCTTCTGGTGTTGACATCCAGGGAGGGAGACTGAACAAGTCCGTTTCTGAAGAAGTCGGGTCATCAAGCAAACTGCCCCCCACCCCCAAGTCTTGACTTCCCTCTGCAACTGTATGTTTACCAGGAAACTCCAGCCAACAGAGAAGGAAAAACCCAGGATGCTGCCTACATCTTCATCTCTCAAACCTACAGATTTTCCTTGTATTGAATTTATGTCTTCCTTCATTTTGTGTATCAGAAGAGAAGCACATCCAAGCAATCCAATTCACGTTTACTAGGCACCTACCTGTGCATGTTCTGTGTTCTGGGGCAAAGATAAACCAAACCTGGCCTCTTCTCCTCTAGGAGCCTAGTCTCTGAAGGCAGTGAGATGAGAAACAAATGCTCTGGTCATGCTATAACGTGGAACTTCCTGTCATGGAAGCATCCAGTTCTTTGGGGGAGGTGAAGCACTTTTTCTTTCCAGGGTGAAGTTAAGACTCATCAGTGGAATCAAACAAGAGCCCCCATCTTGTCTGGCTAATGCAGTCGCTCCATATGCCAATGAGAGGAGAGAGGGTGGTGGGGAGCACAGGAGAGAGGAAAGACTGGAGACCTCCACGGTGTTGGGACGTGGAAACAGGCACTTCATTTCACCTCCTAGCAAGAGCATCCGACACAGGTCTAAAGCACAGGGAAAGCACAGAGGAGACGGCTGACCCTGCCTAGAATGTTCGTTCAAAAGAGACTTCATAGAGGTGAGGTTTGCCTTTAACCCCAAAAGGTGGCCAGAAGTGTGTCAGATGGACAGAAGACGAGGGCTCCAAGCCAAGGGGCTTGCGGGTGAGGGAACACTTAATGTTAAATGAACAGTGAGAGTTAGGTGTGGCCTGAGCTGGTTGGGGTTGCAGGGTGGTGAGAACCTGGGGGTGGGGGGTGGGGAGGGGATGAGGCTGGAGCAGAGAGAAAGCTATGAGAGGTCTTGCTAACTGAGTTAGGACTTGACCTTCTAGGAAGCAGGTTAGAGGCAGAGAACTGCATTAATTCACCTCATAAGAGGACTCTATGGGCTGAAAAAAATGAGAAGCTTGGTGAGGTTGGAACAGGGTAAGCAAACTTCCTTTGTGAAGGGCCAGATAATTCCTTAAATATTTTAGGTAGGTGGGTTGTAGGTGGGTTGCAAGGACTCAACTGCACCACCACCCTGGATAACATGTAACTGAGTGGCTGTGGCTGGGTGCCAATAAAACTGTGGTTTTTGTTTAGTCACTCAGTCGTGTCAGACTCTTTGAGACCCCATGAACTGCAGCATGCCAGGCCTCCCCATCCCTTACCATCTTCCAAAGTTTGCCCAAGTTCATGTCCATTGCATCACTGATGCCATCCAGCCATCTCACCTCATAAAACTTTCTGAACACTCAAATTTCAGTTTCATATCATTTTCATGTGTTAAAAAAAATATTCTTCTCCTGATGTTTTTCAACCACTTAAAAAAATGTCAGTGGCTTCCCTGGTGGCTCAGTGGTTAAAAAAAAAAAAAATCTGCCTGCCAATGCAGGAGACTTAGGTTGTATCCTGATCCAGGAAGATCCCACATGCCGCGGGGCAACTGAGCCTCTGCACTAGAACCCAGAAACCTCAACTCCTGAGTCCACGCACCGCAGCTACTGAAGCCCAAACGCTCTAGAGCCTGTGCTCTGCAACAAGAGAAGATACTGCAATAAGAAGCCCATGTATCACAACTAGAGAGTAGCCCCCACTTGCCACCACTAGAGAAAAGTACATGCAGCCAAAAAAAGACCCAGCACAGCCAAATAAATAAATAAAATTAAAATAAAAGTCAAACCATTCTTTCATTGGGGACAGTACAGAGTCAGGCTGCAGGCCATCTTTAGGCCCTGGACCATAGTCTACCGACCTGGCTGGGAGAAGGTTAACAGTCAGGGGAGTTAGGACAGAGCCTGGGACACATTAAAGGGTTTAAACTTAATCCTGTGGCCAATAGCAAAGCACTGGAGGTCTTTAGAGCCGGGATCATGTACAAATGGACAGCTGGGCCACCTAAGAGGGTGTCCCACGAAACCTAAGAATGGGTCTAAATGGTGGGAGAGTGACTGAACTCAAGAAATTATTGTAGGCACTCTTTAATAAAAGTTTTAGCAAAATTCATGTGCATACAGAGAGCTAATTAAAGGGTTTTTTCTTTGCTTTTTGATTCAAACAGACCACACCCTCTGTTGGCACTGGTTCGTGTTGGTCTAAGTACTTGAAAACAACAAATGGCATTTTCTTAATTACTTGAAGACAATTTCTATGAACACAAGTTGCCTTTAATATTTTAATATTAAATATTGCCTTAATTTGCGTGTGTAGTCCAGTTTATTGAGGTTTTGTCCTATGTGGGCTTTATCCTGTTGGCATGACTCAGAGTGGGAAGGTCTCATGTTCTGCCTCTTGGCGGGGAAGATGCAATTACACTCAGCAGTGAGCTGGTAAATGTTTAACAACCTGCTCTGCAAAAAATGTCTGTGCGTGCATACATACATAAGTTTATTTTCATTTAATTCTACAAAGGATGTAGAGCACCCAATTTGTAAATAATAACAAATTATATAATACTCTTTATTATAAATTCCATTTGTTGTTGTTGTTTAGTTGCTAAGTCGTGTCCAACTCTTCTTACACAGACTGTAGCTCCTCTGTTCATGGAATTCTTCAGGCAAAAATACTGAGTGGGTTGCTATTTCCTTTTCCAGGGTATCTTCCTGACCTGGGGATTGAAGCTGCATCTCCTGCATTGGCAGGCAGGTTCTTTACCACTAAGTCACCAGCTCATCGAGCTCACTGATTTTCACAGAACACTTCTGTTGATTTTTGCCCAGCTCTTGTATTTAAAGCCAATCGGTGTTTGCAGTTCAACCACGATCTGACAAAATAAGACTACAAATAAGTGCTTGATTATTACCCAGTTTGGCAGAGAAGTTCCTCATGTCATTGACAAATAAGTGTGCTTCCGACATGAATGCTGGTTGACATTTTTATGTTAATGGCTAAGATGAAAGTGAAGCCATGAAATGCCTGCTGTGACTTCACTCATCTGTCAATGAGATGAGTGCCCTCTTTGCTGAATCGTATGACAGTTTGTAAATACTGGAAGAATATTACCTCAAATATTTTCACAACTCATAATGTAAGGGCTACAGACATGACACACTTTTAAGTTTACATCTTTTTTTTGGCAAAGTGATGCCACTGAAAGGTATAAATAAAGGGAGTGACAATTATGCCCTCTATTTCTGAGCTTTGAAATCTGCACTTTTAACATTTTCTTGACCCCTTTATTACACTTAGACAATCAACAAAACAATAAAGTTGTGATTTTTTCTTTTTACAGTTGCCAACTGTGCTGGTGTAAACAGTCCCACTGTGGACAATTTGAAACTGACAGAATGTAGAGTTAGGAAGAGTTGTGTAGTAGTACACCATTATAGTGGTATTCATACCACACAGATACAACCTACAGTTTGCAAAACACCTGGAAATTTAATAGTCAGCTCTCTGGAGTCAGCAGGAGCTGCCTACAGCATAGTAAACGATACCTCATTTATCTAGAACTGATTTTTGCAACGGATAAAGAAGCTATAGTACATGTATACAATAGAATATTACTCAGCCATATAAAGGAACGTGTTTGAGTAAGTTCTAGTGAGGTGGATGAATCTAGAGCCTGTTATACAGAGTGAAGTAAGGCAGAGAGAGAAAAACAAATATCATATATTAATGCATCTACATGGACTCTAGAAAAGTGGTACTGACAAACCTATTTGCAGGGCAGGAATAGAGACTCAGATAAAGAGAACAGATTTATGGACACAGTGGGGGCAGGAGAGGGTGGGACGAACTGAGTAACCCTGAAATATCTACATTACCACGTGTAAAACAGATAGCTGGTGGGAAGTTGTTGTGTAACACAGGAAGCTCAAGCTGGTGCTCTGTGACAACCTAGAGGGGTGGCATGGGGCTGGAGGTGACAGGGAGATTCAAGAGGGAGGGAACATATGTATACTTATGGATGATTCATGTTGATGTCTGGCAGAAACCAACACAACACGGAAAGCAAGTATCCTCCAATAAAAATAAATAAATATAATCAGTATTAAAACAAAACCAAAAAATGAACAGACCTAAAGTATCTTCTGGTGAAGTTAGCTATGAATAAATCAATTTGCCATCTAAATCTACCAGCTTAATAAAAAGACAACATTCTCAAAAATTAGCCCCCAACGTCATCTAAAACAGGCCTGTTCTCAAGTGAATAGGACCACTGATTAGATTTCCCCAGTAGCAACGTGGCCCTTGCAGCAATTCCCTCTGGTGCCCAAACTAACACAGAATACGGATCATGGAATCATGAGATGCCTGCTCAGGAAGTGGCCTTTGAAATTAGCTCGTCCAGCCTCCTTCATTTCACAAATGGGCTGAGTCCAGGGAGGTTAATTATTGTAACTTATTCAAAGTCACAGAGAAGCAAAGCTGACATCAGAACCTAAGTTTTCATTTGTAAAACGGTTTCTGCATGCTGATTTTCCCCCCTCAAGTGCTAAGCTGGGATCACTGTGGTTAAGTGTATTCAAATTTCTCTCACTTTGCAGATAAATGGGTCCCTTAAGAAATACTGTTTGAGGGTGAATATTGCTAAGAATGGAAATGGAACTTCTGCTTAAGTTTACGTGTTCACATCTGGCAGGGGGGGGGGTGCACATTTCTTCTTGTTTTTCTATTTAATTACACTGTTTACCATAGTTCTTTTAAGATATAGATCTCTCCTTTCCAAGAATAATCATTTACAAATTAATCATTTACAGCAAGTGAACTGGCTAAGTCTTGTGTTAAGTCAACCAACCCTTAAGCAAATTTCAGAGATAAGAATGTATTTTAAACCTTGATTTCAGAGTGAAAAATCTCAGGTTCTTGAGAACTACTAGGGTTAGAAAATTCCTTTGGAAAATGGGCTGTTGTCCAATCGCAAAGGGTTGCTGAAAATTTCATTTTTGAGAGAAGAGTTTCTTTCCTCTTCATTAGAAGTGACAAGTCTGCAACACCATGTTTCTTTTCTTAATAATACAATCCTGCAACCTCTTATCTGAAACCAACCCCTGAGGTGAGATGGGTCTGGAATTTGTCAGAGTTTTGAGAATTAATACACCACATACACTAGCTATTCTAAGTCACGCCCAGTGAGGTCTGGGGCCATACTCCATAAGCAAGTATATTTATAGTTTGCAGGAAAACATAAATATTCCGATGAAGCAAGACTGTAAATAGTCATGTCAATTTAATTTAGGTCAATTTTACTACTAAAAGTGTTGCTTTTGAACTTTAGATTTTTCAGATATTCAGAATTTTAAAGTTCTAGATAAGGGAGTATAGGCCTGTAATGGTTTCCCCAACATGTTTTTCTTTTCTCCATGAATCCCCCCCGCCCCCCACCCCCAAAAAAGCGTGTGTCTATAATGTCTTCTTAATCCACATTCAACTCTCATTTATTTATTGGAAACTACTCATTCTATTAATTTCAGAGACACATTAGCTACGTTTGGTTCTGATCTTGCTTTAATTGTGGCTTTTGTGCTGGGCAAGGTTTTCTGAGATTCTCAGGGATGGCTGGAGGAATGAATTGCTTGGGTGTTCTATCAAGGATGTTCTCTCTGCAGTGGACTTGGTAGGATGACTTGCTTTCCACCAGCGTTCTCATCCCTGTGTATAACACAGTGCACCTTTGCCATTTTATTTTTGTTTACTACAGGTTTCTGAGACTTCCCTGGTGTATCAGATGGTAACGAATCCGCCTGCAATGCGGGACACCTGGATTCGATTCCTGGGTTGGGAAGATCCCCTGGAGGAGGGCAGGGCAACCCACTCCAGTATTCTTGCCTGGAGAATCCCCATGGACAGAGGAGCCTGACGGGCTACAGTCTATGGGGTCACAAAGAGTGGGACATGACTGAGCGCCTAAGCACAGCACAGCACAGGTTTCTGTACCTGAAAAATACTATTACATTATAAAAAACAAGGACAGTAATTGCACATGAAGGGAGGATAGAGAAGAACACGAAGCTCAACTTGGTCCTTGTAGAAGAAGAAGTTTGGCTCAGTCTGGTTAATGCCATACTAGTTGTCAAGGAAAAACACTACTTTCTTCTCTTCTTATATCCTTAAATCTGTAGCCTGATAGATATTATTCCTCTAAAAATCAAAACTTGAAAACTTACCCAGGATAAGAAAAACAACACAACTGTAGCTAGAGAGCTACCTAGGAGGGAATAGAATCCTCCTGGTGTAGATGATGTGTGTGCTCAGGCGTGGTGTAGATGATGTGTGTGCTCAGGCGTGTCTGACTCTTTGTGACACCATGAACTGTAGCCCGCCAGGCTCCTTTGTCCATGGGATTTCCCAGGCAAGAATACTGTAGTGGGTTGCCATTTCCTCCTCCATGGGATCTTCTAGACCCAGGGACTGAACCCGCATCTCTTAAGTCTCCTGCATTGGCAGGTAGATTCTTTACCACTGTGCCACCTGGAAAGCTCATAGGAGAGGGTGCATTAATATAAATAATATCTATAGAACCTGAATTGTAGAGAGGAGCAAATAGTAGAAACTACCAAAGATACCAAAAAGGGTGAAAAAACATAAATAGAAGATAGAAAGAGAGATACTACAGCTTTAAAAACAGTAACTTATTGCCTGGTACAGTTATAAAAGCTATCCACTAATAACAGTTATTTCAGAAAAACGAAATTTCATATGAAATGCTACTAAAATACCAAAGGCCATACATAATGTCTGACCCATGCTGCCACCTCATATAGCAAATTCTTACAAGGGAGCTTTAAAAAGATTGTTTGACTGGTCCACTGTCCTACAGTGTCAGGAGACTGCTTTGTCTCAGATATTAAATTTCCAATGTCTCTCACACTTCCTCCTTTTCTGATGCACAAAAGCTTTTTGTAAAGTTTCTCTTGGTTTCACTGCTGGCAGCTACAGAAGGCACACCATATGCTTGGTGTAGTGTTATGAGGTGGGATTTTATTTGACCAGTGTCTTCAGAACTCCTGGATTAAAAAAAATTTTTTTTAAATTAGAGTATGAAAGTGTTAGTTGCCCAGTTGTGGCTCAGTCCTGTAAACTCTTTTGCAACCCCATGGACTGTAGCCCGCCAGGCTCCTCTGTACAGGGGATTCTCCCCACAAGAATACTGGAGTGGGTAGTATTTCCTTCTCCAGGGAAATCTTCCCCACCCAGAGATTGAACGGAGGTCTCCTGCATTATATGCAGATTCTTTACTGTCTAAGCCACCAGGGAAACCTTATTAAAGTATAGTTGATTTAACATGTTGTGTTAATTTCTGCTATAAGGTAAAGTCAATCAGTTATACATATATCCGCTCTTTTTTAGATTCTATTCCCATATCCATATAGGTTATTACAGAGTATTGAAAAGTTTCCTATGCTATATACAGTATTAGTTATGTACTTTATATATAGTAGGCTCCTCTGTCCCCATGAGATTTTCCAGGCAAGAATACTGGAGTAGGTTGCCATTTCCTTCTCCACGGATTTTCCTGGCCCAGGGATTGAACCCGAGTCTCCTGCATTGGCAGGCGGATTCTTTACCACTGAGCCCCACCTGGGAAGCCCATAGTAGTGCTATGTCAGTCTTCATTTCCCAATTTATCCCCCCCCACCTTTTAAAAAATGATTACGATCCTTTCCTTAAGAGTTGTTCAACGGAAATCTGTACTAATTCAAACTCTTTACTGGACCAGTTATGTATAAGTTTCGCCCCCTTTTGTTGCATGTTCTGGCTGAAATCATAAGAAAAAGCTCCTTCTCCTGGTTCTGTCTTACTCCCCACCCTGGGCCCCTCTACTTCCCCCAGGAGCACCATTTCAGCGTATTCTTACCTGCCTAGAGTGAGTTCTGGCCTAGTACCTCGAAACTATTTCTAACTAACCGAGAACGACCCAGGACGGCAGGAACACGGACAGGGACACTGACCAGGGGTCCTGTGAGCCCTCGGAGGAAGCGCCCCGACTTGGATCTGAACCCCAGTGGGCCCCTCACTGTACTCTCGGGAGCATCGTTCTGTCTTCCGTGTTAAACGAATAGCCACCTCTTTACTTGCCTCACAAAGTTGGGAGGACTGGGTGACTCCATGGTCGTTTCTCATTACCGTCACCGAACCCCCAAACTGGCTGGCGGGGGGCGCGTCGTCCTGTAGGGGGCGAGCTCCTCCCACACTTTCTCGCGCGCCCGGACGGGCATCCCCGGAGGCTCGGGGATGGGGGACGGCCAAGAAGGGAATCCACTCCTGGGATCCACTCCTGGGGTGGGGCGGGGACGGAGCAGGGGGAAGCCGGTGCGCCGCCCGGGAGGTGTCCAGAGCACCCCGCGCGCGAGTGGGAGGGGGGGCCCGGGACGCGCCCGGGAGGTCTGTCCGGCCGGCCCGGCGGGGCCCGCCATGGAACCCCGGCGCGCGCGGCTGGGCGCCCGAACGCCGAGACAATGCGGCGCGCGGCGGCGGGCGAGCAGCTCGGCGGGCCCGGGGCGCGCGCCGCCTTCCTTCCTGCAGGCTCGGCTTCCCGGCGGCGGCGGCGGCGGCGAGCGCGCGGATTGGCGGTCCGGCCCTCCGCGCCGCCCCGCCCAGCGCCCGGCCGGCCGCCGCCCCCCGGCCCGGGCCCGCCCCTCTCTCCGCGGGAGTCGCTCGGGGCCCGCGGCTGGCTGGCGGGCACTTCCCGCCGGCTGTGCGCCTCCGCTTCGGGGACCGATCGCGAGCGCAGGCGGCGGCGGCGGCGGCGGACGGACGGACGGACGGACGGGCCGCGCCCGAGCTGCGCGGCGCTGCGCGCGCGCGGCCCCTGCCCCCGCCGCCCGGCCCCGCGGGCGGCCCACCCGCGCCCTGCGGCGGCTCGTGCGGCTCCCGCGGCGGCGGCCCGCGCCCCGGCGCCTCCCTTTGTCCGCGGGTCGGCAGGCGGCGTCCGGGCGGCCGATCGGAGCCCGCGCAAAGCGGCTGAGGCGGCGGCTGCCCCGCGGCCGGCCGCCCGCCGCGCCGAGGCGATGCCGGACCAGATCTCCGTGTCGGAATTCGTGGCCGAGACCCATGAGGACTACAAGGCGCCCACGGCCTCGAGCTTCACCACGCGCACGGCGCAGTGCCGGAACACCGTGGCGGCCATCGAGGAGGTGAGCAGCGCCCGCGGGCCTCGCGGGGCGGCCGGGGGCGGCTCCGGCCGCAGGTAGCGCCGCGCCCGGGTGCGTCCCCGCCCCCGCCTGCCCCCGCCCGCCCCCGCCCGGGCCCGGCTCCGGCATCCCGGGAAAAAGTTTCTTTCCCTTGGAATCCGGACGCGGCCGGGCGATCCCTGCCCGAAACAGAAGCCCTTTGTTCCAGGAGAAGGCTGCTGCTGCCAGGCTACCTTGGGCCTTTTTAAGACCACCCCCCGCCCCTTCCCTCCCCAGCCCCTCGCGGGGCGCCGGGCCGGACGGTTCCTATCCCGTCCCCCTTGCCCGCGCCCAGCCAACTTTGGCCCGAGAGTCGGGGCAGTGGTGAGCGGGGAGCCCCCACCCTGGCCGTCGCGGCAGGGTCATCGGCTCGCCAGCGGGTCCCCGGCGCTCCCCCGTCCCCAGCTTGGGGAATTGCCCGGGTGCCTAGCCTGCCCGGCGCGGCGCTCTGTGCCCGGGGCCCGGGTCTGCCGGACTCGAGGGCCGGTCCGGGGGACCCCGGCTGCCCAGGAAAGGTGTGCGCACCTTTAGCCAGGGAGGCCCGCCCAGTCCCGCAGCGCGCCCGGGGAGGAGTGCGGGGAGCCGGGCTTCTGATACGAAGGACTTTGCTCCCCTCCTCTCCCCAGCTCCACCACCCCGGGATGTGTGTGTCTTACCTGATCGCTCCCCCCGGACGCCTCCCTTCCTCATCAGCCTGGAAAAGGCCTGATTTTAGGCAAGGTGCAGAGTCATCGTCTGCTGCTAACTAGAAAGCCCTCCACGTCCTGGGCGAGCGCACTTAGGACTAGCAGGCTTAGGTGACGGTCAGAACGGCCTGCTACCGAAGGGCAGGGTTTGGGAGGCCAGGACCACCGCTGAGTGTGGTTTGGGGCTTTTTCTCGCTTCTCTGCCCTCATTTACCCTTACCTGTCAGACGGGACGAGCAGTGCATCCTTTCCAGGGTGGTGATGAGGGTCAGAGACAACTGTGTGTCAAGTGCTTGGTTTATACTAAATAGGTATATACTAAATGTACCTGGTTTACAAGCCCTACGGTGCCGCTGTTGAATCGATGATCACCTTCTTTTCCGCCACAATGTCAAGGTACATTCTTGAAATGGGGTATGGTAGGTATTTTAGGAGAGGACTGGGCCTGAGTGAGTGAAGGGAGGGCACCAGAAGAGCTTAATTAAGCGATGGCATTCAGTTTTTTTGCCCACTTGAACAAAGCAGCTGCTGTTAGGAACTGCTTGGGAAAAAATAAATCCAGAATGTTTTCCCTTAATGAAAAAAAATTTCCTTTGTAGGCATTAACAGTCAATAATAGGCTAAATGAAAAGCAGCAGATTCAGCATTCTGAATATTTTAAGTGTAGTAAGGGCATCCTCCCCTCCCTCCTTCCTCGCCTCACCCCCCCCCCCCCACTTTTTTTTTTGGTGGCAGAGAGCTGCATGTAAACGTTTTGCAGTGAGCTGTGTGATCCCACATCACTTAATTTTACTTTTATTAGCAAGGCTTCAAAATGATGCCTTCAGATTAGGCTGGTGGGGGATGAGTGTCAGAAGTTTCTTCAGAAGTGCTGGTTGAAAAGCAAGAAAAAAATTTTCGCAGTGTTTTGAAAATACATCATTAATAATGTTTATTGACTGATTGCAACCCAAAAGGTAGCTGAGTATGTTTTCAGGGAAGGGAGCTTTTATACACCATGCCCTAAAAAGAATGCTTAATTGTGCTTAAAGTTCTGTTTCTTTTCCCTACTGCAGTTTGTCGGTTAAATAGTATTAACACTGGCAGATGTTGGAAAGCTAGGCAAACAGGAGTTGCTATTAAAATTGGCATACCCTTTCGTGATTAATGTTAGTTTGCGGTGTGTAATTCCAAAGCTCTTTTAGTGTGCTGGGCAGATTACCCTAGAGCTCAGTTACTGAGTGGATGAAAGAGAGACCGGATTTGGTCATTTTATTTAACTGCAGGCTTGCTCCATGTTGTGTCTAAGAACACACACGAATTGGTTAAAATCTCAAAAAAAAAAAAAAAAAAAAAAAAGTACAGCTCTGTCTCACTTTAAGCAGATCCAGTACACATACTGAGATGATGCCACATGTGAGCTTACATTTATGAGAGAACTGAATTGGGAACAGTTTTATTTAACAAGTATGTCTTCATATTTTGATTTTAACCAAGCATGTGCTTCCTGCAGACAGTGGTTATTGGAACAGAGTTACTCATTTCACAGAAATAAATATAAAATTTGCAAGTCCATGGTCCTATGTTTAAACATACATGTCACTGAATTAGTAAACTAATTTTGAACTGAGTAACCTTTGTGTATCTGTTATTTCCAGGATAGGCTATGTCTGCTAAAAATCATCCTACAACTGAAGTGTACTTTTTCTTTGATACGCGTGCCTGTAGCTGGGCTATCCTACCCGGTACTATGAACCTCTCATCCGTTGCATTTATTTCTCATTCTCGAGTTACACGTGAGGAAGTTGAGGCTTAGAGATGCTAATTTGCTCAAGGTTATAGAGCTAGTAAGTTGAAGAGCTGGAGCTTGAACTTGGCTCCATGCTGTTTTCAGAAGTGATGCTGCTGTTTGTTACTTTCAGTAAGGCTGAATTCTCTAAATGACTCTTGTCAGATTGTCCAAGTTCAGATTCCACTACTGGCCAGTTGTGTGAACTTGGATGAGATGACTAATGTTTTCTCGTTTGCCTTGATGTTAGTCTGGATAACGATACCTGTCTGCCTTGGAGAGGTGAGAGGGTTTAATGAGATAGTACACAACACAGTACCTGGTAGACAACTGGTGTAATACATGCTAATTGCTTTAACAGTTTGTATTATAATTAATCCATAGAACCTGATGCAGATATTTGGCCCCAAGATGAGATTTACATGGGTGGGTTGATGTGGCCTAGGGGAGTAGGGGGAAAGGAATGGTTGAATGAGTAAGTGAATGGAAAGCTACTACATTGCTTTTTAACTGGTTTGCTTGTCTTGGCAGCAGGTCAGCACAGCAGTGTTTTAAAATTTTCACTTGGTGATCTCTTGGTGAAGTAATTGTTTTGCACAGTTTTAGCCAAGTCTGGTGCTTCAATTGGGATCTGCCCTGTGTTTTTGGAAATAATGGAAAAAATCAGTAGTGACTGAATCTGAAAACCCTCCCCTCTACTGTTTGTGGGGGTTTTATTGCTGTCTCACGTTCTTTGAGTCTCTGAGCTCTTTGAAATATTCTCAGAATAGGGAAAAGTTGTACATGTATGTGAAATGTTCATAGTTAGACCCTCCTTTAAAGCATCAGCCACTCTGTCGTGCTTATTTGGCTTTGTCAGATACATAGTGTTAAAAATAAATTTGATGTTGACTTGTAAGTATTAAAATTTAATCTGCTTCCTTCCGGGCCATAGTTCTCCACTCTGTTGTCCTTGGTTGCCTTGGAAATCTCATTGCTGTCACAAGCACAGGGTTCTAACTGCAGGGAGAGAGGGAGCATCTGGACTGCCCAGACTCCCGGGGGCCTTGCTGTCCTTGGGGCCAGATGCCCCTCCCAGCAGCTGTTAGTGGGAACCCGGCCTGTGTACTTTTTAGGCAAGAGTATGGTTCTAAACCCTGTGTGATTTGTTTGAAAAACACCTCCTCCAAATAGCAGATTAATGGATTTTAGATTTATTGTCGGGTTTCCCTGATGGCTCAGATGATAAAGAATCTGCCTGCAATGCAGGAGACCCAGGTTTGATCTCTTGAGTTGGAAAGATCCCTGGAGAAGGGAATGGCTACCCACTCCAGTATTCTTGCCTGGAGAATCCCACAGACAGAGAAGCCTGGTAGGCTACAGTCCATGGGGTCGCAGAGTTGGACACGACTGACTGAAAGGACATCACCTACTTGCCCAGTCCATTCTTGTTTTCAGAAATGAGCCTGTATGGGTCAGACAGGACCACCGTAAAAAAAAAAAAGACATATATGTTTGTTTATGTGGCTGCGTCGGGTCTTACTTGCAGCAGGTGGGATCTTTGCTGTGGCCCTCCGACTCTCTGACTGTATTGCGCTGCCTCCAGAGCCTGGGTGCTCAGTAATTGTGGCTCAGGGGTTTAGTTGCTCCATGGCATGTGGGATCTTTGTTCCCTGGTCAGAGTTCAAACCTGTCTCCCCTGCACTGCACAAGGCAGATTCTTAACCACTGGACCATCCGGGAAGCCCGAGGGCCGCCTTTTTATGCTGTATTCTGTAATCTGGACATAGGTGTCTGGAAATCTTGGAGTGATTTGAGAGAATGATCTCTGCTTACGAGATTCCCATTCTCCGCACCCCCCTCCCCCAATTGCCCCTTCAATTTGTCTCTTCCTGTGATTAACAGTTAAAATACTAATGCCTTCCTGGTGGGGTTTCAGGCCTGTCCCTCATTCAGTATTTAGTAAGTGCTTGCTGTGTGCCAGGTAATGGGAAGAGAGTTCCCAGGAGGAATGTGTTCTATCTTTGAAGCAGCCTGCAGCTGAGTGGGAGAGACAGCCATCCTATAAGCAAATGAGTGCAGTAAAACATGGTTAGGCTGTGACCACAAGATTGTCCAAAATCCTGGATGCCCAGGGATGGCAGGGGTCAGGTGTGTCTGGGGCCATGGATAGGAGGGCCTTGCATGATGACGTGGGATCGAGTCTCGAAGTCAAGATAGTCATCTGTAGGTACTATGCTGTCTCAATAGAGCCTTTTGTATTTGTCTCCCCGCCTTAGATAAATATTGACCCACTCCTGAGGTGGTGGCCATCTAGGCCTCTGGTTGAATTTTCATAGCCAATTCACAGCACTGCTCAGACCACGAATTTGGAATAATCCTTGATTCTTACCCTCCCCATTCCCAGGCCCTGATGCCTTTCTTCATGAGCACATTCATTCTAGATCTGCACTGTCCAGTTTGTTGTTGTTCAGTCACTCATTCGTGTCCGACTGTGTGACCCCACGGACCAGCATGTCAGGCTTCCCTGTCCTTCACCATCTCCTTGAGTTTGCTCACACTCGTGTCCATTGAGTCGGTAATGCCATCCAACCATCTCATCCTCTGTCATCCCCTTCTCCTCCTGCCCTTGATCTTTCCCAGCATCAGGGTCTTTTCCAATAAGTCCGTTCTTCTCTTCAGATGGCCAAAATATTGGAGTTTCAGCTTCATCATCAGTCCTTCTAGGGAATATTCAGGGTTGATTTCCTTGAGAATTGACTGGTTTGATCTCGTTGCAGTTCAAGGGTCTCTCAAGAGTCTTCTCCAACGCCACAGTTCAAAAGCCTCAATTCTTTGGCGTTCAGCTTTCTTCATGGTCCAACTCTCACATCTGTACATGACTACTGGAAAAACCATAGCTTTGACTAGACAGACCTTTTTCAGCAAAATGATGTCTCTGGTTTTGAATACACTGTCTAGGTTTGTCGTAACTTTCCTTTCAAGGAGCAAGCGTCTTTTAATTACATGGCTGCAGTCATCATCCACAGTGGTTTTGGAGCCCAAGAAAATAAAATCTCATTCCTTCCACATTTTCCCCTAGTGTTTGCCATGAAGTGATGGGATTCAGTTCAATTCAATCGCTCAGTCGTGTCCAGTTCTTTGCAACCCTGTGAACTGCAGCACGCTAGGCCTCCCTGTCCACCACCAATTCCCGGAGTCCACCCAAACCCATGTCCATCGAGTCGGTGATGCCATCCAATCATCTCATCCTCTGTCGTCCCCTTTTCCTCCTGCCCTTAATCTTTCCCAGCATCAGGGTCTTTTCAAATGAGTCAGCCCTTCGCATCAGGTGGCCAAAGTATTGTAGTTTCAGCTTCAACATCAGTCCTTCCAATGAACACCCAGGACTGATCTCCTTTAGGATGGACCGGTTGGATCTCCTTGCAGTCCAAGGGACTCTCAAGAGTGACTAGTGATGGTTAATTTTAGGCAGTATCCAACATGGCATCCTGAAATCAAGCATTCAGTTTCTTGGCTGCTCCAGCCACATTTCAAGTGCTAATAAGCACACGTGCATTGGACAATGTAGGTTTAGAGCATTTTTGTCATCGCAGAAAGTTCTGCCGGACAATGCTTTTTAGACGCTTGCAACTCAGAAGGGTCTACTGACAGCAGCATCGGCATCGCCTAGAAGTTTGTTAGAAACGCAGACTGTCAGGGCCCACCTTAGGCCTTGGAATCGGAATGTATGGTTTCCCAAGATCCCCAGGTGCATTCTGTGCTCGTTAAGGTTTGCGAAATGCCTTTCTCGCCGTGACGGACAGTAGAATCACTTGCAGGGAGGGAGGAGGTTGTAGAATAGAGAGATGCCTGGCCCGCTCCATGAAATTCCGACTTTATTAGTTAGGGTGGGTCCTGAAGCACTGGCATTTTCTAAAGCCACCCCCTAAATGGGGTTGATGATCACTGCAGTAAAGTAATGTAATGCCAGGTAGTGACAAGTGATAAGTTACTCAGGATACAGGAATAGAATGAGACTCTGAAGAGCAGGAAACTGAAATCAGGAGAGGCCTCTCTGAAGAGGTGGCGTTGCAGCAGAGCCCAGGACGCAGTGAGGAGCCAGGGAGGAGCAGCCTGAGAAAAGGCCCCGCGATGGGGGTGACTCAGCCATCCTGGAGGAGAGGAGGGGTGAGGGTGGGGGCCAGGCAGGCCAGATCACAGGAGACCTTGGCGATGTCGGGAGGGAGCTGGGGTTTGTTCTCATGTGGTGGGAAGCCGTTGCAGGGTTTGATCTGATTTACATTATTGGTATTTCAGGGTGGTCGATCCAGGCAGGGCAGGAGAGAAAAGAGGGAGATTGGTGGGGGCTGGGGGTCTTCCCGGCAGGCGGATGCAGCGGGGACGATGAGAGTCCAGTGGAGACACTCTGTGCTGACGGTCCTGGTGTGCGCTGGGGTGAGCTGAACAGAACAGGGTCCCTGTCCCAGTGGAGGCAGAGGCCAGGCTCCGGCCCCGAAGAGTGGACCTCCTGGTGTCCCCCTGGCGAAGCTGACACCCAGGTGTCAGCGGGTGGAGGCCCGCGGTGCTGCTCAGCGCAGCTTGCTCTGAAAGTTGTGTTGGAACCAAGGCTGGACGTTCATTTGGTTTTCCACAGACACAGGTCAGAGAAGGGAGAGAGGACGCAGAGCTGCGTGGACGGGGAGTTTGCTTCCGTCCTCTTGTTTGTAGGCAGATGTAGCCCGTGACACTTTCTTAGCGGTGTCAGATGCCTGGGACACTGTTCCCATTCAGCTCCCCAAACACTCTTCTTTCCACTAAAAAAGAGGTGGTGAATTCACCTCCCCTCCTGCCACAAATAGGAACCTGCCTGCTTTGCTTATACTTTCTCTGTGTCATACGGCCTTCAGGTGGTTGCCAGGGTCCTTCCAGGTACTTTTGTACCGTTATGGTTTTATCATATGGATGATGTGGAGTAAATGAACCAGAGCTGGAATGCTGGAGCTGTGTTTTCATTTGTATTTGGTTGTGTTGGGTCTCCTGATACGTAAATAGGCCTGGGCACCTACCAGTGTATTGTCACTGTGGGGTGCAGTGACGTAAAAGCGGGCAGGACCAGCTCCTTCCCCTAAAGCCCTTATTTTCTCAGTCTTTTGTGTGCAGTTAGTGTTTATCCCTTCAGCACTTGTTTTGTGCCATGGATCCTCTGGAACTCTGGTGAAGATATTTCAGAAAGATGTTTTAATGCATCGAATAAAATTGAACCCAGGTCTGCTGCATTGCAGGCGGATTCTTTACTGTGTCTGAGCCACCAGCGAAGCCCAAGAATACTGGAGTGGGTAGCCTATCCCTTCTCCAGGGGATCTTCCCAACCCAGGAGTCAAAGTGGGGTCTCCTGCATTGCAGGCGGATTGTTTACCTGCTGAGCTACCAGGGTCCCCTCATACAATCTTAAACGGGACCAGATCTATTGAAATACAGTTAGAAAAATATTTGAAAAAATCTATAACACTAATATATATTTCTTTACTAATGCATTGAATATCAAGATCTGGTTGGTTGTGGGTCCAATAAATACTTTAATTTTGAGGTCCTGATGAATGTAAGCAATGTGGGGAACTGTTTCTAACGACTCTAAAAATATTGAGTCTTCTTTTTGGAGTCACAGGTACTGCTGATGTTACCGTGGTGTGTTGCTTACATTCATAATTGAGGGAAGTGCTAAATTTTAGTTGGGGGCTAATGAAATACAGATGTAATTCTTTTTTCCAATCCCAGCTGTCTGAATTCAGACTAAGAATTCCAGGCTTGACAAGATTATTTTAGTTGATTGTCTTTTGGAGTGAGTGAGTGAGTGACTGTGTAACAGTGTTGTTTAAACAAGCCTCGTGATTATTACAGTGTCATTGTCATGAATTGGTTCTTAGAGTTCAGCAGAGGGGTGACACCCCAAGCCTGTGTTACAATCATCGAGTAGTAAAGGTGCTTAGAGGAACTAGGGGTGGAGGGTAAAGCTGTCAGTTGTGGTTGGACAGCCATGTTCTCCGAATTTTTTTCAAGGTCAGGGCAGTTTCTCATGTGATCCCAGGTTAATTTATACCCTCATGCATGCCTTGGAGTTCAGTGACACTATGAATCTATGAGTCCTGTAGTTAGGACCCTGAGCTGGGCTGCTCAGTTCTCCTATTTTTACCTTTCTTATTTTTCTGGTTTGTCATCTGCTGTCCTTAACTCTGAAGGGCAGGCTTGGGTGTGAAGTGATAGTTGGACTTCTGCCTTGTTCTCGGTGAAGGTAACGTATTTGAAACGATGCTATTGTTGCATGAGTGTGTTTGGGGTGTCTACAGCATAGCTGAAATGTTACTGTCAGTCCCTGTTTTTTTTTTTTTTCTTTTCTCTTGCCTCTTAGCATTTACTGGATGCTTACAGTATGCCAGGCTTGCTTTAAATTTTTTACACATATTAACTCTTAACTTGTTCAGTGATTACGAAAATCCTGTAAGGTCTCTGGAACCTAAACCACTTTACCAGGAGCACAGAGCTGGGAAGTGGTGGAGCCAGGAATCGCATTTTGACATGCGAGTTTCCGCTCCTGTAGCCTCCAGCTGCCTCTGTGGAGCCTGGCCTGGAAAACGCTGTCTGTGTTGATGCCTCTGTGATTATTTGGCGCGACCTCTCTCTTGCTGTCCAGTTTAGTACTACGTACCTGCTGCCTTCCTTGAGTGGGTGCTTCTGGGGAATGCTTGCTGCCTCTATGCCTCCTCTGTCTGTGTTGCCCCCCAAATGGTTCCTCTTTACTCCCTTCACTGCTTTGCTGACATGCCCAGCCCTGCAGAGCCTGGTGGCCCCGGGCATTGCTCACACCCTGGCAGGAGGCCTGCCCTACTAACGGGATTATCATCTCTCGCTCCAGCTGAAGATGGCTCTGTCAATATGATTTTATACGCAGATGCTGGCAATCAAAGTCCTTGGCTGGTGAAGACAGTTCCCGCAAATGATGAATTGCCTTGGCTTTTAGGATTCTAGCCAGGTAATCCCGATTTGAGGGCCTCTTTCCCTAGTTTCCTAGAAATCACAATCTTAATAGAGTTTTTTTTTTGTTGTTTTAATTTTTTAACACCAATGGCTGACATTTCTTTGAGCACTAATTCTGTGTTAAGGGCTGTGCTGTGTTGTAAATGGAAGTTTTTGATGATTGAATCCTTTCACTTGGCCTGTCTGGTGTAGATCCTGTTACCTCTGGTTTATAGTTGAAGACACCAAAGCTCAGACAAGTGCTGTGACTGCAGGTAGCTAGCCTGCCCCCCAGTTAGCAGATGATGGAACCAGGAACCCCAGCCACGCCGAGATCAGCCTGTGTGCTTAAGACTGTTTTCCTGTTGGTCCTTTAATGTCTCCCTGATGGTCTCCTGCTGGCATCTCTTGCCGGTAAAGATCCCTCTTATGGGTGTTTCTCTGGGCTTCAGTCATGCAGGTTGATAGTCGTCCACCTTCTGCAGGTGGGTCTCCACTGTCGATGCTGTTGAGGTGAGGTTGCCTGGGCAGGGTTGTCAGACTCTAACCCCTGGGGAGGTGCTTCACGTCAGAGGTGTTTATTAAGCGGCCTTGCCTGCTTTGGAGTGAGTTAGGACACGTCCCCCCACCCCCAGAGCTGAGAACACTGTCAGAGCTGCTTGTAGAGGACTCCAGAGCCACGTAGGCAGTGACCAGTCCATGCAGTATCCCCCCGGTGTCAGCAGATGTGTGCTTGGAGAGTGACCACTGCAGGGTCACAGATGTGACTTGTCTAGGCAGACTGAGTACCCTGCTGGCAGTCAGGGAACTCTGGGGAGATTCTGAGGGGAAGCGAGAGTGTTCAGTCCCTGTACTGTGTCTGTTCCTCTGCTAGCCCTGATCTGATAGCTCTCCTGGTGTTGGGCCTTGGGCAGCTGATTTCACTGGTCCAGCCTCAGTGGCCTCGGTTGTAAAGTGGAGGATGAATGAGATGTTTCTTAACATTGTGTCTGCAACACAGTTCACCTGCCTCTTCTTGCCTTCTTTCCTTTTCTTGACCATCTCCTCCACTTTCTCATGGCCATTCAAATCCATACCTTTCAAGAGGTTAGAGGTGAAAATATTCCTTTCTCTACTCCCCCGTTAAACATTCCCTCCCCCAAAACACCCCTGGAGTCGATAAGGTGGTTGGCCCAGAGGCTGGAATTTCTTTGGGCGCATCACTAGTTTGTCTGGGACAAATGGTGCTCTGTACTTTGCCATCCCGTCTCATGAAGGGTCTTTCCAGGTGCATGCCTTGGTCTCTTGATTACAGCGCTGTTGTGCTTGGCTTCCCTGGTGAAAAGAAACAGGACTTGCCCGTGTGGTCTCTGATTGCAAAGTCTGTTAGCGGGAGCGTCACTGTTGATCGCCTGGTTGCAGATACGTGCCTCATTTGGCCGGATGTGCTGTGGTACCTGAGAGTTTTCCAGTCCAGGGCTAGGCCTCGTCTGTCTTTGCAGCAGCGAGCTCAGAACGGTCCATTGTTTTTCCCGGTTATCCTGGCCTTTTGGCTGCTGCTTTCTGTAAGCGTCATCTTGACCTGTTCACTGTGGGGACCCCTTGCTTCTTGACCAAAGATAACTGTTGAGCTTCCTGGTTTTCTTCTCATCTTGTAAGTTCTCTTGTGGTTTTTTCTTTTGTGGCCAGTAGGAATGAGGTGTGTTTACTCCTTGGGCTGTTGGGTTGTCAGAACCTGCAGCTTTTGTTTGCCCTGGTGGTAGCTTGCCAGGCCACAGGCTTTTCTCATGGGGAAGAGGTATCAGGCAGGGTGGTGCAAGGCGGAAATCGTAAGGAGGCAGAAGGCTCCCCACCTCCTCCATCTCCCTTCCCTTGCCTCCTCCACGCTATGGTTTCTTTTCCTTGGAGACCAGGTTGCTGATGCTGCCGACTAGGCGGTGTCCAAAGCTGAAAATTCTCACCTCCCTTGTTTTTTCTCCTGCGTTCTCTTGCCTGCACTCCTTTGGTGTATTTCCAGACCCCCAGGCCCTGTACATCCTTTTTAAAGCGGATTTTCCAGCCAGAGGGGACACACAAGGGAAGATTTAGTTTGGGGTTTCAGTCTGTGACTTTCTTTCCTGGGGAGTTGCTCTTTGGTGATGACATTTCACGGTGGCCTCCTTTCCTACCACCCTGCCTCCTCTCAGTTTTCCAGGAACTGGGTTTATTGTTCTGTCTTTTAAAAATGATTTATTGTCTTCTGTAACAGTGTGGAAGGAGCTTAATTTTTTGAAGTGCACCGTCTTCTTCTTTATGGCCAGAGCAAAGTAAAGGTTTGATTGATCTTATGACACAGTTGCTTTAGTCATAGCTAATGTGAAGTCTCTTAAGGGCTTCTGTTTTATTTGCTCTTTTTAATTTATGAACCTCCTTGCATCCCTGAGCATCTGTGCACAAAGCCAGCGAGGCCTGGGGTGTCACATTCAGGGCTTTATTCCTGCCCCTGATGTACTGCGAGCTGGTAGACCGTTCTGACAGTTGGCTAGGTTTTGGGTTGAATTAGGGAGTAGCAGTGTCAGCAGATGAGTGTTTCAGGAATTTGTTACTGGTTTTCCCAAGGAAAATGTACTGTTAGGTTGAATAATTAAAGCCAGTGGTAGACGTGTGTTAGAAGGTAAATAGAAGAAAAAGCTGTTGTCAGTAGCTGCTGGAACAACCATCTGGTTTCTCTGTAGGTCAGGGTCATCCTCAGGGTTCTCAAAAAGGCCAAGTAGTGAAATAGAAATAACAGGGACCAGCGCTCAACAGCTGAGACCAGTGGAAGGGAGGAAGAGAGAACACTGGACTCACTCAGAGTGTGGGGCTACTTCTTCTCTAGGGATCCCCGAGGCTTCTCCCCGCTCAGCAGCAGGTCTAACAAGAGTTCCAGTTGGTGCTGTCTGCCCTGATGGGCAGGGAGGCATGTGATCCTTTGAGGGGAGTTTGCACGAGGATGGTTTTTGAGCTTTGCTGTGTAATTTTGATGACTTTTAGTTCACTGAGAAAATTCACTTACGTGGAACAACTCCTTCCTTTGGTGTTAGTCCGAATGTGGCATTTAGGACATCTTTCAGGATGGGGTTTGGGCCATGGCAGAATGGCATGGAATCAGTTTCTGGGTCATGCAGGCTTTCGTGAGGACAACCCTGGGCTCTTAGATGTCTGCTGTTAAGAAGCATGCGGTTTGCTATCAGACCTCAGAGTATCTTGGCATTTCCTTCTCGGGGGCAAGGGAGCTTCGGAATCCACAGTTAGGCCTGCTCTTAGTTTTCCTGTTGGACCCTCCTGCCAGACCCTGAGAGTGCCTCAGGTTAAGTGTCCCTTCTTTTTGAATCCTTGGAGTCCCAGGTGCTTCCCAGCCCATGGTTCTCAGAAATTGTCTGTTGAGTGTGAAGGTCCAGGTAATCTTTGTTTTTGTGATTTTATATCTTGACCTTCAAGTGGCTTGCTGTATGTTTAGAAATAAATTTGTTTCGATTTGCATCATCAAGATTGTCATGTTATCCTTTGAAACAGGTAAATCTCTATAAGAATTACTGGAATCTCTGTCTAAAGCACCCTGATATCGACTTTCTTCATTCATTCTGTAAAACCTTCCCTAACATCCCTCGTCTGTCAGAACTTTCTTCTGTTTTTGAAAAATAATTTTTAAACTTTATTTTATTTTTTGGCTGTGGTGGGTCTTTGTTGCTGCGTGGGCTTTTCTCTAGTAGTGGCAAGTAGGGGCTACTGTAATTGCAATGTGTGGGTTCCTCCTTGTGGGAGCTTCTCTTGTTGTGGAGCAAGGGCTGTAGGGCCCGTGGGCTTCAGTAGTTTCGACTCCAGGTTCAGTAGTTGTGCTGTATGGACTTAACTGCTCTGAGGAATGTGGGATCTTCCTGGATTGGGAATCAAACGCATGTCTCTTGCATTGGCAGGCAGATTCTTCACCACTGAGGCACCAGGGAAGCCCTTCTCTGAAATCTTAAAGCCGTTACTCTGACTCACTTTGGGATCAATCTGTCCGTCCATACATTCAGGGTTTGGTTGATCCATCCGTCCACCCATTGATCTATTGATCCATCCATCCGTGGTGGATTGAGGCATCCATCTGTCTGTCCGTCCGTCTGTCCATCCATCATTGGGGCAGACCTGGGATGTCTCATGCTTGACATGAGGTGTGCTGCGTGCAGTGTGGTGGACCACAGCGGCTGCGGGTCCTCCATGTGTGTGGAGAGTGGCCCATGCTTCCCTCCTTGGTGCTCACTCGCTTCCACAGGGCCGGAATCTGATCAGGGAAGACACAGGAGGGGGTCACTTGTCTGAGGGTTTGGGGTCCTCAGAGTTGTCCCTGTTTGGTCAGGACAGAGGATGGCAAGCTTATAGTCCACTCTGGTTTTGTCTGCCAAAAAAAAAAGCTAAAACAAAAACCAAAGTAAACTAAAATGAAAATGGTATTGGCAGTTTAAAAAGAATTATAAAAAAAAGCACCCAAATCTGAAGACTGTACAACAGAGACTGTGTGGATGTGGCCTGCAAAGCTTGAAATACTTCCTGTGGGGCTCTTCACAGCAAGTGCTTCTGCCCCAAGTTATGCGGATGGGCTCTGAGTGTAGAGTCTGGGCTGAGTGGGCAGAGGGCTAGGGTGTGTGGAGCCTTTGGGTGGCTGAGTCCAGTGGTCCGCGTGTCACACAAGCGCCCTGAGCAGGTCTTCTCCCTGTGGAAGCACCTTCTCTGCCCCAGGCTGCGGGAAAACACCTCAGCTTTTGAGCAGAGGAGTGAAGTGAGCAGGGCTGGGCTTCAGGCAGCCCATCTGGCATGGCGGGCAAGGGGCGGGGGGAAAGGGTCAGTCCTTCATTGTGGGGGGAGGCCCTCGGAAGGGGTACCCGGTGTTCTGCACCCCGAGTCCTGCGGGAGCCGACCGCAGGCCCGCCCGCAGGAGCGGTCGGGGTGACTCGCCTGGAGAAGGCATGCGTTCCCACCGTCGACCTGCTTCCTGCGTTTGTGTTCTCGTTTCCTGAAACCAAACTGCAGACTCCTGAGAGCAGGAGCTCTTTTTTTAAAAAAAAATAATATGCTTATGTTTTTATTTAAACTCGACTGTTTTTCAAAACACGGTTTGGGCTGGACAGGTTTTATGCCCATTTTACAGCTGAGAAAACAGCCTCCCAGGCGTCTTGTGGCTTCATAAAAGAAGACAGTCAGTGGTAGCCCTGAGAATTGAGCCCAGATCTCACTGCTCTTGTCACTGAGGGATCTTTCTGTTTCCCAGAGCAACTGAGTACCTGCTCAGTTATTGTTTTATTGAGTTAAAAAAAAAAAGATGTGGGTACAGTATTTATGCACAGATTCTATATGCTTAAAGCTTCTTCGTTCAGTCTATTTTAAAAGAGATTCAGAATGATGTACATGTATCATTTGCTATGAGTTACTGTCTTTAGAAATGGCTAGGGAGGACAGATAATTTAGAAATATTTGCACCTTACGTCAGAAGAGAGTTAATAGCACCCGTTACTATTAATACTAGTGGTATTAGCTGTTCTGGGGAAAGGTACTGTTTATTCATAATAAGCAGATAATAGCAGCAAGATTGGAGAGGAAAGCCCAGATAGCATTGAATGTAGGTGTAATTATAATTTAAATTCCATGGTGGGGGGGTATTTAAATACAAGGTTTTAAGAGCTGAGTGGTAGTGTAAGGCATAACTCCAGTCTTGTATGTAGCAGGAGGTATTTTTTGGCCCTGTAACCTTGGAGACGTCATCAATCTTGAATTATTCATCATTGGAATGAAGTATCTTTTGAGAGAAGCATATCTTCTTCAGTGTTAAAAATATGTTTCTCTCATGTGTCATAGTGAGTATTCTAGTTACATTGCACATTTCTTTCTTTTTTTTTTTAATATCCTGCCCACTCTACTTGGTTATCCTTGAGAGAGAGGGTTTTAGGTGGTAGCTATGTGGTACCCAGTCTTTGGGTCTATAATCATATTCCACGTTTTTACAGTTTTCTCAGTCCTTTTTGTTGCTCTTCTGATATTTGACTTTAGATCTCTTTCTTTGGGGAAGGTCACTTTGGTGGCTGAAGGGGAACTGGGCCCATTTAGGGGCTGCTAGAGGGTGTAGTTTTGTTATGCTTGACAAGTAAGCAGCGCCCTTCCTCCTGAGTGGAGCTGATCTGTGATCGACAAATGAATGGTCTCTTTCCATCTGGTTGTCACACAGACAGGCGAAAACGATGGTGCCATTTGAACACTGAGTTTCTCAGACTCCCAGGGGACAACAGAATGTGTATATGAGTTGGCATGCCCAAATGCAAATGATTTCTATTGATACCTAATGTATGTAAATTTATGCTGCTTGGTTGACAAAGACATTATGAATGATACTGTTTCTCAGTAGTGTTATATAACTGAAATTTTTGTTTTATCCTCACAATGGTGAAGTACAATTCCTGCTGAATTTCTGTGACATTTCCAGTTGCTCCAAAGCTGGCTAAGGGGCTGTCACACCAGAGATGGAAGATTCCACGTCTTCCGGAGTGAGTGTTTGCATGCCTCGCTCCTAAGGGCTTTGACTGTCTTCTCCCCACGTGGAAATGCCCTGATTGAGGGCAGGGTGAAAGTGGATGGTCAGGGTAGTGCAATGACTCAGCAGACAAGAGTGGTCTTAGTCCAGTTTGGGGGGAGGGGCATGGCGCTGAGACAAGGGACTGCTTTGGGAAGAAAGTTATCTTTTCCTTTTTAACATTGAGTCCTTCTTTTCTCCTTCTGGCAATTACATTGCACCTCAAATTCAGGGACAGAGAATCCAGACAGGTTGTGAGAGAGAAGGGTTTCGTCAGTAGAGTTGGTGGGATTGGGCCCCGTGTGCCTGGTGAACCCTGCTCGGGCCTGGTGGGGGACGTTGGCACTGGGCTGTGCTTCACCTAGTGGTCATGACAGTGGTCATGATAGCTTCTGCTATCTTCACCTCTGCTCTCCCCTGAGCCCTGACAGCGGCGTCTCCCCATCTGGCAGTTAACCCACCTGAGGACTGTGTGCCCACCCTCACTGAACCGGGTGCTGGGGCAACCTGCCTGGAGGTAGATGTCCCTGCCCTCCTGACCATGCCGCTAGCCTGGCGGGAGAGGCTGGTGGCCAATGTGCTTCCTGCAGGAGCTGAACTTTTGCTAGATCTGAAGCATAATCAGGCGTTAGGTAGACTGCAACAAAGCCTAATGCACAAAAGAGCCCTCTGGGATATTTCCTGAGTAAATGAGAGAATGAATGATAGCAGGAGGTGGGACTCTTCTAGGTCGGGGACTGAGTACCTGAGCCCAAGGGGGAGCTGAGTAAATGGGAGAATGAATAATAGCAGGAGGTGAGACTCTTCTAGGACAGGGACTGAGTACCTGAGCCCAAGGTGGGGCTGAGTAAATGGGAGAATGAATGATAGCAGGAGGTGGGACTCTTCTAGGTCGGGGACTGAGTACCTGAGCCCAAGGGGGAGCTGAGTAAATGGGAGAATGAATAATAGCAGGAGGTGAGACTCTTCTAGGACAGGGACTGAGTACCTGAGCCCAAGGTGGGGCTGAGTAAATGGGAGAATGAATGATAGCAGGAGGTGGGACTCTTCTAGGTCGGGGACTGAGTACCTGAGCCCAAGGGGGAGCTGAGTAAATGGGAGAATGAATGATAGCAGGAGGTGAGACTCTTCTGGAATGGGGACTAAGTACCTGAGCCCAAGGCGGGAGACTGGTTGCATGCAGAAAGATAAGGCAGCGCAGGGCTCTGGAGGGCTTCGCCCAGTGGGTGATTCTCTCGCTTGGGGCAGGGCAGTATTGGGCTCTTTGTCCGTGTGGCTGGGAGAGAAATGATCATGGAGTAAAGAGTCCTAGCCTTGCTCTACAAGGACAGGAAGGCATTGGTCGAGAGCAGCTTTATGATTTCTGCAATAGAGGGAATTTCTGCAAAAGGAGAAGGTTGTTGCAAAAGATGAAGGTTCCCCCATCATTCATTGAAGGTCTCCCTGGCCCGTTCCAGCACTGGGCGTTTACTCATGTGAGTGAAGAACATCCTGGATTTCCAGGCGTTCACAGTTTCACACAGTTCATCTGTGTAAACAGATGCGTAAACAAACAATTACAGTATGGTTTGATAAATACAGTAAGATGCAGAGGCAGTTGCTATGGCAACGCCAAGTCACTCATGACATCCTGCCAGAGCCAATAGGCTTGCTTGCCAGGGTCTTCTTGTAGGGGACCCAGCGGAGGAGTGATGGTGAGTGGTAGCCTGCCACTACCACTCAGATGAGCCTGACGCTGTGTGCCTGGATCTGCCCTGACCCCAGCGAGTGGGTTTGCCCATGCAGAAGTCTTAACAGCAGCTGTGGGCTGAGCCCGGGTGCTGTGACGTCTCTAGCACGAGCAAGAAAAATCTGCGCTGGGACCGATTCCCCAGAGGGCAGTCCTACAACCAGATTGTCGGGTGCTCTCCCTGGGTAGATACAGCCTCGTGAAGGGGAGGGGTGGCGGGGACAGAGAGCGGCTTCCGCACACCGACCTGGGTTCTGCCAAGAACCAGGATGCTAAATATAGTCCCTGCGTCTCCTGAGCTACTGGGTGAAGAGGATGTTTCTTGTTTCCCGTCTAGTCTGGGAGCGAGGGCAGGTATGGGAGAAGGAGAATAGGTTTTCTCCCCTATTTGAGGGTCGATTACCAGGAAAGCATCTACATTTCATAATCAATGGAAGAATCCTTTCAATCAGATCAGGCAGATGTACCAAGGTCTTGACTAGAACCTGGAGAAGGCAGTGGCATCTCTGTGGCGGGGACAAAACGATCTCCGTGCGGAGTCCAGCTGCCTGCGCTCCAAGTGTGGACCACAGGGTTCGTGGGGGCCCAGCTTCCACACTCCGAGTGTATACCATTGGGTCCGTGAGACCCGGCTGACCAGTGCTCCGACCAGAGGACCGCAGGGTTTCGTGGGGCCCGGGCATTGTGTGCGGAGGTGGGGCGTGTGGTCCTTGGCTAGTTCCAGTGGCAGGGGACAGGTCAGTTTCCTGCCTCCTGACAGCACAATCACCAGCCCATTTTCAGAGAGGAGATCAGGCTGCTCTGTGGCTATGTGTCACTTTCCTGAGCCTCTGACTGTTTCCTCTTATATACCAGTCTAGCGGGAAGAACTCCTCTCCCAGCCGCAGGGCAGGTGGGTGGCGTTCCATCTGCTGGAAGGATTTTTCTGCTGTGACTCTGCACCTCCCATCCCTCCAGCCAGGACTCTCCACTTCCAGGAGGCAGGTGACAGTCTCCCCTTGACTCCTGACTGGGCTCTCAGGCTCCGTGGCTTGACCTGTGATCCCCTCTTCCTCACTGCCTGCTCTTGCTCTGGGATGTGCGTGGAGTCACATCTAACTTTGAGCCCCATTTGGATGGCATCGCCGACTCAATGGACATGAGTTTGAGTAAACTCTGGGAGTTGGTGATGGACAGGGAAGCCTGGCATGCTGCAGTCCATGGGGTCGCAAAGAGTCAGACACAGCTGAGCGACTGAACTGAACTGAGGGGCATCTGGTGTGGCCGCAGCCTGGGCTTCATATAAATGTGGGTTTGAGTCACAAAGCAGGCTTGCCGTCTGCTGAGTCTGTGCCAGTCACCAGGCGTGATTTGGCGCAGGAGTTACTGTTGCTGGTGCTCGATCAGCATCTCCTTCGTTTTTCTTAGAGTGAAAGTCCCTTGATGAGGGACCCTGTGTTGTCTTCCTGACCCAACCCTGCCACCCTGCTCCCCCACCCCATGCTGCCTCCCAGGGATTCTACTTCAGAACCTTTCCCCGCCATTCATTCTGCCCAGAACCATCTTCTCTTCTCACTGCTCATCTGCATGGTTCACCTTCTTACCTCTTTTAAATAAACATCACCTTCTTGACGTCCTACCCTGACCACCATTTAAACCAGCTCCTTGCTGCCAGCCGCTTGACCATCTCTTGTCCTGCACAGCTCTTAGCGCCTCATAACCTAGGACATAACTTACTTAGTTGTTATGGTTTTAATTCATTTTCTAATTCCCTCTTCCCTTCATTAGATCATCAGCTCCATGGGGGCAGGGATTCCTGGCTTTCTCAGTTAACGATGCATCTCCAGCGCCCAGAATTGTGCCTTGTGCCTGGCACACAGTCCGTTAATAGTGCACATTTGTTGAATGAATAAAACCGGCCAGCAAATACAATTTGGATTGCGGGAAGTGAAACACGTGATCCAGGAGCGCTGGTGCTGTTGCTTCATAGAAATCTTGTTTCTCGGGATTGGCGGTCCAGCAGTTAGGACTTTGCCAAGCCGAGGGCCGGGGTTTGATCCCTTGGTGGGGAAACTGGAATCTTGGAAGCTGTGTGGTAGGGCTCCCCGCTCCTCCCCAAAGAAATTTTGTTTCTCTGGCTATAGCAAAGACACTTGATTCTTAGAGGACAGTGCTTGAAAAGTTTTATTAGTGAATGAAGATCCCTGAAAAAGTAAGAGCATGTTTGAGGGGGTCAGTTCTGCAGGGCTTGAGGCTGCTGCCTGCCCGCGGGGGTTCAGATCCAGGGTTAGACCTGTGCCCAGCCTCGCTCTGTATCCATCTCCAGACGGGGTCTGGGATTCCCCGTGTGTTTCCAGATTGCTGCTTAGTAGGAGTGGAGAGTGCGGCTTCTTATTTCTTTTACTCAGTGGATCCAAAGTAGTTTGGAGTTAGAGTAATTCACAGACACGGCTTTAAAACTGTGAGTCAATTAATTATTGTCCAAGGGAGCTTGGAGGTTCACCTCCAGGGTTGCTTTGGTGACAGCAATCTGATGTCTATGTGACAATTATGACAAAGGCTGGTATTATGTTGGGACTTTGAAGAGTCTATCAGATGGTGAAGGAACTGAGAAGCAATGGTTACCACCTGTCCTGTCTCACCCTGTTTTCTGGTTTGGAGTGTTGCCTTGTGGAAATTTATTTATTTGTTAATGTTAAGGCCTCCAAAATAAACATTCTCAGAATGGTTGCCAGGATTACAGGGTTACCGTGATGAGAGGCTGGTCTGCTTTTTGAACTTCTTTCTTTTGTAAGCCCTGGTAGTTTTTTTTTACTGTTGATAAGCTCTTTTCAGAGAAACCATATGAATCTTTCAGATTTCCCTCTCTTAGTAACACGACACTTCTAAAACTTGTATGGTGGCCTGGGACCCGTAGTTTTGCAGGGATGACGAGATGGATGAGACGTGGTTCGTGCCCAGGAGGAGCTTCTGTTACCCCTGAGCCTGAGCAGTGATTAGAGCCTCTGCTTTGAAGCCACTTGGACCTGGACTCCACCACTGATTTCACCAGTTACTGCTTTGTTAAACCTGTTTAGTCCTTAAAAAAACCGTGTGGGTAGTAGGTACTGTTGTCATCCCCACATTTAAAGAGGAGGAAACTGGGACAAAGAGATTAGGTCCCTTTCCTAAGATCATTGAGCTAGGCACTCACAAAGCTGGAATCTCCACCCCAGATACTCTGACTTTTGAGTCCATGCTTCTCGTCCTGACACTCTGCTGCCTCCCAGCTTCCTAACGAGCTTGAGCTTCCTAAATCCATACAATGGAAGAACTGGTCGTAACGCTGCCTGGGTGCAGGATTGGTGTGAGAATTAAGTGAGAAAACCTCTGTAGAGCACTCAGCCTGTTGTGTGGTGAGGGCTTGTGGCAGCTGGTGCTGCTACTGCAGCCTGGCGGAGGGAGATAAGATGGTACACAAATTATACTCATGGAAAGTAACGTGTGTTAAGTGTCCTCGAAGAGCACTGATAACAGAGATGACTTCCTGTGGGGCCCTGGGAGGCCTTAGTTGGAGGACAGACTTGACACCACCCGGGCACTGCCCATCAGTACGGCAGGCACCGTCCGTTTGATTAGCTCCTGGAGCTAACTGGGGCTCTAATCAGTTACCAAGCCTAGGACTGAACTAGATGGGAGATACCACAGGGTGGAGGAAAGGTGGGTCTGTTGGGAGGAACCAGAGGGTTGGACTCTTGAGTTGAGCAGAAGGAGTGAGAGGAAGGCTGACCAGCACGGTGGGGCCAGCAGGGCCCACTTCCGGCCTTGTGAATGCTTAATTAGCTTTGCATATTGTCCTTCTGTTCCCTGTCTTTGGAAGTTTTCTCCCACACCTTCCTTCCAGTGGATTTCTAGAAATACCCTATTTTTCATGACTCACTGACGGAGAATATCCTGTTTGGGGAAGTCCTGGGGGAGGCGTTTCGGGACAGTGTGAAGGGTGCTCCCCGTGATGAATGGTGTGGGCACCAGACGGCTCTGCTTTTCTGCTTCCTCCAGAAAACCCTCCCTGCCGTGTACCCGTCTGAACTTCTCCACATGTGGGGTTTCAGTGCCTTGACCTGACTGTGCCCACTGGAATCTCCCTCCTTGTGTTGTAGGCAGGGACCTATGTGTGGCTGGCTGCAGCCGTGACTGATGATGGGATTAATGGAATTAGATACGGAGCCTGGAGTTTGAACCTGACTGCGCCAGGCGACCTTTTGAACCAAGCGGTTGGCCCGACTTCTTGTGCAGCAGGGAGGCCGTGGTGGAGCCTGTGCCCGGTGCCCTGGACCAAGTTGCTTGCAGAGTGTTGTTGAGAGAATTAGAGAAATGGGGATGGCCTCTCAGGGCAGACAGAGCGCACACAGTGTGCAGTCAGCTGGCCCTTCCCTTGGATGGTCTGATTTTACCATGAACTGCTGCTGTTCTGGTTTTTTTAAATTATTGGCCTTCCTCCTCCTAACAGAGGCCGGATGTTTTAAATCATCACGCAGTGGCTGTCTTCTGTATGGCCCGAGGCCTTCTGGCAGGCTGATTGGAGAGCTCGATACATTAGGTGGTGAAATAATAGAAAAAAAAAAATAGGAGAGGCTGAACTTGAGCTGTGGAGAGGGCTGCGGTCGGGGGCTGGCCGGGTTTAGATGGGAGGAGTGGGCACTGGTGTGGGAGGGGCTGGCCACTGTGATGTGGGGCTGGACCCAGGGGCAGGTGGCAACATGTGAGGAGCCAGTCAGGCTGTTTTGTCAGAGACTCTGAACCCCAAGGGCGGCCGTGGTGGTGGGGTACCCGGCATGGGGTGCAGAATGTGGGCTGATGATGCCCTCCCGTGAATGCTGAGGGTGGTCGGATTAGGCTGGCACAGAGCTGCTCAGCCTGGGCAGATTTGCCTCCCAGGGGGCTTTTGGCAACATCTAGAGACGTGCTGGATGGCTTCAGCTGGGGAAGGGGAGGGGAGCTGCTGGTGTCCCGTGGGTGGAGGTCAGGGATGCTCCTGAACCCCCTGCGGTGCACACAGCGCCCAGAACTGCGGGGCTGGAAGGTTGTCAAGTCCTGGGAGGTTTGGGGGGCTCAGGGGACAGCTCTCTGTACCCCCCGGCGACTCTTGCTTCCCTGGTGAGATGAGGGAGGGTCTTGGTGGGCCTGAGTTTCTTCTTAAATTGGGACAGGATGAGGACGGTTTAGGAATTCTCATAAGCTGAAGCTTAATCAAGTGAAGTGAAGATCATGATTTCAGGGCACTCGGATGTATTAAGTCAATCAAGACCTTCAAAGGATTGCATTAAAGTGCTGATCCTCTTAAACTCTTGGCATGTTCTCATCTCTTCCTGTGTTATTCTTTCTGTCCTTTACCCTTGTGCTGTGCGGAATACTAAATGACCTCCTTTGGGGTATAGTTTGATACCTTACTTTTATGATACAAAGATTAATAAAATTAAAACTGCCTTAGTGCTGATACAAAGAGCTTGAATTTCATTTACTTTTATAATTATCTGTACTTAAAAAAATCTTAATTCAGTATCTGTAAAAATAGGAAGACTTTTCACCAAAGAGGTAAAGGGAAGCATAAAGATTGATAGAATAAAAAAAAAAGGCAACCCATACCCCATTATTGTGTATGTGTATGTAGCCATGAGAGTTACGTGATACATTTTGCTGTTTCCGAAATGCCCAGACTGTAAAATTTGGCATTATAATTTATTTCCAGCAAATTTAAATCCTTTTTTCCTCTTGCTTTTCTTTCTCCTTTCCTGTGTCACATAAAAAGTGTTTATTTGCTTCTGAGAATGTGTTGACTTCTGATTTATCTCTCATTTAAAGTTCTGCCTTAAGCCAAAGAGCTTAGACTTTATCCTGTTTATGTAGGGAGGTGTGGCCAGGTTTTGAGCGAAAGGACAGGGACAGGGCAAGGTCTGAGTCAGAAAGAGCCCTCGGAGGCTGGAAGCAGGGAGACAGGCTGGCTGGCCAGGGAGAGGCTGGTGAGAGAAGAGGATGAGGTCTGAGCCTGGGCCGGAGCCGGGGGATGGGGAGGAAACGGACAAGAGGATCGAGTCTCAGTGACCTCTTGGCTGTGGGGGCTGAGGAAGGGGTGGGAAGTTAGGAAAACACCCAAATTTCTGGCTTGCATGGGTAGAATCTTCTTAAAAAAAGAAGAAGCGGGGAGGAAAAATCCCTGTTTTGTGCATACTTTGATTGTTAATGTTGCTTTCTGGCTTGGGCTTTTCAAAAGTAAGTGAAAACGGCGTCATGTCTTGGGGCTAGATTGAGACCTCTCTTACTGTACTGTGAATTTTGGATTAAAAGGTGATGTCTTTGGAAAGATGAGGATGCTTCTGCTTCCTTCTGCCCTTTAGGAGGTCCCCGTCTGGTCTGTCCGCTGTGTGATTGGAACGCTGGATTCTGAGCCTCCAGGAGGGATGGGAACCCGTCTTGATCTTCTGGTGAAGAGCATATAGCACACAGAGTAGGCAGGCCCCCAGCATTCTGCCTTTGATTTGAGGAGTGGTTGTCCTGAGAACACGTGGACGGTCAGATAGAGATTGAAAGGGGTCTTACACCTATTCCCAGATAAAAGCAAGCGGTAAGGCCGAGGAGGTCCCGGTGGTGTGTGGCATCCCGTGTCTACCTTGTGGTCCCACGGGTGCAGTTCCGTGGCAGGCGTGGAGCCCAGATGGTGTCTTGCGTGGCTGTGTTGTGATTTCTGTGGTTTTTTTCCCTTCTTCTGCAACCGGGCAGTGGTGAGTGGGTGGCCCTTACCTCTGACCCTGGCTTCCAGTCCAGGTTCCAGCACTCCTGGTATTGCTTCCGGATGGGCTACTTAGCAGTCTTTCACACGTACTATCTACTGACGATGCATACAAACTTCAGGTTCAAGTTACACAGTGCGGCTTTGTGCTTGCTCCATCTTTAAAACATAACCTCATCTCCTTCTGGTCTTCAGTAGAAACTTCTGTGTTCTCTTGGGCTAGTCATTCCTCCTCTGTTTGGAGCCTCCATCTGCTTGCCTGTGACACCAGAGAGCTAGACTGGGGCCCCTGGAGATGCGAACCGTTTGGGTCGTGACGTTCCAGGTCTTTGTCAACACCCATCCTCCGAGCAGCCACGCTCAGTCCCCTTCTAAAGCTGTGTCCCTCCTGATCACATTTGCCCTCGTGTGGAAGTTGTTTTATCCCTGCGTTACTTAAAGGTGTCTTTCTCAAGAGCCTTTTCTGATTTATAAGTCAGAAATCCCCCTTCGAGGCAGGGAAACCGCAGAGCTTGAAGCATTTCATGTCTTGTAAGTACAGTGTTGTGTCCCAGTGGGGAGGAGGGTGCAGGCCTGCAGCCTGCAAGCGAGGAGTGGCCGAGTGTTTCCTGTTGTGGTCAGCTTTATCGTGATGTGATTTACATGTAGTAAAATGTACCACCTTTAAGGGTACAATTCAGTGAATGCTGACAGATAGTCGTGTAATCGTCATCACAATTACGATGTAAAACAACTTCTATCACCTCCCCGAAAGTTTCCTCCTGTTTCAGACGAACGTATTGGTGGTTCTTGTAGCTTTTTTGTAGGTTCCTTAGCATTTTCTGCACAGATGATCATGTCATCTGTGAATAACAAGTGTTACCTCCTTCCTTACTGTTTGTCTTATTTTTTTCCTGCTTTACTGCACTCCTGGGCGCTTCAGTACAATGTCAAGCCATCATGGGGGGGGGAGGCGGTAGTGGACATCTTTGCCTCGTTCCTGATCTTAAGGGGAAAGCATTCTTTCTTTCACTGTAAAACATAACATAGCTGTAGGTGTCTTCTGTAAGCCCATTATCAGGTTCTCTTCTATTTCTAGTTTGCTGAGGATTTTCTGACATGAATGGGTGTTTAATTTTGTCAGATGCTTTTTCTGCATCGATTGAAATGACCATATGGTTTTCCTTTTTTAGCTTGTTAAAAAGTGGTGAGTTCCATTACATTGTTAATGCTGTGACTACCCTTTGGTATGGAAGCCTTATGCGTAGGGTAAGCACAGATTTTGTGTCATATTGGGATTTGAGGATTAGCTGCACTTCATTTTTTTATTTTTTTCTCTTCCGTTATGGTTCATTACAAGATATTGAATATAATTCTCTGTGCTATACAGTAGGACTTTGTTCATCTATTCTATATATAGTAGTTTGTATATCTGCTAGTCCCAAACGTCTGCTTCGTCCCTCCTCCACCCCTTTTCCCTCTTTAGTAAACGTAACTTTGTTTTTCTATGTCTCTGTCAGCATGTGTCCAGGAGCATATTTTATCAATATTAAGCAGCAATGTTGATAATGTAGAATTTGGGTTGAACTGTTGGCATGTAAAACATTTTTACTTGCCTAATAGTTTTCAGTAAAAGGTTTTCTGGTAAGCCATCACCTATTGCTACTGTGTATGCTAAGCTACAGCTTGATTATGAGTTCCTTATACACAGTGGAGTTAGCTATATATATACGTACTTGAAAATGAAACTGATTTAAGTAAATGGTCGTGCCTTCACAGGAAAGTGTCCCATAATTTTCCCATTGTGGACACAGTCAACATTTACTAAGCACCTACATCATGCACCCTGAGAGAAAGGCCTCAAAGGATGAGCTCAACAGGCACAAACAGGGTTGAGGGCTGGTGGACACAGGATTCCCTGGTGGCATGTGTTCGAGTCCAAATAAGTTTAATGTTTCAGGCCTCCTATTAGACAGATCGAGAACTTTGTTACTGGACAGACACCTGTGAATATTAAGCCTGATTCTGCCGTTAGCTCTGTACTTCTCGGCAATGTGGTTTATTTTGTTTAGCCCTAGTTTCTTTGTATGAAACAAAGGAGATGAAGGTACAATGGGTATTTCACAGGTGTTTAGTGTGTGTGTGTGTGTTTCTTGTCTTGGAAGTGAGGCGAGAGGTCTGTGCTCTGTGCTGGAATGAATGTTATATTTTGGCCAGAGAGTAGTGATGGGTGTTCTGTTTGGGCTGGGATCTCATGGGAGCCTGTTTTGGTGGTTTACAAATAAAATCTACTCTGGCCTGGATCTTGGGAAGTGCAGGCTCAGTCCCTGGTTGAGACTGCAAGTGCTCTTCCAGCAAGCAACCCACTGCCAGCACACGGGTCAGGCAAGGTAAATATGTTCGCTGAACCTATACACCAAGGTTTTACAGTAACCTCTGGAGACCTGCTTTTCTAAGTCTTTCCTTCTGGAAGGATCAGACCTTGGGAGGTTGGATGCTACAGATGGTGACCAGTCTCAGCTCTGTAGCAGCTGTGTCTAGTCTGGTGGTGATGGGTGCTTGACGGTCTTGCAGCCTGACCTGGAATGAACATCTTGTGTTGAGCAGAGCCTGGCTTCTGTTTTCTGAGCCTTCTGTTTGAAGCCTCTGGAGAGAATAGCTGGTGGCTAGATCACTGCTGGCCTTCCCAGTGGCTCAGTGGTAAAGAATCCGCCTGCAGTGCAGGAGATATGGGTTCGTTCCCTGTGTGGGGAAGATCCCCTGGAGGAGGGCATTGGCAACCCACTCCAGTATTCTTGCCTGGGAAATCTCATGGACAGAGGAGCCTGGCTGGCTATAGTCCATGGGGTTACAAAGAGTTGGACACGACTTAGCAACTAACTAGCAATAACAAAGATCATTGTTAGGAGAGGATCCAAAGGCCTGTGTCTCCTTGTAGTTCCAGGGTAGAATCAAAGAGAGAATTCACAGCTGATCACCATCTTATTATCTTTCTTTTTTTTTCCTGTTTCCTTTTCTGTTTCAACTTTTCTTTCTTTTCCCACCTCTTTTATGGAGGAGAATTGCCCTCTGTGGGGCAGCACAATATTGGGGAAGCAGCTTTTGATTGTGTAACGATTGTCAGATGAGACTTTACGTGTATCCAGACCATTAGGTATGAGACCTTGGTGAGTATTAGTTGCTTGGGTATAACTGAGGCCCAGTAACATAAAAATCACATTTGTGCTCATACAAGATGCATAAGCGACCTTGTGTATTTTCTTTATTCTGGCCTACCCTCAGTAATGACTTCAGGTATAATGGAGAAAAGGCATATGGATTAATAAAGGTTTGTACTTTGACTTCCATCGACAGGAATGTTTTGCCCCAGTGAGCCTTGAAAAATTCTACCATGCACATTTTTGTTCACAAATTATAATCACAGTTGGTAAAGGAACTCAGATGGAAAATGTGACTAAATCAGAAAAGGAACTGTTGAAATGATATTTTTTTAAAAAGCATCTGCTTACTGTGTCATGCAGATGAATTTTAATTAAAATACTTTCAAGATCTACTTAGGTGGAAAATCAAAGATATACTCTCTTTTTCAGGGAGGTAGGGTCCACTCGGAGAAATGGAAGCTTGTTATGTTTGTAGATGGAGTAATTGGAGGCAGAATGAGTGGGTAGGTAGATCTCTGGTGTGTATTTATTCATTCATTCACTTGTTCATTTACTCATCAAGCAATTTGATTGTATACTGTGCTAATTGCTGAGAATTGTATAAACATGGACCTTGCAAGGCTCACAGTCTAGTTGTAAGGGACAGAGAGGTATAATCTGGAAATAATGTGGTAAAAATAGCCAGCAAACTTTGTTTCCTCAAATGAAAAGTGGTTCATGTGTGTTAGTTTTTATGAAACATGTATATGAAGTTTGCTTTTGGGAATTAGTGGAAAATTTACTATTATATAAGTTTACCATTAAAGAATTTGAAGCCAATGAGGCTTTAGCAAGCCATTAAGGTTAGGATTAAGAAAATTACTAGAGTTAATGAATATAGTGAAGTTGCAGGATATAAAATTAATACCCAGAAATCCCTTGCTTTCCTGTACAATAACAGTGAAAACTAAGAAAGAGAAGTTATTACAAAACAGCCCCATTCCCCACTGCAGCAAAAAGAATAAAATACCTAGGAATAGACCTGCCTGAAGAGACAAAAGACCTGTATGCAGAAAACTATAAGACACTGATGAAAGAAATCAAAGATGACACAAACAGATGGAGAGATACACCATGTTCTTGGATTGGTATTTTTCACAGAACTAGAACAAAAAAATTCACAGTTTGTATGGAAACACAAAAGACCCCAAACAGCCAAGGCAGTCTTGAGAAAGAAGGAGCTGGACTTCAAGTGGACACTTGACTGTGATGTAGAAGGTCAAGACAGGAAACATACAGGCCCAGGAAGGATGTCAGCTTCTACCTCTCATTGCAGGTGTGGCCGGGGCAGTTTCCTTTGTCTCCCAGTCTGCAGACTGTAGGGCTTCCCTGGTGACTCAGACGGTAAAGAGTCTATCTGCACTGTGGGAGACCCGGGTTCAATCCCTGGGTCGGGAAGATCCCCTGGAGAAGGAAATGGCAACCCACTCCAGTATCCTTGCCTGGAGAATCCCATGGATGGGGGAGCCTGGCAGGCTGCAGTCCTTGGGGTCACAAAGAGTCAAACACATCTGAGTGGCTTCCCTTTCACTTTCTTTCACTGCAGACTGTCAGGAGACTCCAGTGTCATCATGCATGTTACATGCCTCTTCCAGTGAGCAGCTGTGGTCAGGATTTAGTACTTAGGTGGCGATGATGTTATTATTGTTACTAGTAGAGATTCCGGGAACTAGGGTTGATTTTCATACAAAGAGCAGGAATCCTCCCAGACAAAAGCTTCTGGCCTGAGAAAGACTGGTACGGCCTCTGTTGGGGAGGATGTTTTTTTCTAGATCCTTTGATGACTGTGGGGTGGTTGTGCTGCTGCTGCTACTCCTTGACATCTTGGGTTGAGGGGTTGGTGCTGCCTGAACCAGAGCTGGCCTGCAGGACTAGTCATTGTATCCTGGGCCTGCTCGGTCACTCACCATGCCCAGTGTGGAGCGTTCTGTAAACACAAGCCCTGAAAGATGAGCCATACATTTATCCTGGGGCATTTCTTGAAGTAACGGCAGTTAGCTCCTGTAACGCAGTTGCTATGTCTTCTTGCACATGTTGCTCAAGTATCGCGTCTTCCTGACTTCTCTGTCTGGACACACTGCTCTTCACTGTTGTGTATTCCTGGGGAGCAGAGGACACAGGAGGCCCTGCCTTGGGGAACCCGGTGATGCTCTTGCTTTGCAGTTGATCTATCTGACGCGTCATGCCCACGTGTATCGCTTTCTGTGTCTACTGGGGTGACTCTGGACCCTCCTTGGCGCAGAGACTTTGTTTCTTCTTCTCTGATTTTTATTTATTTATTTTTGGCTGTGTTGGGTCTTTGCTGCTGTGCATTGGTTTTCTCTAGTTGCCGTGAGTGGGAGCTACTCTCTACTTGCTGTGCACAGGCCTCCCATTGGTGGCTTCTCTTCTTGGAGAGCACCTGGGCTCTAGGAGCAACAGGCTTCCATAAATTGTGGTACACGAGCTTAGCTGCCCTGAGGCACGTGGGACCTCAGTTCCCAGACCAGGAATTGAACATGTACCCTGCATCGGCTGACGGGTTCCTAAACACTGGACCACCGGGAAAAGCCCAGAGACTTTGGTTCTGTTTGCTGCCAGCTCCCTTGGTGCCCTGAACAAAGTCAGAGACATGACTGGGGTCACAATAAATATTGGTGGTTGGGGCCCAGGTGCAAGAAGAGTGAGCCCCACCTTTGACTCACTGATAGAACTTGTTAATACAAGTAGTGTGTGGAGGAGACGGTTATTTAAGTTTAGTGAAAGGATGGAGCTCTGGACTGGGGGCTGTGGGTCTGCTCCTCAGAAACTGCTTGACTTTGGACAACACTTTCCATTTGTGAGCAAAAAAATTGGATGGGATTCTCTGTAAGTCTCTTCAGACTCACCCCCCCTGCTCATTTAGCATAGGCAGACTTAATCACCATTCGAGGTGCACGTATCTTTTCAGTAACCCAGATGCTGCAGAGCAGGTGAGTGGTGTGAAACTTTTAATCCTTCAGCTGTATGTAAGGTTTCACCCTGGGTCCAGAATTCTTTCAAAAAAATGAAAACACCTTCAATTCAGTAATCTTCGGTACAGTGTGCCTCCTCCGTCCCCCGTGTTCTTGATCCTTCCTTTGCATCCCAGTCATTCAGCCACCGTGGCACTCCTGCGTGGGAAACGCTTGTCCCCAGGAAGGCCTGGCGTGCAAGCGGCTTGTGCAGAACCCTCAGTGGGGGGTTTCATTGAGGAGACGGCTCTTTGCCTGGCAGCAATTCATCTGTTCCCGAGTTTTGATGGCACAGGCTGCAGGGGCCGGGTGTTGAGGAGGCAGCTGCTGGGAGCCTTGATGAGGCTGAAGTCTCTGCTCTCAGCTGGGGAGACCTTGTGCTTTGAGCTTCCCTGGTGGCTCAGAGGGTAAAGAATCCACCTACAATGCAGGAGACCTGGGTTCGATCCCTGGGTTGGGAAGATCCCCTGGAGAAGGAAATGGCAACCCAGTCCAGTATTCTGGCCTGGAGAATTCCATGGACCGAGGAGCCTGGCAGGCTACAGTTCAAGCAGTTGCAAAGAGTTGGACAGGACCAAGGGACGTTCACCACCACCTCTGCTTTGGGGGAGAGGTACCACTCCGCACAGTCCCACATCACCAGGTGCCTCGGGTGGGGAGTCTCAGGCGGTCCCTGTCCTCCTCTGCTCCAGGTGATTGATGGTTTGGCCCTCTGCCTCCCTGATAGAACATCAGCCTCAGGGACCTTATTCCTCAGGTGCTACTGTCGCTTTTTGATTCGTGTGCTTCTGTGGGTTTGCTGGCTGCTTCCCTGGTGGCTCAGACGGTAAAAGCGTCTGTTTGCAACGCGGGAGACCCTTGGGAAGATCCCCTGGAGAAGGAAATGGCAACCCACGCCAGTATTCTGGCCTGGAGAATCCCACGGACGGAGGAGCCTGGTGGGCTACAAGGGATTGCAAGGAGTCGGAGACGACTGAGCAACTTCACTTTCATTTTCTGTGAGAAGGGTCTTTTAAGGGAGCGTGAGATGGCAGAAGGAACCTGGGTGGGCGCTGGCGTTTGTGTTCCCAGGTTCAGAGCTCACCCCCACTGCTCACTGGCTCATGTGTCGTCCATCTTAAAAGCTCAGTCTGGCCCTCAGTGTTCTCATTCTGCAGTTTGGGAATGGTGCTAAGTCACTCGTTAAGTGAAATGGCGTCCGAGAGCGCACGGGCCAGCAGCAGGCACAGAGCAGGTGTTCGGGGCATGGGCGCTGCTCCTGTTACTTGCTGCACGTGCCAACGTGCCTGTCCTCGCCTGGTCTCTCTCGTCCTCACTGCACGCGGCAGGTGTCTTCAGGTTAAAACCTGGCGCTCAACTGGGCTGATCCCGGAAACTGTCCCTCTCTGGCCCGGTCCCCCCTCCGCTCCACACAGACACATGGACCCACCCTCACTCACACTCACTCTCACACATACTCACACACTCTCACTCACACTCACTCTCTCACACACACACTCTCTCACACATGCACACTCACATACACACTCACACACACTCTCAAACACACACACATACACTTACACACACACACTCTCACACACTCTCTCACACATACACACTCTTACACTCTCTCACACACATACTCTCTCACACACACTCACTCTCACACTCACACTCACTCACTTTTACACACATACACACTCTCTCTCTTACACATATTCTATCTCACACACACACTCACATGCACACTTTCTCACACACACTGTCTCTCACACACACACACACACTGTCTCTCACACACACACTGTCTCTCACACACACTCACTTTCTCACACACACACTCACACACACTCTCTCTCTCTCTCTCACACTCTCTCTCTCTCTCTGTGGTAACCTATTTGTGACATGTCCCCCAGCTCTTAGGCGCAGTCTTGCCCCACGTATCTAGGGGTCAGACACTTAGCAACCCCGGCCATCTGAAACAGGTCCAGGAACTGGAAGTCAACAGAAGAGGCCTCGGCTCAGCCGCCCTGGAGTCTAGGCCGGCCGAGAGGGCCGAGGACGGCCGAGGGCAGAGAGGATGCGGCGTGCGGGCGGGGCTGCGGCGTGGTGCCTGGTGGTCCTGCTTCCCGCATGGACCGCCCAGGTGTTACCGGCCAGGCGGTCTTTGGTGCTCCCAGTGAGCCTGAGCATTAGGCAGAATTGTGCTCCATCCTCTATTTAGGAAAACAGGACAGTGGAAAATTTGCTTCTCTGGGATTTCCAACCAAGATAAGTTTTTTTTTTAACTTTTTTTTTAAGTTTTATAAGTTTATTTTTTGAAGTTTTAAAACTAAAACTTTTTTTTTTCTAGTTTTTTTAAAAAAGAAACTTTTGGTACTTCCGTGTTATTTTTTTCCCCCAGATAATCAATTTATGTAGAACTCTTAGTTTTCAAATATGAGGAAATGTTAGACCGTGGGCTGTGGAGTCACAGTCCAGGGTGTGACTCTTGATGACTTCTGCCACCTACTTCCTAGGTGACCCAGTGAGAGCTAACTATTTGAGCCTCAATTTCTTCTTCTCTGAAATAAGGGTAATGCCCCTAGCTCAGAGGGTTCCCAGGAGAATTCATGAAGCACCAAGCAGAAGGCATCAGATGCGGGTGACTGGTAGGTATGGGAATTTGCTCTGTTTCCCTGGCATTCACTCTGTTTCTAGCCATAACACCCCCCGATGTCTACTAGTCAGTTACTTGGTGAATTTTCCTGGACCGTTTGACGTGTAGGTTGTGTATTTCAGTTAGATTGGAAGTCCCTTATGGTCAGGGACCCTGAATCCACGGATGAAGTTTGTGTTAAATAATACCATTCTTTGTAATCTGTCCACTCCTGTGTGCATAGAGACGTAGACTCCTAGAATTTAAGTCTAGAAAAAACTCCATGCTAGCATTCCTGTGGACAGTGGCAAGTTCTTCGATGAGCCAGCCCAGGCCAGGGCTGAGAAGTTGACCGTTGGCCAAGGCCGCACAGACAGTTAGTGGTGGAGCCAGGTTGGCCCTGGGGTGTCCTGGGTGACCCAGGTTTCTTCCCTCTTTACGGCCAATGGGGGCCTAATGCCTTGTTCTTCTGCTGTGAGGTTCCGGGCTCAACATCCTGCTCTAGGAGCACCTTAAATGTGAAGTGAACCTGGCATGAACTTGGCCTGCACAGTGGGTCTGTGGCTTCACCCTGCCCCTTAACCCTCTCTCTGTCTCTTCCATCTGCCCCCAGGTCTCCAACGTGGGTGGCAGAGCTTTCTGCATGTAGCAATTTTCATGTCTGTGATGGTTGTGGCGTCTATAGGGTTTTGTAGTTATACACTTGAACCACACATTCAAGCTTGTCTTGTGCTCAGATGAGGAGGGGTTTGTGGGGATGTCGTCGGCTGTGTCCGCCACGTGAACTCCCCGGGGGCTTGCCGGAAGTGTGCCCTGGAAGCGCCTTGCTGAGGTCACGGGGAGAACCCCTGGGAGGAAATGACAGGTGTGATGTGCCTGCCCATTGGGCCTTTGCGGGGTGGGGCAGCACCAGTGGTGCCATGGGGCCCAGAGAGTGGACGCCGCGGGCGTGCTGAGTCCCGCCGGTGGTCTGCTCCTTCAGAGGAGGCCAGGACCTCCCTGAGGGCCCTGGTCACAGAGGAGGCGCCCTGGGAACCCCTCTGCCAACCTCTGGCTCCTCGTTTGGGCTGGTTCTACGTGGGGTCTGTGAAGGGAGTGTGGGCCCGTCAGGCTGGGTGCCGTCGGGGAGGGAAGGCAGGAGCTGGGGTCACACCCCAGGTACAGCTCCTCCCATCTGTGCTGTTTCCTTACAGAGGAAATGTACTTCATCTCCTGAGCCTCCGTTTCACTGTCTGTTGTTGCTCATTCGCTTAACGTGTCCAACTCTTTGTGACCCCATGGACTGCAGCACGCCAGGCTTCCCTGTCTTTCACCGTCTTCCGGAGTTTGCTCAAACTCATGTCCATTGAGTCGGTGATGCCATCCAACCATCTCATCCTCTGTTGTCCACTTCTCCTCCCGCCTTCAAACTTTCATTATCTGTAAAATGAGGGAAGTAACACCTACATTAACTACCTCCGGGGTTGTTATGAAGCTGAAATGGTACACGTGGTCTCTCTCCTTGGGGCTGAACCTCCATCCATCCTCATCACTTCTAGCATTTAGCTTGCTGCCAGACACAAGTGGGCATTTACGGTTTGTTGACTAGCGTTCTGTAATCTGCAGGGTATGCCGCACACATGGTGATTGTTCCTCATGATTCAGCTGCTGGTGTTTGACCACAGACTCTATGGTTGGTCAGGGGAAGCGGCAGGAAATGCCAGGCAGTCTCACTGTATCCTCGTTTCTAGAACCCTGGAGTCCTGGCAACTCCCAGTGCCACGTACAACTCGGGATGTCAGACCCGGGGCCCTGTGCAACGGTCATGGTCTCAGTCTTAATCATTTAACACGCTTTAGAAGGTGTGAAGTGTTCCCCCATCCCACAGCTGGTCTAAAAGGATGTGGGGACATTGCCTGGTTCCCCAAGGAGAAATACAGTGTGGTGTGTTTTTGTCTAAACCGAGTCCACAAATAGCCGCCAGACATGGTTGGAAAGCAGTAAGCTGTAGCTGAGAGATTAACCATGGCCGGTCCAGCGAGGGAACCAGCAGGAAGGGAGGCTGACCTGACAGGGCGGCGGATGGGCCTGGGCTGAACTGAGGGACTTGAAGAACAGGAAGTGCGGGCCAGCATCTCTCATTTTCTCCTTTCCTTAATTTTTTTTTTTCATTAATTAACCTGTCTAGTTCACTGAGTTTCTCTCATCAGTGCTTTGTAACGAGCCAGACTGTATGCTTGGCATGTTCGGACAGGGAGACATTTGCGTGTGGCCTGCAGAACATGGCCCTCAGGGAAGGGCTGGAAGGAGAGCCATCCTCGGTGTCAGACAGCCGGTAACACTCCCTGCTCAGATGCTGACCGGAGGTGCTGTTGCCTGTGGGCAGGGGGGGCAGGCGGATGCCTGAGGCCATAGTGTTGGAACTGCAGTGGAGTTCAGGTAATTGAGGAGCCAGTGACCCTAGAGGAGGTGACCTTAAAGGCCTTTGGAAGTTACTTGAAGAACTGAGGGCTCATGCAGGTGTGAGATTTATTAATACCTTCACCCCTAAGGTGACTGCTGGCCGACATCTCCATGTTGGTAGCTTGACCTTCTGGTGAGTCGTCCTGACATACACTTGATGTTTCTCCCTCTTTTGAGGAGTCCAGGCCAGGGAACTATGACATTTTTAGTTAAAAATTAAGTTTTGCTCTTACCAAGGATTTGTTTGTACGTTTGGAATAGGACTGATTATTCACAGTATTAATGATCGATCTATTCTGTTGAGATCCTTGGGCAGGATTCTCAGTTACCCTGGAAAATTAATCCATTATGTCAGGTGCATTTGGCTTCCCTGGTGGCTCAGAGGGTTAAGTGTCTGCCTGCAATGCAGGAGACCCCGGTTCGATCCCTGGGTCGGGAAGATCCCCTGGAGAAGGAAATGGCAAACCACTCCAGTATTCTTGCCTGGAGAATCCCATGGACAGAGGAACCAGGTAGGCTACAGTCATGACTGAGTGACTTCACTTCACTTCACTTCACTTCAGGTGCGTTTGAATGCACTTATAGTCCCTCCTTGGAAAGATGGATAGCTGAAATGCAAACTGCCTTAAAGACAGTAATTTCATTGACTCTTCTGTCTGGGACCTCAGAGGGGAAGTGACTTGTCTCGGGCCATGGTACGAGTAGGTGACAGAGCCTGCCCATGCCTTTTCCCGGCCATTGTGCCCACCCTTGGTTTTGCACAGTCCATCATTCCTGTCCCTGTAATAAACATAAACTGGGCTGCTCAGCTTCTACTAGCAGAATGCCTACTATCAGCTTCTGCAGGTTTCTTGAGAAACAATACACATTTTGTATCATTGCTTTTTTGAGGGACAGTGAATACTTCACATGTTAGCTTTAATAACAGATAGCATTCTGGTCCGAGAAATGTAGGATATCTACTTTTGTATCATCTGGGATGGCAGCTGCAGTGGGCATGTGTCCTGAGCGGGGCAGGTTGTGGGGTGAGTTGGGGGTGGAGAGGAGAATGAGGACTGACCGGGGGTCCTGCAGGCGGGAGGGGGCCTCTCCCCTGGGCTGTGGGAACCCGTCCCCTGCTCTCCCTCTGACTCTGTCAGCTGGGGTTTAGTTTGCTTTGGATAGAGAACAAAGAAAGTAAAACCAATGGTCTGAAGCCCTTCCTTGGGGAGAAACACTCACATCCCCAGATGCTGAAAATAAGCAGCCTCTGAGACCCCTGGCAGCCGCCTCAGCCCACCGAGAGCTGCTCTTGCCTTTGGCTGCCTGTCCCTGCCCCCAGGGTCCAGCCTCATCCCGCCAGCTCGGCTGACTCTGTGGCCGCCGCCTCCTGCCAAGCTTCTGGCTCCTCTTATACCTCACCTTTCCCTCCTCCGTGACCTGGCTGGTCCTGCGTTTCTGTCCAAGCCACCGTCTCCACTTCCCAGCTTCCCCCTGCTTCCTGGGTGAGAGGGTACCATCTAGGGGCAGAGTGGTTCAGAGGGAGGAAGAAGGGGTGAGGCCCTCTGTCCTCCTGCAGTCTTCCTCTCTGGTCCCCACATTGCTCCTGGCTGGGTTCAGTTTGCTTTCTGATGTGGTGGAAGCCGTCTTCCACTGTGTGTGTGTTTAGCAGAGGTTCCTATTCTTTGGATGCACTCATCTGATGCCTCGTCTATAAAGTGGCCCTGCCGTGTTCCAGGCTGGGGGTGCTGATAGTGAATTCCCCCCGCACCCTTGTTTCAGCTCTCGCACCCCTGAAGAGTTCTGCATGCTCCTGTGATTAAACAGAGCAGGGAGCGGGGAGCCCCTGGTGTCGACCCATCTGTAGGCTTCCTGGTGCCAGGAGCCCCACTTGGAGCATCAGGGCTCCGGGCAGGCTTGATGCTCTCACGCCCCGGGCACCTCAGCTTCACCCCTTACACAAATGTCTGCCCAGGGAATGCTCCTTACAGATGACCACCCCTAGGTTCTGGGGTGGAGTAACCTGGGGAACAAGCCCACCCAGACCCAGGCTGTGAGTGCAGGGTCCTGGGGGGCTAGATGTCTGCCATGCCATCTGGGGGGGTGGGCATGGGTGCCCAGTAGGTGGCCCCGTTGGCCCCCGTTGTTCTCTCCCTAAGTGGACACGGGGTTGGCTGCAGGAGAGCCGGGGCCAGGCCCCCCAGAGCAGCCATCAGGCCCTGTGCAGCCCCGGGTCTGTCTCAGCAGTGACCAGCCACGTGACCCGCCCACGGGGCTGGGCTGTGCAGCAGGGGTCAGGGAGCATGTGTACTGACTTGCATATTCACCTCCTTTTGCCCCCGGAAAACTCCCGCTGTTGCGCTGCTGCGAGGGTGGTTCTGTGTGTGGCAGGCGGCTCTGGGGCCTCAACAAGCCGGCTGGTTCCTTCCTTCCTCCTTCTGGATTTCCCTCCTCCCTCCTTCCCGCCTCACCAGAGGGCAGGGCGCCAGGCCTTTGGGATGGGAAACAGAAACCGAGAAGTGGAAGATCAAGACATGGCCAGATAGCGGTCCTCTCTCAGAGCTTCCCCTGGAAAAGCCCGGAGTCGATGGTGGAACTAGGCATGCCCGCCACCTGCCTTCAGGCCCCGCCTACCCCTCCTCGGCTCTTGGAAGATTCTAGAACCCCAGACTTGTTACGCCTGTGGTCTGGGCAGGTGTGCCCAGGTTTGGTCTGCACAGGTGTGCCCCTGCACCTGGATGAGCTTAGAGGAAGGGGCTTAAAACGAAGCCCAGGGAGCAGGGTGCAAGAGCGATGATTTCCCAGTGTTAGGAAAAGTGCATGTAGAAGCTTGCTATAAGCTCCCCTGGCCACTCTGGAACCTGGGAACCCAACTGTCAGCACACAGGGCTGGGGGCGCTGTTCTGGAAGCCTGCTCCTTAGCTTACAGAACAAAATCTTACTTTGTGCTCCTTGTCTGCACACGGGGCCCGGAAACAAAACGACATCTCCAGTCCCCCCTGCCCCGTTCGGGTTACCAGCATGGTGTTTGTGTGGCTTGCTCCTGTGCCCCCAGGCTGACCTCACTCCCAGCCTCCCCTGCTGCTTTTTCTGCATGGCCAGGCCTGCGGTGCCAGGTCCACGCCTGTTCCCCACCCCGCTTCCTGCAGGGGTGTGCTGGCATCCTCTGGGATAAGGTCCCTTCTGTTTGTGAGCAGAGCACTGTGGGAGGTGTTGGGGCACCCGGGCCAGGCCCTCCCCCTGCCCCTCATCTGTCCGGGAACAGGGCACCAGGGCCAGGGAGACTGGGGGTGCCTTTCTTTGCTTCTGGTGGGGTGTAACTCTTTCCAAAATTCGCCTTTCCCTTTTAGCTCCTCAGATCTCCCAGAACCCGCCCCCCAGTAAAAATCAGGATGGGGAGCACTTTTATAAAGCTGGGTTCACATCATCTGTTTTCGTTTCTCTGCCTTAGTGATTCTGATAAGGCCCATGTTGGGGGCTGGCTTTCCAGGGAGAGGGTCCTTGGGGAGCCTGTGGATATTCGGTCCTTCAGCGTTACATGCCTCAGGGCTCTCCTTTGTTGTGCTGGGTCTTTGTACATGGTCTGTGTTCTTTTCCACTTCATGGTTTCAGTTGTGTGACCCAGTTGGCATCAGTCATCCTCACAAGTCTAGACTTGGATCCTAGGAGGGTACTGTCGTGTGTGTGGTTATCCCCCTAGTTGGGCATTTGTGACTGTTTACCACTTTTTCTCAGTAACATCTACACCCTTAAACACATAATCTAAATCCCTGAATACAGCCTAATTTTGTCTGTCTAAAAAATTTTATGGTGTTATATTGCATGTTTATTTTTGCACATTACTTCTTTAATATTTCTATGAAGTTTCATTGGTGTTCTGGGTGGGCAAAGTTTGTTCGTTTCTGTTTTTGTATAGCATTCTGTTATATGCATATACGACAGTCCATCCATTTTCCCATTGACAGGCATTTGGTTTTGTCCAGTTTTCAGCTCCTTGGAAGCATTCCACGAACATATTTGTATGTATCTTCCAACACAGATATTCACATACTATGAGTAACTTTGATTTTATTAGGCAACACCAAAGTTTGACCTTCTGGTTTGTCCTCATGCACACGTTGCACACAGCTGTGATCCAGCTTGGCTATTTATTTGATCTTTATTCTTCATGACACCTGCTATTCTCCTGGCCTCTGCTTTATTCCCAGGAGGAGGGCAATCCATTATTGCTCTCGCTTTAAACCAAGCCTGCAGGCCACAGTGCATTTCTGTGCTTCCCAAAAGGCTTCTGGAAATATTTGACACTGTCATTAATGTTCTCCGTGACTTCAGAAGTCAGGCCAAACGTGCGATGAGGCAAAGCCGCCATCTCAATGTCTGTGCAACCCTTTCTTGGCAAAGCTGTCCTTAGGGCACAGGTCTGCACATTGTTTTGTTTTGCTATTTGGTCTTCTGTCCTTCAAATCTGTCATTTCCTCTCCAGTTGGTCCTTCTTGAAAGGACTGAGGGGACAGGAGATGGGTCAGGCTTGGATTGTGGCCCGAATGGGGAGGCCTGTGGTCCACTGTCCTCCAGGGCAGCATCTCTGGGTTGCAACAGTAGGCCAGGCCATTGCCACCCTTGCTGGCTCCAGCTGTGGCCTTAGGGAGCTGGGGACCAAGCTGGCCCTGTGCCGAGCCCTCCAGGTCAGGGCAGGAGCAGCAGGGCGCCTAACGGTGCTGGAGAAACGTTTCTGTGGATCCACAGGTCAGGGGTCAGCAGAGTTTATCTGCAAAGGGCCAGATAGTAAATATTTCAGGCTTTTCAGCCCCAGAGGCAGAACTGAGGAAACTGTGTACATGCTTAGATAATAAGAGATAAAATAAATTTCCACAAAATTTTTTTATTAATGAAAAAATATAATCATGATGATGAAGTATAGTTCTTTTGGTTTTGTTGTAGCTGTTCAGTCTCTAAGTCGTGTCCGACTCTTTGTGACCCCATGACCTGCAGCATTCCAGGCTCCCTGTTCTTCACTATCTCCTGGAGTTTACTTAGATTCATGTCCATTGAGTCGGTGATGCTATCTAATCATCTCATTCTCTGCCATCCTCTTCTCTTTTTGCCTTCAGTCTTTCCCAGCATCAGGGGCTTTTTCCAGTGAGTTGGTTCTTCGCATCAGGTGGCCAAGGTATTGGAGCTTCAGCTTCAACATCAGCCCTTCCCATGAACATTCAGTGTTGATTTCCTTTAGGATTGACTGGTTTGATCTCCTTGCTGTCCAAGGGGCGCTTAAGGGTCTTCTCCAGCACCGCAGTTCGAAAGCATCAGTTCTTCAGTGCTCAGCCTTCTTTATGGTTTTTTGGTAATGCAGGTCTACTAATGAGAAGAGTGGAATTCCTTCTGGGAGGAATGACGTGTCTCTCTCTCGCTTTCTTTTTTTTTCTTATTCATTAATTGAAGTATAGTTGATGTACGAACCTTTCTTTCAATGGGGGTTTAGAGTGACTATCCCCCATCACCCCATCATCACATAGATTGGACAGATCCTTGGCTCAAGGCCGCCTGTAAACAGACTGAGGGGCAGACATGCCTGTCGGCCCCGGATGCCTGAGGCTCGCTTCAGACGACTGGAGGTGTGGTCCCACAATCCAGCATCAGGACCAGGATGCCTTTGTGTCAGAATGGAGGTCCCCGTGGCGCCCTGGGAACAGGGGAGACAGGTGTGTCACGTGGTGATGTGGGTGCCAAGCTCACCGAGGGAAGAGGGTGTGGGCCCCTAAGTGCTCCCAGTGTTTTATGGGGCCGCCCTGGAGGTTGGCCCACAGAGGGACTGGCAGACAAGAGGAGAAGCATCCAGGGCCAGCTGCGTGGAAATGGTCTCTGGTCCACGACCGGAGCTCCAGAGGAAAGGGAGCGAGGCTGAGGAGCTGATTCTGTAATTTTACTCTAAATATTCGTCTGTGGCTAGTGGCTGCCGTCCTGGACAGCTCGGGTCTGAAAAGAAGTGTGTGCGTCCTCCCGGGAAGATGTCCTTTCCCACGCTGCACACAGCCCTGGACCAGCCGTGGACTCAGAGGAGAGCTGCTTCCGTGAATAAATAAGAACTGTGGCTATTAATACAACAGTTTAGGGGATCAAAAGAGAGGCCTTAAAAGTGGTTGTAGACAGTTGTTTATTTTCCTCTGAAATATCTGAGACACATCCCCACAGCCTTGTTTATGTGATAAATTTACTCTGTGAAATTTGCTTTATAAACTAAAGGTCAGCTGTGGTCCGGCTCCTCAGAATTAATGAGCTTTGGCCAGACATAGGCTGTTGCATGGTGCCTGCTTAGGGCGGTATTGTCTATTAGATTTTTGCTTGTTTATAGTTTTTACATGCAAATTCTGGTTGTAATTACAGCTTTTTTTTTCTCTTTTCCTGAACTCGGGTAGATTTTAGAAAGGGCAGGGTGTGGGTGAGGGTGTGATCTGGTTAGAAATCTCAGCCCAGTTGGTAGAAGCTTTTCGTTCCTTGAAACTTTCAAATTTTTATTATTTTTGTTCTAAGATTCCTGTGCTGTTTTTATATATAAATGACAGAGACTTTTTCCAGCACTCAAGTCTTCATCACTTGAACTTCTGACCAAGTTCAACCTTAATTATCTGTAAATATGCACCATAATGAGGGGTGTGTTTTTGAGTGGGGCGGTGATTGCATTTCCCTCTTGTAATTTTAATTAAAAATTACCTCTACCGCCCACCTTACCTTTACTTCCAGGCTCTTCTTAACAGACTGGAAAAGCAGCCGTTACTGCTTATCTGCTCTTTCCTGAGTTCAGGAAACAGCATGGCCCTTTAATGACAAGGCGAGGATTCCATGGGGCGGCATATTTTTACAAGCCTTTGAATGATCAGGGAGGGGTGTGTCCCGCAGTATAACCTGGGAGGAGAGTGTCAGAGTTTAACCTTGTGATAAAGCGTGTTTCCTCTGCCGTCTGCCTTCCACACTGAAGTTCCCATTTTTCTCAGCGTGATCGAGCTGAAGCCCCGTGGACAAATTACTCTCTTGGAGGACCAGGAGCTGGAGAGTTGAAGCCTGGTTGAGAGTAGGTCTTGGTGGCCACTCCCAGACCTTTCCAGCGTGTCTGCTGCCCTGCCTCGACCTTCCCACTGTGGGGCCCAGCCGGTCCCCCACCTTTGGGTGGGCTTTCCCTGAATCCACTTCCCTACTGGCCCAGATCCATGTTCTCACTGGGTCCACATGACCTTCTCCTTCCCTCTGCCCTCTGCCAAGAAGACTTCAGTGGCTGCCCCTTGTCTGTCCTTAGAAGAGAACATTAGGAAGGTAAAAAGAAACAGTAAAATTAGTTTTATTTATATTTTACTTAACCTAGTATGTCCAAAACAGCATCACTCTAAGGTGTGCCATGAACCACATTTCCATGCTCAGCAGACACTTGGGCCAAGTAGGTACCCTACGAGGTGGCATCCATCTCAAGGCAGAGCTGGACAAGTAGAAAAGCAGGTCAAGCTCAGTCCTGGACCCCTGGCTGTGGTCACAGTTAATTTGTGTTTATTTCAGGCATTGAGTTGCTAGATTATAAACTCCATGAAGGCAGGGGCAGGTCCTGTTTTGCGCACCATCGTATCTGTATAATGTAGCTCATATTCAGCTAGTGGTAGGTGCTCAGTAAATCTTCAGTTCAGTCGCTTAGTCACGTCTGACTCTTTGTGACCCTACAGACTGCAGCATGCCAGGCCTCCCTGTCCATCACCAACTCCCAGACCTTGCTCAAACTCATGTTCATTGAGTTGGTGATGCCATCCATCTCATCCTCTGTCGTCCCCTTCTCCTCCCACCTTCAATCTTTCCCAGCATCAGGGTCTTTTCCAATGAGTCAGTTCTTAAGCATAGAACTTGGTAGGAGAAGCTGTGAGGAGCACCCAGATGACCCATCCAAAAAGACTTTGAGGAAGAAGAGGTACCTCTAAACCAATCAAACCAAATTCAGTGTGGGAGCTGAGGGTCACGAGGAGGAAGGGGGAGTGTTCTGGGTGGTGGGGGAAGGAGGTATACAGTACTTGGAAGCCAAGAGAAGGTAGCAGGTTAATGGGAGCTTCATTAATTCATTGTAACAGAAGATCAGGGTGCAGGTTCATCAAGCTTTGCCAAAGAGCTGAGAGGTTGTCCTAGGACCTCCTGGGCAGGGAGTGGTCCCTCCGACTCTTGTGAGTTTCTCTCTTCTGTGCAGAATGTTTTCAACCTTCACACCTCCTACCTCACAGGAGGGGCTTAATATGAATACTGGCTGACTTACAGTGTTTCCATATAGTCTGACCAGGTTGCTGTTGATGTCTTCTGCTGTCTGTGGGAAGCTTTAGAAAGAGGAGTAGGTTTTATTATTTGAATGCAAGTCAGACTCTTCCACACACTTTGCTACACAGCTCAGTGGTAAAGAATCCACCTGCCAAGGCAGGAGACACGAGTTCCCTCCCTGGGAGGGAAGATCCCCCGGAGGACGGCATGGCAACCCACTCCAGTATTCTTACCTGGAGAATCCCATGGACAGAGGAGCCTGGCAGGCTACAGTCCCTGGGATTGCAAAGAGCATGCAGGCACAACAGATTCTTTTCTAGTGATTCCAAAGTCTGGACAGGACCAAATTCTCTCCAGACACTAGGCGAGATGTTGAGTGGAACAGATGTGTTTTTCAGTAGTAGCCCCTTATGTGGGGATTGGGCCTTTCCGGAGCTTTTAATGCCTGTGTTGAACTTGTGTCTTTGTATGTGGGTGCCGTGTTCTCTGACACATCATTGTCCAAGCTTCAGGAAGTAGTGTTTCTGACATAGCCCTGAGCAAACCCTGTCTTCTTGCTGGCCCTGGGGACTCTGGGAGTTGGTGCATGCGTGGGCAGTAAAAATTGATGAGATTTTGTGAGAAAGATAGTTCAGTAGTGATTTTCATGGGTTATTTGCTGTTTCCAAATCTCTTTTTATATCTCAAGGGTAAGTCAGGAATGGATTAGAGATGACCTCCTAGGAAAATAAAAGCTAATTCTCTATAATTATGTTTACTGTCTTATGTTAGTCCCTACCTACTCTTTTCTACAAAATATTGGAAAACATTGCTTTTTTATTGCATCCTTTCTTTGTATTTAACCACCCTGTCAAATATCTGGTGCCTTGTGATCATTTTTCTGTGTAAAATTGTCAGCAGCAGTCACATCTGTTTTTAGCGTCCAGCAAAAAATAGTCATTGCTGCGTTAGAACTAGGACTTACGAAGCAGGTATTGAAAAGGGCTTCCCTGGTGGCTCAGTGGTAAAGAATCCACCTGCCAAGCAGGAGATGTGGGCTCAGTCCCTGGATCAGGAAGATCCCCTGAAGAAGGGAATGGCTACCCACTCTTGGCTGAAGAATCCTATGGACTGAGGAGCCTGGCGGGCTCAAGTCCATGGGGTCACAGTAGTCAGACACAGCTGAGCAACTGAGCTCATGTTGAAAATGGATTCAAGAGGAGATTCAGGAAGGCCGGATGTCCAGAATCTGTCTCTCTGGGGAGAGGTGTGCTCTGTGTAAGATGATCTGTCATTGTACTTTTTTGATCAAACTCAAAATGAGTAACAAGTACTGTTATTGATTATCTACTGTATACCAGACATTAGGCTAGCTACTTCCCTGCAGGTGTGCATTTAGTCTTCACAAAAGCCATGTGTTTGGTGTCCCTGTCCCGGTTTACAAGTGCTTTTTCCCTCCCATCACAACAAAAAGTGACACCCCTTGCTCTTCTGTAGAGTTTCCTTGGGATAAAGGGACATTTTACCCCTGTGTCTTTTGTGATTAAAACTCCAGGTATGATTAGCCATTGAACAAATTTTATTTGAGCCCTTACTACGTGCCAGGCATCGTAACAGCTGAACACACCTATGGTGTGGTGGGTGGTCCAGGCCCTGGCAGGCTGGCACGTCCCCGGGCCTGGCTGGTTCACTGGGATAAACTGAGGGTTGGTGGAAGCAGAGTTGGTCCAGGTTGACTCGCTACACTGTGGGAGGCCAGTATCAGCCATCTGAGACAGATCAACGATCAGAGACAACCCAGAGCCTTCCGGTGGATGAGGGCGTGGAAAGACGGTGGCTTTTAGGGACCACCTGCTTCCCTACCACACTGAGCCCTGGTCCCAGGGAGGTGGCCCCAGACCAGCCTCCCCATGGCTCTCGTGTGGCTCTTCTCTGTAGCTGTGATCTAAGCTCAAGCGCGTGTTAATGAGTACATTCTCTGTATTTTAGGCCTTGGACGTGGACCGGATGGTTCTCTACAAAATGAAGAAATCCGTGAAAGCAATAAATATCTCCGGGCTGGGTGAGTATGCGTTCTTTCCTAGTCTTCTTTGTGGACAATTTTGTATTCTCAGTCCGGATATCATAATGTTAATTACTGTGAATGACTAATCAACCAGACTTATTTTTCTGGGTGTACAAATTAGAGAGGTGAGCTGGGATGTGTCATTCTTAGGAGCGTGTGTGTTTCCTGTCCTCTGAAGCGCAGTTGAGTTTCCCGTGATCGCCCTGTGTGAACAGCTTTGTCAGACTGGTTAGGGGATGGACTCACTTCTGCCTCTGTAGTTTGGTTTCTGCTGTTTGTTAATTACTCCAGATGCCCTTTCCATTTTCTCTCTTACCTGTCCTGTCTGGAAAGAAAATAAATAAAGCATAATCAACTAATTTGATTGTAGTAATATTTAATCTAGACTTCATTATATGTTAAAAAAAAAAAATGGAACTTTTGACCTAAAAGTGACGGGCTGCACGTATGTGGCAGGTTTGCTACATGCACAGGACTTTACAAATGATAGAAAATGTCTTTTAAGTCATTAAGCGACTGTGAAGTTAGGCTCAGAAAGAAGATGGCAGCCTCTGGGGACCAGCAGTTGTGAGGAATCCTGAGGAGGTTGGAGCAGGGCTGATGGTGGGCAGAGAGAAGGGCTGGCTGGTGGGAGACAAACACTGCTGCTGAGGGTGGCAGGTGCCTCAGGGGTGCCTATAGGCACTGGCCTGGGAGGGGAGGGGCCCGGGCTATGCCCCCGGGAGCACCACGTTGTGCCTGTCACCGTCATGGTCCCTCCCTTCAGGGAAGACAGTGACTGGAGCAGAGGGCAGGGAGTGCTGCTGGTGGTGTGGTCTCAGGAGGAGGGCTGTGAGACCTTCTGGAAGCACAGGTCCCACGTGACACCCCCATCCCCCAGCTCAAGTGCAGGTGACCCTCGTGGGCCCCACGTAACAGCCCCGTCCCCGAGCTCAAATGCAGGTGATCCTTGCACAATGCTGGTTTGAACTGCGCAGGTCCACCTACACGTGGATATTTTTCAGTAGCAGATTCGAATAAGATCCATGGTTGGTTGAATCTGAGGATATGGAGGAACCACAGGTATAGAGGGCTGGCTATAAATTATACCCTGATTAATCCCCGCCTTATTCAAGAGTCACCTGTAAAACAGACTCACAGACTCAGAGAACAAACTTATGGTTTCCATAGCGGGCAGATGGGGGAAAGAGACAGGGAGTTTGGGATGGACATGTATACACTGCCATAAAGACATTATAAAAAAGAGTCCCCTGTCGTGTGAGCACAACTCTATTAGCTGCTCTGTCTCTCCTCCAGTGAGGGCGGTGCAGACCAAGACAGTGAAGAATAGTAGATTTCAGCTGCAAAGATGATACTGCAGTTGAGAATAGCCAAGTATATTTAGGAACAGATTTAACAAAAGATACTAAGAAACTGACATTGAAAACTACAAAACGCTGTTGACAGAAAGAGGTATATGGTGTGTGTGGGGGTTGGAAGACAATATTGTTAAGATGTCATTGCTTTCCAAATTGATGTTACTGTTCAACACAATCCTAATCAAAACGTCAGCAGGGGAACTGACAAGCTGATTCTAAAATTTAACAAATGCTGCCGACACAGCCGAATATCTACATGGGAACAAGGGAGCCATGACCCTCTCCCATCGCTTACACAAAATATTAATTTGAAATGGATCACAGATTTAAATATAAAAGCTAAACCTAAAAACTTCCTGAAGAACACAGGAGGATATCTTTGCACCCTGGGGTAGGCAAAAGTTTCTTGGGTAGGGCAAAGAAAGCTATAAACAAAGAAGAAAAAGAATGGATTGACTTCATCAAAATGAAAATCTAACTTACTCAGATAGTATCAAGAATAGCCTAACAGTTGAAGAGAAGCTGAAAAACTCATATTTGACGAAACAGATTTAATAAGGCAATCAAAGCAAGACTTTTCAGTAAGAATGAATGATTTGGATTCTTCAAGGGGCTAGGGAGGTTATTAAATTATTGAAATGGGCAAGTACTAGTGAAAAAGAACCGGTAAAAGACTTGGAAGTTTTGTGTTTTTTTAAAATAACTTGTTGAAATGAAAACTAAAATTTGATAAATGGCAAGCTACACACATAGGAAGACGGAATTAGTGGGGCCCCATGTTATGTGAACACAAGGAGCTGAACAGATGGACACTGTGAAATAAAAATTAAGAGCCAACGAAAATAGATTCAAAGGAGTCAATATTAGCATCCACCTAAAAGGAACTCCAGAAGAGGGAAAAGAGAGTAGAAAGAGGGGGATTTTTTTTAATTGATAGCTGAAAAAAAGTCCCTGGAACTAAAGAAAGATTTCAGATCTCAGATTTAGAGAGTCCACTAAATTCTCAGGGAAACAAGTTTTATATAAATGTGTGTGTACTAATATCCACATGTACATATATGTATGGGTGGATATGTGTGCATATCTCAAGACTTGTCCTCCTGTCATGACATCAAGGATAAAGAGAAAATTAAAAACTTACCAAGATGGGGAGGAAAGCTTATCCATAGGGAAAATATTTGTTGAGGAAAATAGGCTAAAGATGAATGTCGCAGAGTTTTGACTTTATAGATATTTCTCCTCCCTTTATTTTGCATACTTTGTATGTTGTAATTATATTGATGTTAAGATGATTAGACAGGTGTTAATTGTTTGTGACAAGTGCCAAATGAATGTGAAATAAGTTTAGGAAAGCCAAGAAGAGCTGGGAGTTAGGTTCCCTGCTGAGCTGGTCCCCCCACTAAATTGGAAAGCTTTTTGGGCCCAGAGTTTGTGGCATGGGGCTGCTGTGCCCTGGAGCAAGCACTCAGCATCTTTTAGCCCTGGCTTCCTTGTCTCTGAAATAGTGCATTTAGATTCGGATGCAGATCAGTGGTTCTCAGCCGAAGTGGTTTGCCACCATCAACACAACACACACACATTGACAGCTGAAGAATGTGTGTGTGTATGTGTTTCGTGCATGCACACTCACTCTTGGTACCTAATGTTAGAGGCCAGGGATGCTGCTGAAGGTCTTGTGACACACAGGGCAGCCCCCAGCAAAGAATTATCTGGTCCCAAATGTCAGTAATGCAAACCTGAGAAACCCCCGTCTAGATCCCCACAGTCCTCTACAGCTGTCTTTTTAAATTTATTTTATTGAAGTACAGTTGATTAACAATGTTGTGTTAAATTCTATGCAGCAATGTATGGCAAAAACCACTACAATAAAAAATACATAAATTAAAAAAAATAATAAAGATGCTCAGAAACAAAAAATAAATAAGTAAATTCTATGCAGCAAAGTGATTCAGGTATACATATATACACATATTTTTCCATGTTTTTTTTCCATTATGGTTTATCACAGGATATTGAGTGTAGTTTTTCCCTGTGCTATCCAGTGGGACCTTGTTGTTTATCCTCTACAGCTTTTTAAAAACAAGCAACAAAAGAAAAACAAAACCACCACCATGCTTAGCTTGCCAATACGTGGATATTAACTGATTACCTGACAACCCCTGATTTTATGGAAGAAGGAAGTGGCGTTTTCAGTGACTAACACCTAACTGGAAGTAAACATGTTGGGAAATTTTTATTATTTTTTTTTTCTATTTAAAAGTAAACGTCAAAAACAAGAGTATAAAGCTTCCTCCACTTACTAGAGCCCTGACATTTGCTGAAACAAGGGTTCGTCAATATCTAAAAAGGTGATCACCCCTGAAAAAAGCATTTTTCCTGGTTAAAGTTGGGGGTAGACAGAATAATGATCGTCTTATGTTTTTGAATGTTTCTGTGTACCTTGGGTGTTCTACACCTTCATACTCATCTTTGCAACACGTGGTCCTCATTTTACAAAGAGGAAGCTGAGGGCAAAGGTTGCAGGTGTTCTCTGGATGCTTCTGGAGCTCAGCCTCCTGCCGGAGGGCTGTGATCAGTGGCTCCTCTGCTGCAAGGCTGCCACTGTTGACCCTGGCAGGCTGTCTTCCAGACATCAAGAAACCACTAAGAGATGGACGTCAATTTCTCTGACAAACAGCAGATTACAAAAAGTATCTTAAGAGATTTTTTTAAATTGTGTTCACTTATAAACGTTTGAGTTAATCATTTAAAGCTTGTGTAAAAGGGATATTTCATAGTCTGATTAGGTTCAAAAATGAACTTGAAGTCCTGTGTTGAGAACTTGTTCTGATCAAAAGTAACATGAAGTCACGTGCACACATTGTCTGTGTGGCCGCTGCCCGCCTTGAGAAAGGATTTCCCGTGGCTCCTGAGGCTGGCCTGGGGCCCGGTAGGGCAGCTTTTCAGCAAACAAGCATTAGGAGGGGAAGGTGTGTGCACTTTGGCGTCCGGAAGCTGCCTGTATGAATTGAACACCACTGGTGGCTGATCCACCTTTCTGACCTGTACTGTGGAACACATGCCTTAAACCTCATTTCTGTACCTGCCCCCCCAGAGTCATTTTCTAAAACACGACTTGGTGATGTCGCTTCTGTGCTCAGAACTCTGCAGTGTCTCTTGTTTGTCCACATTGATGTTCGTGAAGTTCCAAAGCTTGAGAGAAATGAGGAAGGACACGCTTCTGTGGACTCCAAAAATTTTAGGGAAATTGGACCAGAGCATGGGTGACAGGTTTCTCTTCCTGCGAAACTAGCCAAAAAGGGTAACATGCTAGAGTGGATTGTGAGGGAGAACTGGTCTTAACCTTTTCCAAATTCATTTGCCTATGAAACTCCTGCCATCTCCCTGGACCTGCCCCTACCTCGAGCCTCAGCCTAGTCAACACGGCAGGAGACCAGACGCGATCCCAGCTCCTGGCATCCCCTGGGCCCTGGATACCTGTGCGGAGTCCCTCCCGCCTCTCCGCGCCCTTCTTTGTGCACATGCAGCTCTCCGTGTGCCCCCACGTGCCACACTTTGTGTCCTCTTTCCTCAGCACACGCTCTTCCAACTGCTTGAAATGGCATTTTGCCACTTGGTCGGAGGGGAAACTGAGGCTTCAGGAGGTTGAGGCGCTTGCCTGGAATTTTGACATGGCATTCTGGGCTCCAGCCTGTTCTTTCTGAAGCAGTGCGCAGAGCAGGCTGACCGTCAGCCTGACCTTGCAGGGAGGGGGGCCTCTATTTTTGTCGCCTTTTACCCATCTTTACATCATGCCAAGTTTGAGTTATTATAAGGCTGTGAGTCTCAATTTTTTTTTTTTTAAAGCCAGAGTACTGATCCTGGAATCTTTATTTCAGAGCAAGTGTTGTCTCCTTCAGTCACCCGAGGAAACCCTGTACCTTCTCATGTGAGCTGCTGACATAGTTCACAGCATTTTGGATCTCTTCTCTAGCACATTTTCTTGATTATATTTAGTGGGGGGATTTAAGGATAGATTAAACCGTTTTAGAACTAGATGTCAGAAGTAAGCCAGGCAGATTTAGTAAGGGTTTGAGCTGCTAGCGACGAATTGGTTAGGAGCGTTGTAACTACAGTCCTTCTGGCTCTGAAGACAGTTCCAGGAGGAGTCACCGTAGTGGTTTGATCATTCTTGTTGTTGTTCAGTCACTAAGCCCTGTCCAACTCTTTGTGACCCCATGAACTGCAGCACGCCAGGCTTCCCTGTCCTTCACTGTCTCCCCGGAGTCTGCTCAAATTCATGTCCATTGAGTCGATGATGTCATCCAACCATCTCATCCTCTGTCATCCCCTTCTCCTCCTGCCCTCAATCTTTCCCAGCATCAGGATCTTTTCTAGCAAGTCGGCTCTTTGCATCAGGTGGCCAAAATATTGGAACTTCAGCATCTATCCTTCCAGTGAATTTTCAGAGTTGATTTCCTTAGGCAGATAGGAAGAATGCTCATTTTATGTACTATTAGAAAAACAGTGAAGATAATTTAGTATTTATGCCTCACACTGCCGTATACTTTTTCCTATCTCATGTTCCTTAGTTTATGTGCCAGAGGAACTTCTCTGCCAAGTTTCGTGGTTGGTGGTGGGTCGGCCCCATCCGACCTGAGGGCTCTCCCAGGCTGGCCGGTGCCTCCTGCTGCAGGAGCGTGTCATCTCCATGTCTGCATCCTAGCACGCTGTGTCCCGAGTGGCCCTGCTCCTGGTCTGTCCACACGCTCTCCTGTTCCAGGCCTGCCCAGCTTTCCCCATCCAGCCGGGACCTGACACGGTACTGGCCTCCTTTCACTCTTTTGTATTAGTATCCCGCAGCCGCTGTAATTACCACAGGGTGCCTTAAAATGACAATGATTTATCTTCCAGTTCTGGAGATCAGGAGTCCAAGCTGATCTCACCATGCTGAAATCACGGTGTGAGCTGGCTTCTTTCCCGAAGGCAGGGAGGTTTCCCTACGCTTTCCGGCTTTTAGAGGCCCCTGCGATCCTCCGCTCGTGGCCTCCTTCCATCTTCAGAGCCAGCCACGGCTGGTGCAGGCTCCATCACTGTCTCCATCTGCCCGGGGCTGCCATAACAGTGCCACCAGCTGGGGGGCTTAAACTTCAGACATTTGTCTCACAATTCTGGAGCCTGGAAGGCCAAGGTCAGGGTGCCAATGTGCTCATGTTCTCGTGAAGACTCCCTTCCTGGCTTGCACGTGGTCATCTCCGCATGTGGTGGAGGGAGAGATGGAGAGTGTAGGCGTGCTCGAGCTGGTGGGCTTTCTGGTGTCTCTTTTTATTAGTATAAGGACACTAATCCCATCTTGAGGCCCTGTCCCCCTGACCACATCTAAACCTAATCACTTCCCAAAGGACTGGCCCCCGAGTATCATCAAACTGGGGGTTCTGGCTTTGGGGGTGGGGGAGCGGCTCATGGCTCAGTCCCCGGCAACACTGCCTCTTCCCTCGTCCTGTGATTACGCTGGGGGAGCCCACCAGGATGATCCCAGATAAGCCTCCCTGCTCAGCTGAGCTGATTAACAACTCCATCTGCAACCTCAGATGGCAGCACACCCTACCGCCCCCCTCTCCAAGGATTAGGAGGTGGATGTCTTTGTGGGGGAGGAAACAGTGTTCTGCTGACCACGCTTCTCTGAATTGTGAGTTTTGAGGTCAAAACTGAAAGAGACTCTAATATGCAGACTCTGTTCACTCTTTAAATCTTGCTGTTTATTGTTCCCTAAGAGTTTTATGTCTCTTGATCTTTGCCCTCCAATTAGATGACAAGCCCTGAGGTCCCTGACCCATTCTGAGAGGCAGTGCGGTTTAACGGGTATCAGAATCCTGAAGGCCAAGTGGGTGGTGCCTCTCAGAAAGTCACCGGGAGTGTCGTTTACTATTCTGAGCCTCAGTTGCCGCACTTGTAAAATGAGAATGTTAATATTTCATAGGCCTGTTAGTGACAGTGAGCTGAGGTTACACGGAAAAGTGAGAGACGTGGTTCTGGACACAAACAGTGAGGCAGGTGCAAATGGACTTCTTGTGTGTTCCTTGCAGTGGCCAGCATGGAGGCTGGCAGATACGCAGTATGTGCTGGTAATACGCATTTGTATATCGTTATGGTTCTCCTATAGGTTCTTACACTGTCCTCTTAGTGCAGGAGAGATAAACTTACAATCCTGCTTTTCTAAAATCCTTTTTTAAAATTGGAGTATAGTTGCTTTATATCCCCTATCAGTTTCTGCCGTACAGCAGAGTAACTGGGCAATTTAGATCGACAGATTGCTTCCTTGAAATGAACGTGGGTTTAATTAATAAGGGCTTCCCAGGTGGCTCAGGTGGTAAAGAATCTGCCCACCACGTGGGAGACCTGGGTCATATGTATACATATATCCCCTCTTTTTTGGATTTCCTTCCCATTTAGGTCACTGCAGAGCATTGAGTAGAGTTTAAGCTTGCGGTTTTAGCCGTAAACAGGATTTATATAGATTTGTGTATGTAGAAGGGGAGGCAGTTGAGATGTCTTGGAGCAACCAGCTGTGTTATTTACAGCCTGTGAGCAAAGAATAGTTTTTAGCACTGAGTGCATATCTACCCAGTAACCTCAGGATTGCCTCTTGGCCTGCAAAAGCTTTTAATATTTCTCTCTGGCTTTTAATATTTCTCTCTGCCCCTGTTTCTGGGTAGTGGTTTTGACATATGAAAGTGCCCTTGCAGGTCTTGTTAAAAAGCCCAGGCTGCTGGTCTCTGCCTTCAGGAGCTTCTGGCTCAGTAGGTCCAGGATGGGGCCTGAGTATTTTCCACCTGAATGAGTTCCCAGGTGATGCTGAAGCTGCTGGTCTTGAGAATATGCCCCACCCCCACTTTAAACATTGGACCATGTCCCCATATGTGCAAAACAATAATTTTCTTGCACAATAACAAATGTATTATGTTTACTCCCAGTTTCCAAAAGGATAACAACACAGCTAGATGTATTTTCTAGATTATCTTGTGTACAGGTTTACAAAAGCAGTTACTATGATGATTTGTTGAGAAACTGTTTCCAAAGTAATTTTTCCCACCTACAATAGACTGCTATCTGACTTCTTAAAAAAAAAAAAAAACAGTTCATATTTATTCTAATTGTTTCATGGTCTAGACTTTCACAATCTCTTTCTCAGCTCTTAGGTGCTTTTTCCCCCCCTGGGAAGTTGACGCCACCATTTTTCAGCTGTTTGACATATCTGTGGGTGGAAAATTCATCTTTATCGAAAAGGAAGCAACAAAAGATTTTCATTTTCACTTCTCTAGAATTACTCTAGCTTAAAAGCTTGATGGAGCTATTTTTACCAAGAGTGAGATATTCCTTCTTTACCCTTAGTCTGAACATCCTAGAGAAATTGGCACATCCTTGAAATGAAAAATACAAAGAAATGCTAATTTTTCTTCAGTCCCTTATCATCTACTACCTACAAAAGAAAATGAGAGTTCAACTTTGTTTCTCCCTGTTATTTGCAATGCTAAAAAGAATGTGGCTGTTAACACAGAGAATTATTTCCATCACCATATCATAATTAGGATAGAACAATTCAAAAGTATATGTAATTATTTAGGAAGTGAAATGTAATGTGCATTAAGCAGGTACTATATCTGGCATGATTTTCCACCTGTTACATGAGAAAATAAATTATAATCCTCAGTGTTTGTCAAGAATGAGGTGAAACTGGTATTCTGTTACTTTGTGCGGTGTTGAGAACTGGAGCATGGAGTTTGTAGAAAGAAATTTGGCCATGCATATCTAGAGGAAAGGGAAGTACTGACTCATTGGAAAAGACCCTGATACTGGGAAAGATTGAAGACAAAAGGAGAGAAGGGTGGCAGAGGATGAGATGGTTAGATAGCATCAGTGAGTCAGTGAACATGGGTTTGAGCACACTCCAGGAGATAGTGAAGGACAGGGAAGCCTGGTGTGCTGCAGTCCATGGAGTCACAAAGAGTCAGACACAGCTTCGTGACTGAACAACAACTACATCAAGAGAGATAAAATCATTTTTGGGGAAAGGCACAAAGATGCTACTTGCATTATCAAAGTGAAAAACTGAAAGCCTCCTATAACTAAGTCAGAATATAGCTCCTTGATGGAATAATGGTTATATAGCAATGTGAAGAAAAATGCTTATGGTGAAACTTTCAGACAATAAAACTGAGGCTACAAAATATGTGTATACCATTATTTGTGATTAAAAAAAGAATAGATTGTAACACCTGATGATAAAGCGGAGAAAGTACATCTGTTGAAGTACTTTTATAAATTTAAGAATGGAAACAATAATAGTCTGACACTCATATAAAGTGTCGTTTATAGGCCAAACCCTCTTCTGAATAAATACAGTGAATCCTCACACTGTGAGTTAGGTACCGTCAGTAACTCCATTGTGGATGAGGTCCCTGAGACGTAGGGGAGTGACTGACCCAGGGCTGTCCAGCTGGCAGTTACAGGTGCTAGATTCAAAACCAGGTCTGCTTCCCAGGCTCTCCTGTAACCATGGCAACCTGGAGACACCACCTGGGGCACAGGAGTGATGGGGTGCCAGGGGGGGAACAGGGGTATTACAGGGGCAGTCATTCCATGGGGACGTCCTAGACCTCATCCGGCTGAGCCGGAGCAGCTCTGATGAAAAACCTCCCGGTGGTCTGGTTGGGCACACGTTCACTGTGAGCCCGCATGTGATCGGCGTGCCAGAGGTGAGCACAAGTGACCTTTGGGAAGTGTGCAGGTAGTGGCCCCACTGTTGAGCTGTTAGAGCAACTCTCTAAGAGGAGACCCACATGAGAGCTGGAACCTCGTGGTGGTGGTGGGGGGGACGTGAGAAGGACCTGGGACGTCTTCACTTGCAGGGGCCCGTATGCGGGGGGCAGAGGGTGCATCTGAAGGCTTTCTTGGAATGAGGAAGTGAGAGGATTCCCTGCTCCTCTTTCTGGGGTAGTTTCAAGACAGCAGGTTTTGACTCAGGTCTGAGAGAGAAGTTAGCTGGGGAGGTCAGCCCCGGGCTGAGCTGGTCGTCGAAAGGGCTCCAGCAGAGAGAAGACTGGTGGGTGGCCCGGTGTCTCTAGGGCAGTTTAAGGGGGAGCTGGAGTCGTGGACGCGAAGACCTTGAGGTGTCTTCCAGGGGCGAGGCTCTGAGCTCCTAGTTGTCTCTTCTCTGCTGGTTAAGAACAGTGACTGGAATTTAGATGGCTAATTTGTGGAATCCCAGCAACTGTGATCAACATATTAATCATGGAAGGATAGCACGTCTGAAGGAAGGCTAAGATCTGTGACTTAATGTCCCAAGTATTAACATGAATCATGTGTGGTTTGTACGTAATCAGGTATGATCACACATAATTAAATATGATTAACATGGTCATATTTTGGGGGTAGGGAATTTATGCTGATCTAGGCTAGGGCTTTTTTACCTGGTGTGTTAGTTCTATGAACAGACCTAAAGGGTCTGTGCATCCCAAAATTTGTATGAAAAATTATGTCAGGATACCTTTTCCTGAAGAGATAATCTACAATGTTCTACTGATTTTTATCGTACGTCATCCAGTTCCTTGGACTGCAAGGGGATCAAACCCGTCAGTCCTAAAGGAAATCAACCCTGAATATTCATTGGAAGGAGCTGAAGCTGAAGCTCCAATAGTTTGGCCACCTGATGCGAAGAGCCAACTCATTAGAAAAGACCCTGAGGCTGGGAAAGATTGAAGGCAGAAGGAGAAGGGGACGACAGAGGATCAGATGGTTGGATGGTATCACAGACTCAATGGATGTGAGTTTGAACAAGCTCCGAAAGATGGTGAAGGACAGGGAAGCCTGGCGAGCTGCAGTCCATGGGGTCGCAGAGCTGGACATGCAAAGAGCGACTGAACAACAACATCCGGTAGATAGGTCTCGATTTCTCGCCCCCTTCCCACCTCCCCCACCCCGGGTGTGCTGCTGCACGAGTGTTATACAGAAGTGACTGGGGTTGTGTTCAGTTAGTTGCACAGACTCCAAGTGTCATTTTTTAATCTTCATTTATCTGTTTATTTAATTGCACCACTCATCATGCGGGATTGTAGTTCCCCAACTAGGAATTGAACTGACCCTTCCACTGGACCACCAGGGAAGTCCCCCCAGGTGTCATTTTGTCGTCATTAATATAGGGCAGGATCAAAAGATATCAGGTGATCACAGACAACAGTTGACAGATTTTAATAGCTCACACCGTGACCTTCTGAACTGATTATTGGCTTCCTGTGCCAGACATCCACAGCGGTGACATCCAAAGGTCTCCATAACGTCAGAGGGGAAACCCCAGGGAAGTCTTGATGGAAATGAGTTCCCTGTGAAGTTTTGAGAGTAGGAGGGGTCCGGTGTGTTGGAGAGAGCAGAGGAAGTGGGAAGACCCAGGGGCGAGGCCATCTCTCCAGATGCCTGTGCGCCTGGCTTGAGTGGGACCCAGAGGGCTTGTGGGAGAGGACAGGCGTTCTCACCAAACCCTCCTGGTGGCAGGTGCTTGTGGCTCATCAGAGACGATGCAGGTACTCAGGCCAGCTTGCAGAGGCTGCGTCTGTCATGTCAGCTGGTCCAGGAGAAGCTGGTACAGAAAAATGGATTCTGGTCATCTCAGAGGCACAGAGAGCCAGGGTCAGTGAGCCGTTGTAGCTGGCATTTCCGATTTCTCTCTTTTATTTATTCCTTGCATTGTTATCTGATGATAAAGATAATATGAGCTTAGTTTAGAGCATTAAAAAAAATCCAGAAAAGCAGTGGATCAAAGTCAGGGTCCGGTGCATGCCCGCCTCTCTGAGATGGGAGGCGCTGGGCTGAACTCCTAGTCTGAGGTTCCCAGGCTGTGACCCTGGCCAGTCAGAACTGCCACCTGGCCCCCGTAGTCTGTCCCCTCCTCCAAGAAATGCCCCCTCGAGGAGGACACAGCGATGCACCGGAAAGCACCTGGCTTGCACAAGCTGCCAGGTACTGAGCACCTGCTCTTTTAACACCACCTTAGCATTTTGATGATCCTTCCTTTTAGCCTTTTGCCTACGTTTTACATTTTTAAAAAATAGAGATGAAATACATAGCATTTAAAAAAAATTGAGATGAAATATATAGTTCTGTGTCCTGCCTTTTTTTAACTTGGCATTCTTTCCCGACCATATTCCTACATCATGATGTTGAAAGCTTACATAATATTCCATTTTATAAGAGATACTCTTAACCATTTCCGTATCGTTGGAGCTTCATGCAGTTTTAGCTTATCAGTGGTTCCCTATATACATCTCTAAGCGCTGGATTATTTCTTTAGGATAAGTTTCTAGAAATGAGAGGGAATGACAGACATCGTTTGGAAAACTTTTCATGCAGATTACCAAATTGTGAATGGAAAGATTGTTATCTGGGATGACTCCAGAAATAAAAGTTCTAAAAATGGTTTTCTCCCTTGGGGTGTTCACAGGGTTGAGATTCTGTTAAGCAGAAGGGATTATCTTTGACTCTGGGAAATTGCTTTCCCATGTGCTGTTTGCCGAGAGTCAGATCTGAAACCAGGCGACGTGCAGGGCCCACGGCTTGAGGGGAAGTGGCCTGGCCCCCTTGCCGTTGAGTTGTGCAGGTTCTCCTGGTGATAGAGTTGTGGCTCACATTTGAATGTTAATCATCCTCTAGGTAGGGTTTTTATAAAGCCACGACTGTAGAGACTGTATTTCTTTCCTAAAATGCACCCTTAGTGGAGCTGTCTGCATGGATGCTGGGTGTGTGCAGTGTCTGCTTGGGTTTGCTTCTGCCTGACCCGTGAGTGGCCGGTGGGCTGGAGGGTCCCAGTCAAGGGGAGACCGTCAGGCTGCCTTCCCCCACCCCCATGCCCATTTCTCTCTGGTCAGGGCTCTTGGAACTTTGGGTCACTGGTGCGTGTGCTTGGCCTGGAGGATTATAGCACGTCCTATATATATATATATATATATATATATATATATATATATATATAGCCTAGAGCCTGGAAGAGTGACTATGTGATGAGCAAATGAAGAAACGTTTCCCTGCATGCCTGGGGGGACTTGGGAGGACTGGGCACTGGGAAAGCTGAGTTCTAGTTCTCTAGCTGCATCAAACTAGCTTGTGTGAAGCTGAGCAAGTCAGCGCCCTCTCTGAGTTTTGGTGTCCTGGTCTGTGCAGAGGGGGTCTCTGTCCTGGGTTTCTCTTCAGGATCCTCCAGACTGTCAAGACCCCAGGAGTGGCCCCGGGTGGGTGGGACAGTGAGGCCAGTGCTCTCCTGAGATGGCCTTGTGTCAGGAGTTGGGTGCCGGCGGGCACTTGCAGACTGGGACAGTGGTCACAGCCTCTGCTCACACGGGACCTCTCAGCCATTCCCCTGGGGTCAGTACCTTCCTGTTCCTGCTCGTCTCTCTTGAAATTCCTACCTGACCTGGAGCCCCAGCTCAAACGTCCCCTTCTTGATGTCAGTGAACCCCTGGTCCCAGGATGTTGCAGGCCATCACACATGGCTTGGTGCGTCTGTCCCAGGACGTAGGTCACACATGTCTCTGTCACACTGTCACAGCCCAGCGAGGGGCAGACACTCCCAGAGGTGTGAATGTGGTGGAGGTGAGTTGGCTGCGGGCCCCTTCTTGTCCTTTGGTAGCACTAGACAGGCGATTGGCTTCCCCGACATGCTGTGGTCCATCCAGTGGGAGTAAAAAGGCTGCCTTTTTTCCTTTTGGATCCAATATTTTGCTTGAACAGCATGCACTGGGCCTCCTCCTCAGTATCAGTTTTTAAACTGACATAATCAAGTAAACTACAAGGCACACAGCAAGGTCCAACTTTTACCCCTAAACACACCATGTGCGCCTGTTTGCTGGCCTCATGGCAGCTCTTCCTGCAAGACTCTCTGATTGCACCCTCTTTGACGGATTGGTGGAGGGTCTGACCTTGGTGCAGTGAGGTGCAGGAAGTGGGAGGGCTGCTGGCTGGGGGAGAACTGGGGTCTCATCTGCTGTGGTCTCAGGGATTCACATTCTCATCCTCCCGAGCCCCTCCTGCATTGGAGTTTTTTGGCCCTGGATCGTGAATGAGAACCAGAGTGGAAGATGCAGCTGAGCAAGGAGGAGGTGGGGGAGTGAGCTCTTCTGAGAGGGACAGGCTTCACAGTGCTCTAAATAGGAGAGGAGAGACCCAGGTTGGGCTCTTTCCAGAAACTTGATTCCCAAGCCATTTATTTTAGGTTCCTATTTTAAATTTAGTTTTGGCAAAAGAAAAATAAAGCAGCTCAACGACTTTCTCTAGTAGGAACATCTCAAACTTTGGGTGATGTGGACCAGTAGGCCAGACAGACAGTATGTTATGTGTGAAGAGTTTACTGTCCTGCTGGTGGGCACCAGGCCCAGCTGTTTCAGGGAGACCCAGAAACGCACAGGCTGTGGTCATTTTTCAAGAAGCTTTTTAAGTGTGTTTGCAAGAAGAGAAATTGGTCTTAAAAACCCCAACTAGATCAGTGTGAAGATGGGGTCTTAGGTCTAGTTGACCTAAGCTGGGACAGTTTTGCGCATCAGAAGATAGTGATTGCAGTGGATCAGAATGCTTTAAATATAAATACATGAGGTGATGGTGACAGTGATGGTCCAGAACACTCATTAATCACCATCGGGGTTGCTGGGATCAGCGCATTATCTTGAAGGTTTAAAAGGGAAAGAATTTTTATTAAAAAAAAGTGACCTATACCAGGTGGTCAGTTAAAAGGCCCAGAAGGAGGAATGAAAGGAAGTGCGTCTGTCCTTCCTGGCCTCACTGGCTGTTGTCATCTGTGCCGGGTTGGTCGATCACCCCTGGAGAGCAGGCAGCATCCTTTCTCCCAAGGTTGTCCCAGGCTGGGGGCAGCCTGCATGAATAGAGGATGGACTTGACCCCTGACCCACCTCCTTGTGTGATCTCGGGCAGATCCTCTAGGCCCTCTGAACCGTACTTCACTCAGCAGATAACAAGGGATGCTGCAGCTGGTACCATGTAGTGTCATTAGGTTTAATTGAACAAAAGGCTTGTGGGCCCCTTAATAGTCTTGACTGAAAACTGACACCCCCTCTCCCCCCTCACCCAGAGCAGCTGTGAGGGTCCAGGCGTGTTGTGAAGGCAGCACGTAGCTCCCGAGGTGACTGTAGCCTCCGAGTTCCTGTCTGTCTAAACGGAGGCAGGGGGGGTGGCAATGGTGACATCAGCCCCAGACATCTGCTGGTGGCCGCCACACCCTCGCAGAACCACACAGAATTGCCCACGTCTTGACCGCTGGTTTTGAAATAGTTACAAAACGGTGTGTGGTTTAAAAGGACCTGCCCTTCACTGTTGGCCACATGTTCTAGAATTATAGAGCAAAGGAGGGGTAACCGATCTGCCTCTGAAATGGAGTTTAAAAAATCTAAAACTTGCCTGCCTTTGGCTTTGGCAAGGTAAGCTATTTTTAGAATGGACTGGACAGCAGGGCAACCTCAAATGGGCTTTGGGGTCAGGCAGACTCGGGTTTGCACCCCAGCTCAGCCACTTTCTGCCCTGCTTCCGTGGACAGCTTCCTTGACCTCCTTGAGTCCCAGTTTCCTTTCAGCATTGTGAGAAGTCATGCATGTCAGGTGTAAGTTGTTGAGGTCTGGAAGAACTGTGGATGTCATCTGTGCTCAACGTAGATGACACCTGTGCTGCTGTTAACCGTTGTCACGGCTGGTGGGCGTCTGTTGGGTGTGGGTGAGCGGGATCCTCCCCTCATTCTTTGATTCTTACCTTCTCCTTGTGAGTCTCACAGTGGGTCTTTGTCCTTCACGTGGCCCTGACTGTAGCCCCGTGAGAGTAAATGCATGTGCTCCCAGGTCGTCTGTGTTTACTGGGAGGCACAGACTCCAAGGTCTGGACCTGCTAAGGGCTCTTCCGGCGCTACCGCCTGTTCAACACAGCGGGGGTAAGGGTGGGGTGTGTGTGTGTGTGTGTGTGTGTGTGTGTGTGTGTGTGTTGCTGAGTATAGTCTCAGAAAGAAAGTGAAAGTCACTCAGTGCGGGGGTAAGGGTGGTGTGTGTGTGTGTGTGTGTGTGTTGCTGAGTATAGTCTCAGAAAGAAAGTGAAAGTCACTCAGTGCGGGGGTAAGTGTGTGTGTGTGTGTGTTGCTGAGTATAGTCTCAGAAAGAAAGTGAAAGTCGCTCAGTGGTGTGTGTGTGTGTGTGTGTGTGTTGCTGAGTATAGTCTCAGAAAGAAAGTGAAAGTCACTCAGTGCGGGGGTAAGGGTGGTGTGTGTGTGTGTGTGTTGCTGAGTATAGTCTCAGAAAGAAAGTGAAAGTCACTCAGTGCGGGGGTAAGGGTGGTGTGTGTGTGTGTGTGTGTGTTGCTGAGTATAGTCTCAGAAAGAAAGTGAAAGTCGCTCAGTGCGGGGGTAAGGGTGGTGTGTGTGTTTGTGTGTGTGTGTGTGTGTTGCTGAGTATAGTCTCAGAAAGAAAGTGAAACTCGCTCAGTCATGTACGACTCTTTGTGACCCCATGGACTGTAGCCCACCAGGCTCCTCCATCCATGGGGTTTTCCAGGCAAAAGTACTGAAGTGGGTTGCATTTCCTTCTCCAGGGGATCTTCCTGACCCAGGGATTGAACCCGGGTCTCCCACATTGCAGGCAGATGCTTTACCATCTGAGCCACCAGGGAAGCCCAGAAGTACATATAATGCATCCAGAACTTTCAGGCTCTTTTCTAGCATAGAAGATAGTCATAATAGAAAGAAGGACCGAAGTGGTGGAATTAGTGTTCTCTTGTCTTTGTTAGATGCTTGGGAATTCCGTAAGGCACCCACATGCCCCCGATGAAAGCCAAGGGCGCAGTGCCCGCTGGCAGGGTGGGTGGGCGGGCACACTGTCAGTGGATCCTGGGGTCCATCTCAGGCCCAGGGCCGCCTTCCATGAGCACGTGTCCCCTGTGGGTCCCAGCACTGCTGACAGTGGTCCCGTTTCCCTGAGGAGGACTTTGGGGGGGCCACAGGCGGTTTTCAGGATCTGTTCTTTGGTGAAGGAGCTGCAGCACAGGGCCTTCTGTGGTCACCTGGCAGCCCTGGGCCGTCCTCCTTGTGGGGCAGCAGTCTGGAGACGTGGCTGACCTTGCCAAGTGTGGTTCACGTGCAGGCTGACACGCCCGCCCACCTGCCCTGTTACACCTGTAGAGTTGTGTCACGTTTTTGACTGGAGCCACGGAGGAGCGGAACTCAAGTGTCCATGCCAGCAGGCTGTTTTATTACAGACTGGCGGGTTCATTTAAAAATGCTGGCCCTGAAGTGAGGGCTCATATCCGGCCCCACTGGCTAACCAGAATTCCCAGTCTCCTTCCCACCCTGCTTCTAACCCTGAGACGGGACTCTGGCTTCTGCAATTTGACAAGGATCTGTGTATGATTTTGATGCCCATGGGGCCTGGGACCCACAGAGTTGGAGACTGAGAACCCAGGCTTTTTACGCATTAAGCTACTACTGCCTCAGAGCCTAATGGTGGTAAAACACCTTCAGATGGGTGACCAGGGTTTGCTTTTTTCATTCAGACAACACATGTGTGGTCTTACATCTCAAGCACAAAGATGAATAAGACTTAGTCCCTTCCCTGTAAGCACCTGGTGTGTTGGAGACCACGCTTACCAGGTGGTTGCATGCTTACCATGCTGAGTGCAAGACCAGGACGGTGTTGAGGGCATGGAAGGCCTGGAGAGGAGGGCAGGGCCCCTGGGCAAAGGGCACGTGATGAGGAGAGGTGCCCTGGCCTGGGCTCCGAGGACCGTGGCTTGTCTGTGTTGCAGGAGAAACCAGGGCGTGTGGCTGGCTGAATGTCCTACCAGAGGCTGGGTTCCAGGAGAGGACTAGGGCCACGGGCTGCGAGTCCTGCAATCATGTGGGCCGTGAGCGGGGGCGGGTGGGGGGACGTTGTCTTGGGATTTCATTGCATCAGTTAGAGATTGTGGGGCCATGGGGCGAGGTCCCCTTGGGATCTCATCACATCAACTGGAGACGGTGGGACTTGTGTGAGGCGCCTCCCTCCTGGTCATCCTGCTTGTTCTTTGGGGTCTGTTGCTGGTGTGATTGGGGGCTTCCGTGGTGGCTCAAGTGGTAAAGAATCCTCCTGCCGATGGAGGAGACACAAGTTTGATCCCTGGGTCAGGAAGATAACCTTGAGGAAGAAACGGCAATCTGCTTGAATATTCTTGCCTGGGAAATACCGTGGACAGAGGAGCCTGGTGAGCTCCAGTCTATAGGGTCGCAGAATCAGACACGACTGAGCACGCACATACGCTTGGTCCAATGGGTGGTTGTTGGGACAGCAGTTATTTCTGTCCCTGGCGCAACTTGACTTTTCTCAGCTTTTCAGGCTTTTAACATGTCCAGTTTTGCTCACACGTCAGGACCAGGCAGAGGGCGGGCCTGGAGTGTTGATGCCCTGACCGTGCCTCTCCCGTTACTGTTGCAGCGCATGTGGAAAACGAGGAGCAGTACACACAGGCGCTGGAGAAGTTCGGGGGCAACTGCGTGTGCAGAGATGACCCGGACCTGGGGAGCGCGTTCCTTAAATTTTCAGTGTTTACAAAGGAGCTGACGGCACTGTTCAAAAACCTGGTGAGTGTCATGAGCGTGTGCGGTGAACAGGCGGTGCGGGAAGTGCCGGCCGATGCTCCGGCCAGGAAGGGGGCTCCATAGACGGTAACTGAAGTGTGTTTGATGAGCGAGGAATATGTTTCCTACCTCCCACGGTACCTAAAAGAATTATATTTTCTGGGTACATTAGGTCACTTTGAAATAATTTTAGAATTGCAATTTTTACTCAAGTGAGACTTTTTAAAAATTTAACTCGGCATTTTACAGGTGCACAGCTGAGGCTCAAAATGGATAAATGCATTCATCTTCTTAAGGGGCTCTGAGTTCAATTTTCAGTAGTTTCTTAACTGGGTAGAGGAAGCCTGTTTCTGGTGATGAGAGTAGGTATTTAAACTTCCAGTATTTAATAGATATGTTTCAGACTCGTCTTACACAGCAAGGTAACCGATAATCAAAGCCCAGAAATGACCATGAATATTTAAAGGCCATTCATGCTCTCAAATGCAGAACCTAAGAAAAGACTCACTTTTTAAAGCAGACGGAAGTACAGACTGAGTACTTCCTGCCTGTGGTAGGTGCTGGATAAAGCGGGGTGAATGGGTTCTTTCTTGTGCTTGGCAGCCCTGTCTTGTCCCCGTTATGGGAGCCGAATTCTGAAGAAGTGGGCAGCCTGAGAGGGAGGGGGAGTGTGACCCTTTGGGCAGTTTCTTCCTCAAGGGGAATGTACTCGGGGATGGTCCCGGCATCTCTTTCCTGTTTTTTTCTCCTTAGCTTCTCCCAGAGGTCATGGACAACCAGACCAGGTCAAGAACTCAATAATGCTTTCTGTGTAGGTCGCAAACAACAGTGTCTTTTTCATTTGTCCTGTCAGCAAGCTCATAACAAGTGAGAAACGAGCTCCTCATTCTTGCAGTGGTGATGGTGGCGGGTTTGGACGTCTGGCCTTGGAAGGGCAGAGACAAGGGATCACAGCGTGGGGGTTAATAACCAGGAGGGGAGAGGACCAGATCATTACGGCTCTCTTGGTCTTTCTCCATGTCCTCACTCGTGAAATGTTTCAGTTGGAAATGGTAAGAGTAAAAAGCCGTTGCTGTGCTGAAGTTCTTTACTCGGGTTAATCTGGAGTCTCTTGGGGCTGTTGTCAAGTTTGTCTCCCGTTTGTCAGGTGACAGGCTGACAGCACGCAGACCAGACACCCGCCCCCGCTTCCAGCCCCACTCCCTCCCTGGACATGGGCACTTGGTTTGTTAGGGCCTCACCGCTGAGTCACAGGGGAACTTTTCTTTCCTTTTTTTTCCCCCTAACTGGAGAAACTGCACAGTCCCGGGGAAGTTCTCTTTAGATGCTGACATGCGGGGGGTCTTCTAGTGTAAAACCAGCCTGCGGACTAATCCCCCAAGCCCCTAATCCCCCAGCCCCTCGGGAGGTAAGCCCCTTTCCGTCTCACTGAGCTGCCAGCCAGCTGCCACATGCCTCCCTCTTAAATATAAATGAACTGCCCCCAGAATGAAAGAGACCAAAATAAACAGAAGGAAGATCTGAGGGAGAAACAGACAATGCAAAGAACAGAAGATAACCTTAAAGAAGCTACATTTAATTCCTCAAAAGAAGTTGGAAGGGAGAGTGGGATACAGCTTGTCATTAAAGAGGGGGAGACGGTTAACGTAGGAAAATGTGACATTGGAAATCCTACGAGAAGGGATAGAGTAAAACAAGTCTCTCACAAATAGATCAAAAGGACCAAACAAGAACAAAAAGTGGGGGAGCAGTTAAAGGATGGGTCGGGGATCAATCCTCAAGGTCCATTGTCCAACTGACAGACGTTCTACAATAAGAGAATAGGAGACAGAGGAGGCTAACCAAATGAAGCTGAGTGTGAGTGCAACCGAGTGAAAGACGGTTCCTGAAACTAGATGGAAGGGCCCAGGACGGTAAGAAAAGACCTGCCCACCCCAAGGCATCCCCTGTGAAATGGCGAAAGACCTTAAATGCTTTCAGAAAGCACACACAGGATTAAGCATCACGATGGCACTGGCCGTCTCAACAGTAACCCTGGAAACTTTGAAAGGTCTGGAACATTGCTGCTAAAATCCTGGGGAACATAGTCTAACCTAGAATGAGACCCAGCACCTGAGCATGAAAGTAGACTCAAGAGATGTTTCAGACATGCAAAGCTCCCAGGCGTCATTTCTCTGAAACCCTTAGAGGTTGTGCTTGAGCACCGTGAAGAGGGAAACCAAAAAAGAGGAAGATGTGTGAGTCAGGGACCAGGATCCAACCAGAAAAAAAGCAGTGAAAGGAGTCCCACGAGGACGGCGAAGGGGAAAAGTCAGCGCCGTGACTGAGCGAGCGGCATGGTGTCAGGAAAGGGAGGTTAGGGGCCAGGATCTGTCCCCCACCCCAAGCAGCCAGCTCTGGGTCTTCTTTCAGCTGATCTCCACTCGGGTTTTCTCAGCTGTGAGATGGAGATGATGATGCCATGCCTGGCTTTGTAAGGAGCACAGCCAGTTGCTTCTGCACATCTTAGCTTATTTCATGGAGAAGGCAATGGCAACTCACTCCAGTATTCTTGCCTGGAGAATCCCAGGGACAGAGGAGCCTGGCGGACTGCTGTCTGTGGGGTCTCACGGAGTCAGACACAACTGAAACGACTTAGCAGCAGCAGCAATAGCAGCTTATTTCATCCTTGTTGCAATCCCATAAGGTGAGTCAGTATTGTCCCCACTTTGTAGATTATGTAACTGAGGCCCTGCTGGTTTAAAGAGCTCCTCTCCCTCCCGGCGGCTCGCAGTCCTTGCCAGCTTTTGGACGTGTGCCTCCAGGTGTAGAAGAGCCCACCTGCATCGATCCATACGGTGGACTCCTACGTGAAGTAGCTTGTCCTCAGCTTTAACATGAGCAGCTACACAGTTAGACAAAAGCAGCCCCTTTATTTCTTGATTTTCTGCAAAACTAAAAGCAGAGCAGGGCCTGGACATTGTGACAGGTACACTGTCACGTGGGGCCCCTGACTCTGCCATCCGGGGCACATCAGAACCCCTGCCAGGGACAGTTAGGAGTCACATCTGGGTCTTAAAACCCCAATCCCATGCCCTTTCCTCTTGGTATTTAAAGGAATTTAGGCCCCCTGTCACCTCCTTGGGAAGAAAAAGGGACAGAAGGGAAGGCAATTCAGGGGAAAATGTGGCATAAAGACAAGCCCCTGGGGGTTGTATTGCTGCAGCTGCGAGGCGCCTAACACCACGGCTGCCTCATCCTAAAACAGGGGTGAGAAAACCACCCCGCCTCACCTGGCCAGCATCAGGATAATGGATCAGTGGGAAGGGCTTTTGGTAAATTACAAATGCAGTACACAGGTGGCATGTCTGTGTTACTGTGGTCAAGTAACTTATTACAGGGCTTCCCTGGTGGCTCAGATGGTAAAGAATCTGTCTGCAATGCAGGAGACATGGGTTCGATCCCTGGGTCAGGAAGGTCCCCTGGAGAAGGAAATGGCAACCCACTGCAGCATTCTTGCCTGGAGAATTCCATGTACAGAGGAGCCTGATGGGCTACAGTCCATGGGGGTGCAAGAGAGTCAGACGTGACTGAGTGACTAAGCAAAAGCAATGTACTACAGGTGGACAGCAGTAGCTCTGAGTCCAGGTGCATAACTGTCGTTGGTTTTTACTTTTTACTACCCTGTTTCCAAGCAGATATCTTATTTGTGTGCAAATTCGCGTTCCCAGGCCAGGTGCCCCTAGCAGGGTTGGTGCTGCAGGTCTGTGGCCAGAGAGATGCCAAGGGGCCGCCTCTAAGAAGCTATCACTGAGAGTGAGCTGCTTATAGGAGAATTCTCCTTTTTTGGTATTTTGTATACCATTTTTACTCCTATTTTGGTCAAACCTATTCTATCTCTTGTTTTAAAAGCCTGGCTTTTGCTTTTCTCTCAGGCATTCAAAAACCATTTCAGTTCCACATGGCCAAGACCCTCAGTTTTACCTCCTTGTCCAGAAAGAATAATAATTACCACCTACCTGCTCTTCAGTATGAAAGAATGTTTATAAGGCAGTTAGAATATCTCCCAGAAAAAAGCTAACTTAATATAGAGTGATGATTTTGTTACTAATGGGTGAGATTCTCACCTTCAGAGAGGCTATGAATTCTCTCTGCAGTAATGCAGGAGAAAGCAAAAAGCAAGGTTGCCCCCAGAAATGTAACACAGGCTGGTGATAAAGTCAGCCCAGTCTCCTGTGTTCCTGGAAAGGTTTTCCAGGGCTGCTTCAACGTTACAACGGGGCCTTCTGAATGCATTTGACTCAGTTCTAATCAGACGGATGAACCTAGAGCCTATTCTACAGAGTGAAGTCAGTCAGAAAGAGAAAGACAAATACTGTTTATTAATGCATATATGCGGAATCAAGAAAGAGGGTACTGACGAGCCTATTTGCAGGGCAGAAGTGGAGACGCAGACGTAGAGAACAGACTTGTGAACACCAGGGGGTGGGAAGGAGAGGGTGGGATGAATTGAGAGAGTAGCATTGAAACACACGTTACCATATGTAAAATTAGAGAGCCACTGGAAATTTGCTGTGTGACACAGGTGGCTCAAGTCCAGTGCTCTGACAACCCGGAGGGGTGGGGTGGGCTGGGCTGGGCTGGGAGGTGGGAGGGAGGTTCAAGAGGGTGGGCCCATAGGTATACCAATGGCCGATTTATGCTGATGTTTGGCAGAAGCCAGGGCTTCCCCCGTGGCTCAGTGGTAAAGAATCCACCGACAGTGCAGGAGACCTGGGTTTGATCCCTGGGTCGGGAAGATCCCCTGGAGGAGGGCACGGCAGCTCACTCACTCCAATACTCTTTCCAGGAGAATCTCATGGACTGAGGAGCCTGGCAGGCTACAGTCCCTAGGGTTGCAGAGAGGCGGACACGGCTGAAGTGACTGAGCATGCATGCACGTGTGGCAGAAGCCAACACGATATTGTAAAGCAGTGTTCCTCCAATTAAAAATAATTTTTTTTAAAAAGTGGCCTTTTAGTGAAGGGCTGCGTGAAAGGACAGATTTCCTGAAAGTCCGGTTGCAGGTATGTCGTGTCCAGCTCTATTTTCAGAGAATGGCTCATGAAATATATACGCTTAGGCCGTAAACCTGCCCCCGGTGAGAGCATGGCCCAGGACGGAGCTCCAGGGCGAGAGCTGCCAGCAGCCCAGGGGCTGAGGAATTTCACTTCACCCACATGGAAAGAGGAACCTAAAGTCCCACTGTCCCATGTGTACGGAAGTAAAAAAAAAAAAATTTTTTTTAAACACACGATTGGAGTTAGAAGACATAGCCACAGAGCAAAGAGCTAGTAAGGTTGTTGGGGAGAGTGTGGCTTTGTCCCTGTGATGCGGGCAGAGCCCGACAGGGAGGCCTGAGGCAGCAGGTGCTGATTCTCCAGGATAACAAAGCTCATCGCGTTCTGCTCGACGTGGAGCTCACTTAAGCAGAGACTCTGAGCCTCAGTGATCCCGTAAACTCTCTCCCGTTTTCGCGTCTACTGAAAATGCCTTACATTCTTTCTCTTCTGAAAGCATTTTTTAAAATTGCAATAGAGTTAATTTACAGTGCTGTGCTAGCTGCAGTGTGTAGCAGAGTGATTCAGTTATACAGGTATATTCTTTTTCAGATGCTTTTCCCTTGTAGGTTATTATAAGACTTTGACAATAGTTCCCTGTCTGTTGTTCCTGTGTTTTATCTGTAGTGTGTGTGTGTTAATTCCAGACTCCAAATGTGCCCCTGTCCCCGCTGTCTCCTTTGATAACCGTAAGTTTGCTTTCTATGTCTGTTTTCCATTTGTGTTTTTAAATGCCCTACAGTATTTATTCAGCGGGGGCCTTGATCATAATTTCATCTTTAGGGGAGGAAGGTTTACAGTTGTCTCAGTCCAGTTCAGTTGCTCAGTCGTGTCCGACTCTTTGTGACCCCAGGGACTGCAGCACACCAGGCCTCCCTGTCCACATCGCCAACTCCTGTAGTTTACTCAAACTCATGTGCACTGAGTCAGTGATGCCGTCCAACCATCTCATCCTCTGTCGTCTCCTTCTCTCGCCTTCAATCTCTCCCAGCATCAGGGTCTTTTCGAATGAGTCAGTTCTTTGCATCAGGTGGCCAAAGGACTGGAGCTTCAGCTTCAGCACCAGTCCTTCCAATGAATATTCAGGACTGATCTCCTTTAGGTTGGGCTGATTGGATCTCCTTGCTGTCCAAGGAACTCTCAAGAGTCTTCTCCAACACCACAGTTCAAAAGCATCAATTCTTCAACGCTCGGCTTTCTTTATAGTCCAACTCTGACATCCATACATGACTACTGGAAAAACCATAGCTTTGACTAGACGGACCTTTGTTTGCAAAGTAATGTTGTACAGTTCTCTAGGGCATAAATTAAGGAGCTGCGCTGAACTCTAGAGAATCACCCCAGTGCCTGGTACCTGCTGTGTAGGAGTAACTGCCCTTAGACTGGTGCCAGACTGTCGGATTTCCATTTTCAGTGTCTGTTTTTTTTTTAACATCCTGACACTGTTTGCCCTGCTAATTGCTGGTCTCTACCGCTCTTGGCGCTTGCTTCCCCAGCGCTGTGAGCTGGAGAACGCCATGGCCGGCTGCTTAGGTTGTGCACAGTGTAGGAGTCTGTGAGCTCTGAGTGGGAGGGTGGGAGGGCTGGGGCTTCCCTCGGGGAACAGAGTTCTGGCTGGACCTGCTGACAGTCACGTTGGACACCTGGAAACCTCTGCCGTGAATGATTTTTGTCTGGCCTGATACATGCTTGGAAATTGTCTTCGCTGAAGAAGACTCTCGAGAGTGCCTTGGATGGGACGGAGATCAAGCCAGCCAATCCTGAAGGAAATCAACCCTGAATATTCACTGGAAGGAAACTGATGCTGAAGCTGAAGCTCCAATGCTTTGGCCACCTGATGCAAAGAGCTGACTGGTTGGAAAAGACCCTGGTTGATGGGAGAGATTGAAGACAGAAGAAGAGGGCAGCAGAGGATGAGACGGTTGGATGGCATCACCGCCTCAATGGACATGAGTTTGAGCAGACCCAGGAGATGGGGGAGGACAGGGAAACCTGGCGTGCTGCAGTCCATGTTACTGTAGAGTCGGACACAACTGACGACTGAACAAGAACATCACAAGACTTAACGCACCGCAAGCTGTCTCCTGCACTTGCAGATTCCTGACCCAAATGAAAGCATGTCCTCAGTTGGACCGAGACAACCAAGGCAGTGAGGCTACTTACCGTCAGAGCCCGTGTTTGCGTGTAGTACAGACACTCCTGCGTACGCATTGTACTTCGGTTCCATTTCTTTCGGAAAAGGCAGGGCCACTTCATTGTGACTCCTATGGTACACTGACTCCTCAAAGTCAGGGAAGGGGGAGCGGGCCCAGGAGGAGAGCTCAGCTGAGAAGAGTGAGGGAGTGCCTGTTGGGGGCACCCAGTTCCCGGGGCAGGAAGCACTCACTGCTTCAGCTGGGGCTACTTTTCTTAGGATGCTGTGCAGGGCCAGCCCAGCCCTGTACGGAGGCCTGAGGGTGTGACCTCGGAAAGTGTCGAGGTGACTCTCACTGCCTCGGGTCCTCGGGTCCTCGGTAGAGGTGGGCGGGGGTTCTGGGGGCTATCACAGGGTCCATCCACATCCAGGCCCTTTGCCAAGTTTATGAATACATCCCTTACGTTAAAAGTGAAAGTGTTCGTCACTCAGCTGTGTCTGACTCTTTGCAACCCCATGGACTGTAGACTGCCATGCTCCTCTGACCATGGGATTTTCCAGGCCAGAAATACTAGAGCAGGTTGCCATTTCCTTCTCCAGGGGATCTTTCCGACCCAGGGATCAAAACCTTGTCTCCTGCACTGCAGGTGGATTCTTTACCCGCCACCAGGGAAGTCCTCCTTTAAACCTAAAACTTGACAAACTACATCAGTACTTGTATATTGTAAATTCTGGTTTACAAAGCTCTTGGACATCGTTTGTTTGATTTGCCATCCCCAGAGTCCTCGTCTTGCCCTCAGAGAGCCCTAGCCTTGCACTCAAGTGGCGTCACCTGGAGCTACTTAGAAACGCAGGACCCCCACCCCCCACGCCCAGGCCCTTGTCCCCTAGGCCTGCCAAACTCTATTTTCCCAGGGTATGAATCAGCCCATTCAAGTCTGAGAAGCATCACCTGAGAGCTGAGGTTCTCAAAGTATGGTCCGTGGACCAGCAGCAGCATCACCTGGAACTAGTTAAAAGACACAGGTCCTACCTACTGAATCGTGGTTCTCAGCTTCACCCAGTGACAGCACCTGAACAGCTGCTAGAACACTCTCTGCTGGGCGCCGTCTCCCAGAGTTCACCCTCCATTCGCATTTCTAATCAGTCCTGGCGACACTGAGCGTGGTGTCGGAACCAGCTATGCGAAGGACAGCCCAGTGGACCGCTTCCCATCTTCCCCCGGGGAGACTTGAGGCCAGGGTGCCAGAGTGTTCACTCGGCTGCAAGTGTCCACCCTCAAGTTCTCAGAGCTGATGCATTGGAAACGGTGCTTTCATTTTTGGTGATGGCTTAACTCAGCAATTTTAACGTCACGTGGGTTTTAGAAGACGCTATGGATTGATGAGTCCTGGGCTCTTCTGTGCTGGCCCCCACGCCTCTCAGAGTTGACCACACAGCTGTAGGTGGGCTGTGGTGTGTTGTTTCGTCCTCTGCTCCCCAGTGGAAGAGGGTCGCTGTTTTCTGTGCACTTAGAACCTGAAAGATCAAAGCGGAGTGACTGTCAGAGACGCAGTGCTAAAGGCAGAAACCAGGTCAGCTGCCTCCCCTCTTTCTTGTGTGAAAGTTGCCAGTGTTTTTGGCAGCTGCCTGGTTTTGATCTTTCAGTTTGCGTTAAACACTCAGGAACTGCGTGGGCTCTCCGTCTCCCTTTTTAATTAAACAAACCATCAGAGTGACTCTGCTGCCAAGAACCAGGCCTGGGCGCGTGTGTTCATGAGGGCCCCATGTGAGCGAGCGCACAAGACACTGCGTGGTGTGTGCACATGTGTGCATGCGTGGTAGGCCTTGGGCAATGTTTTCACCAGTCCCTGGGGAGAAATCACCAAAAATGAAAGTGGCCTAGATGGTTTTTCTTTGTCAGGTTTTCCTGTGTGTCTCTGAGGAACTGCTCTGGGGACTGGAAATAGGGAACCCTGATGTAGATGGCACGTCGTGGAGGGTGGACAGTGCAGGTGTTTGGCCTCTACCAACCCCGCTCCCGCCGTGGGTCAGGAGTGAGCAGCCCTGACCACTCTTAAGGTCAGTTGCCTCCGGCAGGGAAGTGACCAGCAGAGCACTGGCCTCGTTCTCAGCTCAGCTGCTGCTTAGCTGTGGGGTTTGGGGCAAAGTGTGTGACCTGACCCTCCCACTGTTTCCCCTTCTGTACAATGGGTCTAACACTGACCTCTCAGCAGATGTAAGCCTCGCAAGCAAGTAAGTGGCCCGGTGCTGTGGCACTCAGGCCACTTTGCCTGCTGCTTCTCCAAGAAGTTTTCTGTCTGGATGTTCGTTCTCTCGGATAAGCAGCCTTTGGAAAGAACAGAAAACTGCTGTGATCCTGCCAGGCATGTGCCTGCCTTGGGCCTCGGTGTGAGGAATTCCCTCTGCTGGGAACGCGCTCCCACCAGCGTTTCTCTGTGCCTATTGACCGCTTCCTTCAGACTCTGCTGCTTGTCACCTTCTAAAAACGCTTCCTGATCACTTTTCAAGAGTCCCATCTCTCGAGTAGCCTTATCTGTAAGATTCAGGCGTGCATGCCTAGTCACTCAGTCATGTCTGACTCTTTGCGACCCCATGGACTGTAGCTCACCAGGCTCCTCTGTCCATGGAATTCTCCAGGCAAGAATACTGGAGTGGGTCGCCATTCCTTTCTCTGGGGGATCTTCCAACCCAGGGATGGAACCCAGATGTCCTGTATCACAGGCAGATTCTTTATCGTCTGAGCTACCAGGGAAGGATGCCCTTTGTAAGATCCGTAGCAGCTCCCAGACTGAAAAGAACTCAGAAACCTGTCAGCAGGTGTGTGGATAAGCCAGGTGATGGAAAACTGTTCAACAGGAATGGGAGGGAGCCACTGATGCAACAACACTGATGGCTGTCAAAGCAAGGATGAAAGAAGTCGGCAGAAAGCAGTGCACCGTGTAGGATTTCACATATGTGAAGCCCTGGAAAATGCAGGTTACTCTGTGAAGACAGAAGCAGATCCGCTGTTGCCTGGAGACTGGAGATGGAGGAATGAACAGCTGGGAGGTGGGGATTGCAGAAAGGCCCTGGGGGTGATGGGTGCACTCACTATCTGGATTTGGGCAGTGGTTTTCTGGGTGCATGTATGCATCATAACACCCACTCTGATGTGGGCAGATTATTGTACTAAGACATCAGTTACACCTCAGAGCTACTTAACATTTTCTTGAGGTTACTCATGTAAAGCACTGCTGTCCACCACAACCATGTGTCAGTGGATATGGTCTGTATCTGCTCTATCCAGTATCAGAAGCCACTCACCACCTGTGGTTCTTGTGCACCTGAAACATGCTAGCGCAGCTGAGGAACTCAGTTTCTAACTTGATTTAGTTTTAAGCCACTTCAATTTGAATGGGCCTGTGTAGCTAGTGTCTGTCGTACTGGACTGCACAGGTGTAAAGCCATTCCTACTACTGTAACACACCCTGCAGCGCACACAGATGCACGCACGCGCACACACACACACACACACACACTCTCCCTCCATCCCTGCTCCAGGTCTCAGGCTCCAGCTCCTGGAGAAGACTTCACAGCTCCAGGCAGGTGCAGCCTGTTTCCTTGGTGCATGTCCTTGGCTCATGCCAAAGCCTCTGCTAGGAATGTCCTTGTTTGAAGCAGTGAGGTTTGAGGTCTTTGCAGCTCTCTGTCCTCCCACACAGAGGTGCTGCTGGGGCTTGTGCATGTGTGAACAGGTGTTTGCCCTTCTTTGAAGTCTTGACTTTACCTCCTTAATTCTGTGATTTCCAGTAGTCATGTATAGATGTGAGAGTTGGACTAAAAAGAAAGATGAGCACCAAAGAATTGATGCTTTTGAACTGTGGTTTTGGAGAGGATTCTTGAGAGTTCCTTGGACTGTGAGGAGATCCAACCAGTCCATCCTAAAGGAAATCAGTCCTGAATATCCATTGGAAGGACTGATATTGAAGCTGAAGCTCCAATCGTTTGGCTACCTGATGTGAAGAACTGACCCATTGGAGAAGACCCTGAAGCTGAGAAAGATGGAAGGCGGGAGGAGACGGGAATGACAGAGGATGAGATGGTTGGATGGCATCACTGACTAAATGGACATGAGTTTGAGTAAACTCCGGGAGTTGGTGATAGATAGGGAGGCCTGGCGTGATGCAGTCCGTGGGGGTCACAAAGAGGTGGACACGGCTGAGTGACTGAACTGAACTGAACTCTGTGATTGAGCAGCATTTGCTCAAGTTAAAAAGGAAAAAAAAAACCCTGTAGATCCCAGTGTCATCATTTCGGTCTCTGGTTTCTCATAGATTAGGCATATTAAAATAAGCTTATATGACACCGCTGCATTTCAGGTAAGGCTCTTTAGCCATGTTTTTTATATGGCCTTTTAAGGAAACGCTGATTGTCCCCAAAGAGTGAGGGTTTTTGAGGAGAGCCCTTGAAAGACCTGTTCTTTTCTAGACTCAAAAGCCAAGAAGATTCTGCCCAGCAGCTTTTCTGTCCTGAGTCTTCTTGTTGTTTGTTGTTCAGATGCTAAGTTGTGTCAGACTCTTTACAACCCCATGAACTGCAGCACGCCGGGCTTCCCTGTCATTCACCATCTCCTGGAGCTTGCTCAGACTGATGGCCATAGAGTCAATGATGCCATCCAACCATCTCATCCTCTGTCGTCCCCTTCTCCTGCCCTGTCTTGCCCAGCATCAGGTTCTTTTCCAATGAGTCAGTTCTTCACATCAGGTGGCCAAACTATTGGAGTTTCAGCTTCAGCATCAGTCCTTCCAGTGAACACTCAGGACTGATCTCCTTTAGGATGGACTGGTTGGATCTCCTTGCAGTCCAAGGCTCTTCTCTTTGCTGCTCCTGAGAACAGTGCACTGTGATGTGAGAATCCTTTCTAGCGTCAGGCTTCTGGACGGATCCCTAGGGCAGTGCAGGTGTGGTCACTGCCTGAGTCAGGAAGGAGGACATGCGGAGGGTCCCGGGGGTCAGGCTGGGACCAGGGGCGGAGCTTTGCCTGGCTCAGCAGCTGCTGGTGAACACTGATGAGCTGAAGAGGCAGCTGAGACCTTGCCCCTGTGTCAGGGGAAGTGTTGGGGGGAGCAGATTTTAGTGTATAAAAGTGGCAAAGCTAGGGTGGAGGAATTTTGAGACCAAAACATAATAAATAGGAAGAAGCCATGTGGAAAGATGGCTGCTGTCTGGTTGTATTCCCCTGCCCGCCACCATCTCCTTATCTGTCTCTGCTGATCAGCTGTGACATTACCGAGGCCGCCCTTGGTCTCTGATAGCCCGTCTGCCTGTCTGTCCAGGACTGACTCATTCTTCTCCTACTGAGATTATGGATGTTTGATCACTTATCAGTTCCTCTTGTCAAGACATATCCAAGTGAACCCAGGGAAAGGGAAGTCCTCCTCTCTAAGGGGAGGACTGTTAAAGATTGCCTGTGTGCTCTTGGTGTTAGATCCGTACTTACTAGCAGCGATTAAGAGTTATAATTTGTACTCAGATCAAGCTTGGTGTTTCAGAAAAGCCATTTTACTTACGCTTGTTAAAAGTAAGTCAGAGGATAAGAGAAAGCCCAGTGCTTGCTCAGTGCTAAGGAAAATATTTGCGTTGGGTCGCCCAGGGGTGATTTTAATTCTTCCCGTAGATCATAACGGTTTCGTTGCTGGTAAGTTGAGGCTGGAGCCATTGAGCACGAGGCATGTGCGGTGAGAGCCCTTGGCTGCGGTTTTCACCTCTCGTGGCCGGAATGGGGATGGTTTGTTCAGCTGTGGACCCGAGACTGCGGACAGCTCCGGTATAGGCTGTCCGAGGGGGGCCCGGAGCTGGTCCTTCCTGTGCCGGCCCGGATGGGACACCTGGGCTCCGCACACGGTTCAGGGCTCAGGCGGAGACGAGGACCAGTCATTTCCTGGATGCTCACCCTGAGTCACTGTGTGGTGTTCAGGTTGCGTATGAGAGCAGGTAGGAAAAAAAAAAAAAGAAAGCAGGTAGACACAAAGGGCAGGCAGAAGCTGGAGCTGGGGGTGCGGGTGGGGTACTTTGCTAGTAAACCCACTGTTCATAACAGTTTCTTCTTTAAAAAAGGAAAAGCAGCTTTATGAGCTGTGTTGTATATCATAAAATGCACCCATTCCATTTCTACAAGTCAGAGATTTCTAGTAGCTTTACCACGAGGTGTGCAGCCGCCACCTCGAATCAATCTGGGGACATTTCCTCCCCTCCCGCCCCCAGTAAGTTCCTTCCTGTCTCCTCATAGTTAATCCCCATTTCCACCCCCAGCCCCAGGCGACCACTGATCTACTTTCCATCTCTTTTGTGATGATTTCGCTAATTATGTTCTGATTAGAGAAGTAATAGCTTCTTATTTTAGATCATTTGAGTAACCCCAGAAAGAGAAGTGGCTGGAAGGAGGGCCGGAACCCCCTTGGTGGGATCCTCTCCAGGCTGCTCTTTCTAGCTCTTACCCTCCGCTGCCCGCTCCGCCCACCTGGCCGAGGTGCTTCCCCTTCTCCTCGGTCCTGTGCCGGGATGCTCTCCACCCGTTCCCACAGCGCAGAGTCCTCCCCGTCTTTAAAGGTCCATCCCATGTGATCCCCCGTCAGCAAAAGATTTCCCTGGTGTTCAAACTGAAGGCGATGCTCTCTTCTGAGCACTTCCGTGGTGTTCTATTTATGGCTCATAGGGTTTCCGTGTGGCACCTACATGCTTCATCTTCCTTACTAAACGGTGAGTCATGAGGACTGAGCTTCTGTCTAATGCATCTTTGTCTCCCAAGCTCTCTCACCTGCTCCATCTCCCGTTGCCCCCTGAGTGCCCCGAGTGACTCCTTCATCACTGTCATCACGGCTGTGATGGCTGTTACCTGTCACGCCCGCCTTGTCCCCAGTGTCCAGCATGAAAGCTGGCCCCATGTTTGCACATTCCTTAGGTTTTTACTCTAATATTTAACCCTTGAGTGCTGAAGCCTGGTTTACCTCTTTCACCTAATACCTGTCCTCACTACCTGACTTCTTATTTCAATTTAAAAAATAATAATAAGTAATAACAAAGTCTTTTTTTTTGGCTCCACCACACAGCTTGTGAGATTTTAGTTCCTTGACCAGGGGTTGAACCCAGGCACTCTGCAGTGAGAGTGTGGAGTCCTAACCACTGGACTGCCAGGGAATTTCTGATAACAGTCTTAAAATAGATGTGTAAACAAATTCTGGGTGCTATTCTTCTTCCCTGCTGTGCAGAACCTTGTTTTTCTCACTCATTCATGCATGCACTCACAGGTAATGCACCTCTCATAGAAACACATCAGAGTTCTTCCTAGAAACACAAGTTTTAATCAGCAAGCACCTTATTTTTTTTTCCCCCAACCCACCGTGTATCTATTTGTTCCGGTGTCTTTAGCTCAGCCTCCTGCCCTGAGCGGCTCTGACACCCCCTCCCCGGGCCATTCCTGCTGCCCGTGGTCTTACACTGGCCTTGTCTAGGCAGCGCTCAGGACTGAACCAACTTGTTGGACTCCAGCCAGGACTCTTCAGTCCAGTGGACGAAGGGGCAGAGTCAAGGCTTGGGAATGGGAACAGTCACGTTCTTCCCAAACCCAAGTCAGCCCATCTGACTGCTCAGAACCACTGGTATCTGTACAGAGTCCAACATGTTGCATGTTGTGTGTCTTACACTTTTCGTTTAATTCTTGGTGTCTACATATTTGTGAAGACTCTTGAGTGTCCCTTGGGCTGCAAGGAGATCAAACCAGTCAACCCTAAAGGAAGTCAACCCTGAGTGTTCATTGGAAGGACTGATGCTGAAGCTGAAACTCCAATCCTTTGGCCACCTGATTTGAGGAGCTGACTCTTGGAAAAGACCCTGATGCTGGGAAAGATTGAAGGCAGGAGGAGAAGAAAGCAGCAGAGGATGAGCTGGTGGATGGCATCACTGACTTGATGGACGTGAGTTTGAGTAGGCTCCGGGAGTTGGTGATGGACAGGGAAGCCTGGTGTGCTGCAGTCCATGGGGTCACAAAGAGTTGGGCACGGCTTAACAACTGAACGACAACAACATATTTATTCTTCCTCTGAGATGGCAAACATTGATTTGTTCATTTGTAGCCAGCTTTCTGCTGTCTGTAAAATAGGTGCTCAATAAATACATGGTGAATGAGTTAACAAATTCCCACATTCATAATATGATGTTTAAAGCTATTAATGTATCTCTAGATTCTGTCTCTTATTGTTGTTCACTTCAGTCACTCAGTCGTGTCTGACTCTTTGTCACCCCATGGACTGCAGCACGCTACGCTTCCGTGTCCTTCCTCTCCCAGAGCTTGCTCAAACTTCATGTCCATTGAGGCAGTGATGTCATCCAATCATCTTATCCTCTGTCATCCCCACCTGCCTTCAGTCTTTCCCAGAATCAGGGTCTTTTCCAATGAGTCAGTCGGCTCTTCACATCAGCTGGCCAAAGTATAGGAGCTTCAGCTTCAGTATTAGTCCTTCCAATGAATATTCATGATTGATTTCCTTTAGGATTGACTGGTTGGATCTCCTTGCAGTCCTAGGGACTCTCAAGACTCTTCTCCAACACCACAGTTCAAAAACATCAATTTTTCAGCGTTCAGCCTTCTTTATAGGCCAACTCTCACATCCATACATGACTACTGGGAAAACCATAGCTTTGACTTGATGGACCTTTGTCGGCAAAGTGATGACTCTGCTTTTTAATATGCTATCTAGGTTTGTCATAGATTTTCTTCCAAAGAGCAAGCATCTCTTATTTCATGGCTGCAGTCACCATCTGCAGTGATTTTGGAGCCCAAGAAAATTAAGTCTGTCACTGTTTTCATTATTTACCCATCTATTTGCCATGAAGTGATGAGACTGGATGCCAGGATCTTAGTTTTTTGAATGTTGGGTTTTAAGCCAGCTTTTTCAAACACCTCTTTCACCTTTATCAAGAGGCTCTTTAGTTCCTCTTTGCTTTCTGCTGTAAGGGTGGTGTCCTCTGCATATCTGAGGTTATTGATATCTCTCTTGGCAATCTTGATTCCCAACTTGTGCGTCAACCAGCCCGGCATTTTGCTTGATGTACTCTGCATATAAGTTAAATAAGCAGGGTTACAATATACATCCTTGACGTACTCCTTTCCTAATTTTGAACCAGTCCATTTTTCTGTGTCCTTGACCTGCATACAGGTTTCTCAGGAGGCAGGTAAGGTGGTTTGGTATTCCCATCTCTTTAAGAATTTTCCACAATTTGTTTTTCCTACACTCTGCTTTAGTGTAGTCAGTGAAACAGAAGTAGATGAGTGCTATGGAGAACAGAAAAGCTTGAAGCCGCCCCTTAGGATGTGTGGCGTGTGTGAGCTTGATAAGATGAATGCAGGGTGGAACCTGTTAAGTCCCTTAAGAAATTTTCTAAAAAGAAAATACTGGGGATTTCCTCAGTGGTCCAGTGGTTAAGAATCTGCCTTCCAATGCAGGGGACACTGGTTCAATCCCTGGTCTGGAAACTAAGATCCCACATGCCACAGGGCAACTAAGCCGAAGTGCCACAACTAAATCCTGACATAGCCAAAAATAATAATTTTTTTTTAAAAGAATATATTGGAGGATCGGTGTGGGGGTGGGCATTGCTTCCTGCTGAGCAGTTGGGATGTTAATGAAAATGGTGGCACCTGAGTCATCCTCATGGACGGGCAGGTTTTGGGCATCCAGGGGCACGGGGAAGACCGTGAGCTCAGGATGGAGCACGTCATCTGTGACCTTAGACTCCGAGGAGCAGGAAACGACAAAGACCTCTGTTCAGCTGGACACGGGGATGAAATGTGGCAAATGAGGTTGGACTATGAGGGTCGAGATGCAGAAGTAGGTTTGGTTTTTATCAGGGACACGTCGGAGAAACTGGACAACTTCGAGGAAGCGGTTGGGGCGGGCAGAGGAGGTGATGTTTCAGTCCAGAAAAGGGGCAGGGAGGTGAGAAGGCAGAAGGAGCGTGTGGACGGGTAGCAGGTGGAGAGGCTGGAGCCCCAGGAGGCAGGCTGAGTGCCAAGCTGGTGGGTGGGGACGTGGACATGTGTGGAGACACGGCTTCCCCACGGCTCAGCGGAAACCCAGGCGCGCTCCTGTTGGGGGTGAGTCACCTGCACAGCCTCACCTTAGACTCAGGTTTTCATTATTTAAATCCAAACTCTCCAGGCCGATCCTGGCAAGTCATAGCTGAGGGCGTTGTGTGTCTGCTGGTGCGTGCCGAGTCGAACTGTGGGAGCCTCAGACAGAAGTTACCCCAGAAGGCATTTCGGAGACAACAGTCGTGACTTGACCATTTATCTGGCAGGGGAGGTGGCTGGTGCAGGCATGGTTACGCACCTTGCTAGTAGTAGTTTTCAGGTAAATTTCTTCCTCCATTTTGAAAGTTCATATGCTGAATAGTGCGTGGAAATCAGATCCCACGTTGCTGTAAAAGTTGTGATGGTGGTTGGCCTTCCAGCCCAGGGTAGTTCTACTAAAAGTGAAATTTTCCTTAGTCGGGTTGTAAGAAGGAAGGGTCTTACACAGGGCTCCTCTCTCTGTTGACAGTCCCGTAATTTCGGTGCAGGTCTCTGAAGTGAGGCAGGCGCCCGCCGCAGCGGGCCGCACGGGCAGCTGTGCTGACTTGGGGGGCGTGTGCGGGGGAGGTGAGCACCGAGAGCCTCAGCTTTCTTCTCCCTGGGGAGGGATTCTCATCGGGTTGAGAACCCAGGGACTCTGCGCCTTGAGCTTTCTTGCTCACTGAAGCTTGATGTCTTCCAGTTGACTCACAGCTGAGTGGCCGGCGGGGACAGGCCCCGAGTGTGTCAGAATGCTTTGGTTCCCCTAGATTTAATCCATGGTGACAACTTGCTAAGCCACTATCTCTCGCCTTCTTGCTTCAGGGGGAAGAGCAGGCGACCTCGAGACCGCTTGTCTCTCCTTTCCTCACTTACCTGCTTTCTCCAGCCACCCCCACCCCCTCAGTGCTTGTTCCGTCTCTCTCACACATATTCTCTTTTAGTTTCCTTTGTTGGGGGCCATGCTGTGGAGACTGGGGTGCAGACTTCATAGCCCAGTAATAGGTTAATATTTTGTGAAATATAAACAGATGTAGACTTTTCACTGTTAGGTTTTCATTCATAAGATGACATCGTTACGGAGACTGTTAAGAGTGATGGGGTTTTAGGGAAAGTTTATCACCATGTGTTCTTTTAACCTCCTTACTGTCCTTGCTTTAGATTAAAAAGGAAATGGAATAAGAATATTTTTCTGTTTTTTTTTTTTTTTTTGTCTTTTAGATTCAGAACATGAACAACATAATCTCCTTCCCTCTGGACAGTTTGCTGAAGGGGGACCTGAAAGGAGTGAAAGGGGTATGACCTGCGGAGTCCTGTCCGGGGGGCAGTGGTTTGAGGACGGCATTGTGGTCTGGCTGGCCCGTCCAGGCAGATACCCCTCAGGCCTTCCTGAAATGGCGGGACAGCTCCATGGCACCTCGGGCTCCCTTGACTGGCCACCTTGGCACCACCATTCAGCCCTAACAGTGGTGACCCGTGGCTTTCCCAGTTGTCCCACTGGTGCTTGAGATGTGGGAGGGAAAGAAACAGGAAACTGAATGACTCTGGGCTTGGCCGGCGGAGCAGGGAAGCCTGTGTGCAGTCCGGTTTTCCAGCTGGCCTAGCCCTGACTGACCCCTGTACAGGCCCCTTGCAGGGACGTGGTCTCCCCACTGGGAGATCAGCACCAGCAAGGCCTGAGCCACCTTCATTCTTCTGTCCTGCAAAAGGCGCCCATCGTTGAGGCCTCACCAGCCTCCCACAAACCCTCGAGCCGTAAACTGTGTCCCGAGAACATGTGTGTGTGGCCCAAGTGCAGTGTGGGGCCAGGTGTGAGCAGAAGGTCACTCGTGCCTGTCTCTGGCACAGACAGGTGTGTGATACAAGAGGGAGGCGACCAGGCCCCAGTCCTTAGGAGGCCGAGTTCTCTGATCCCCAGCGGCCTCCGCAAGGCCAGCGTGGCCGACCTGGGGTCTCTGCAGAGGCAAGCCGTGCACGGAGAGCTGTCCGGGCAGGGAGTCTGGCCGGGTGAGCCGTTAGGAGTGAAGACGCTGAGGAACGTTACTCATTGTCCCCTGGGGCCCCAGAGCACACGTCTGGGGAGGTAGGCAGGAAAACAGGAGGGCGGGGCGCACAGGGCAAGTCCTGCCCCGGGGCCTGCAAGTCCGGCCAGTCTGCAGCAGCCAGAAGCAGTCCTCCCCGGGGCCTGAGCCGGGGGAGTGGAGGTGAGGCTGATGGGGTGGACTGGCCCCCTCCCTGGAGGCTTTAGGTGCCAGGCTGTGGAGCTTGGGCCTTGTCAGAAGGCTGGAGAAGAGCCAGAAAGAATTAGAAATCCCCGCAACAAAAGGGTTTTCTCTTCCAAAAGAGCCCTGTTAAAGGGAGCATACATAGGTGGGAACAACTTGATGGAATTTCTGGTGGCTCAGCACATTTTTAAGCCAGGTTTCATCAGAGAATGTGAGGTCCTGAGTTCCAGACAGAATCATGCAATTCTCTCCTAGTTCACCTTGTAGAGAATCCGCCTGCAATGCAGGAGACCCAGGTTCAATTCCTGGGCTGGAAAGATCCCGCTGGAGAAGGAAATGGCGACTCACTCCAGTATTCTTGCCTGGAGAATCCCATGGACAGAGGAGCGGGCGGGCTACACAGTCCATGGGGTCATAAGAGTCTAACACGACTGAGCGCCTAAACCATCAGGTCACAGGAGACAGTAAATGGCTTTTATATTCTTGTTTTGGGGCCCACATCAGGGGTACGTGTGTTGAGATTCCTGTATTAATAAAAAAGAAAAAAAAAACAGAGTCCTTTTATTTCAGAGGGATAAATACTTGCAGATTAAATGTTATGTCTTTCTGGGTTTAATTTCAGAATAATTCTAGGGCAGAGGGTAGGGTCTAGGTGAAACAAGACGTGCTGTGAGTTAATAACTCATTGTAACTAGCTGACTGGCACATTATACAATTCTCTCCACTTCATTCTGTGTGCATTTTGTATATTCCATAATAAAAATTTCTTAGAAAAGAAATGCCACCACTAGTCTAATTAAAAAGCCTATACTAAGAGCTTAGGCTCTTTATTTTTCATGGGATCACATATGTCATTTATCGCAGAAATTAATACTCCTTTCAGGGCTAGTCTTGGGAGAAGTAAGTTTATCTTGCCCAGAAATTCATGATTAGTCCAGTTTAATTTATTCCTCTCTATTTACAGGATTTGAAGAAGCCTTTTGATAAAGCTTGGAAGGACTATGAAACAAAAATGTGAGTGTTTTTGTTTTAAAAAATAAGCATGGGTAACTTGAGGCTTTAATTTAAGATTGCGCTTTTATTGCTTAAAGGTATTGTCTGAACCTTAATCCAGGAAAGAATTCACCCAGAACTCTGTTGCCCTGTTCTGCTGTGATTCTAGATGTTTTCTTCCGTACCGGGTGTCTGCCTTCCTGATGTTAAGCTCTTCAGACAGGCTTTTTCTTGTGCCTCCTCTTCTGTCCTGTGACTGCCTGATTGTTGTTTTCAGGAATGTTAATTGACTGCTGCTGGTTGACTTTAGGCAGCTGCTGTAACATTTCTGATCACAGTTTCTCGATTCCTGGAGTGGAGAGGATCAAGCTAGCTAGAACTGGGTGAGCGATTGTGGGGATAATGGTTTTGGTTATTTTAAATACCTGAGAAGTAGAAAATATGTTTTAATGCCTCGTGTTTGCTTTGTAATGGCTGTGCATTGGGTAATAGAGTTTTCTCAGTGGAAATAGAAACTTTTATATGAAACCATCTGGGAAAGTGGGAAGTGTTCAGAAGAAAGCCTTTTCAGATGTCACTGTTGTTGGTCACTCACTAAGTCAGGTCCGACTCTTGGTGACCTCATGGACTGCAGCCCACCAGGCTCCCCAGTCCTTCACTATCTCCTGGAATTTGCTGAAATTCACATGCACGAGTTGGTGATGCCATCCAGTCATGTCATCCTCTGCTGCTCCGTCTTCCTTTTGCCCAATTTAATCTTTCCTAACTTCAGGGTCTTTTCCAATGAGTCAGTCTTTTCCAAACAAGTGGCCAAAGTGTTGGAGCTTCAACATCAGTCCTTCCAGTGAATATTCAGGGTTGATTTCCTTTAGGATTGACTGGTTTGATCTCCTTGCAGTCAAAGGGATTCTGAGGAGTTTTTTCCACCCCTACAGTTTGAAAGCATCGATTCTTCGGTGCTCAGCCTTCCTTATGGTACAATTCTCACATCCATACATGACTACCAGAGAAAACATAGCTTTGATTGTACGGACCTTTGTCAGCAAAGTGATGTCTCGGCTTTTTAATACACCATCTAGGTTTATCATAGTTTTCCTTCCAAGGAGCAAATGTCTTGTAATATCATGACTTGCAGTCACCGTCAGCAGTGATTTTGGAGCCCAAGAAAATAAAATCTGTCACTGCTTCCACCCTTTCCCCTTCTATTCCATGAAGTGATGGGACTGGATGCCCTGATCTTAGTTTTTTGAATGTTGAACTTCAGGCCAGCTTTTTCACTCTCCTTTTTCATCCTCATAAAGAGACTCCTTAGTGCCTCTTTACTTTCAGCCATAAAGGTGGTATCATCTGTGTATCTGAGGTTGGTATTTCTCCTGGCAATCAGATGTATCTATAGGTAGGTAATTGGGTTTGTTTGTTTTTACCAGCCCTGGGCATCTGTTCAGAGGTAGAGGATCACAAAGCTCACACCAAGCAATACCAAATCTTTGGTGCTCATCCTGTCCTAGAAATCTAAAGTTCCCGTACTCCAGATTCTGGAGTTTTTCTAATGGCGCACATTCACATATTAACACAGGTTATTAAACCCAGAGAGGCTCCAAACTCACTAGGCTTGGCCTGTTAGCGTCCTGGATCCATGTGCCAATTCAGTTCAGTAAACAAGAAGGGGATCCGAATTCCTGCTTTATAGACGGGACACCAGGCCTCAGTATTTGCTCTGGTCAGTCACAAGGGACAATTGAGCCAAGGGCAGGACGTGGATTTCCCCACTTCCATTCAGCTGCTGTCACTGCCAGACTCACGGGCCTTAGAGAAAAGGCTTCTGTGCATTTCTGAACCTGGGATGTGAGGGGGTCTCTGAGGAGGGTTGCTGGAGAGAATCTTCAGGTTCTGAAAGTGAAAGGTTTGAAAGAAGAATGAGATCAAATTCTATAAAATCAAGACACACATAGATATGGTGAGGACTCACAAAATCCCAGAATTAGAGGACAAATGAGCACCACTCTTTAAAACTCAGAGTCATTGTAATGCTGGAGAAGGCTCTTGAGAGTCCCTTGGACTGCAAGGAGATTAACCAGTCAGTCCTAAATGAAACCAACCCTGAATATTCATTGGAAGGACTGACGTTGACGCTCCAATCCTTTGGCCACCTGATGCAAAGAGTCAGCTCATTGAAAAGACCCTGATGCTGGGAAGGAGTAAGGGCAGGAGGAGAAGGGGACCACAGAGGACAAGAAGATTGGATGTCAATGACAAACTCATTGACATCATCATGAGTTTGAGCAAACTCCAGGAGATGGTGGGGGACAGGGAAGCCTGGTGCGCCGCAGTCCATGGGGTCATAAAGACTTAGCAACTGAAAAATAACAGCAACAACCCTGGGATAAATTTTAAAATTCACTCTACCCACTTACATGTGAGATTAGATTATCCTGAGAGGCCCTGTGATGTGTAACAAACAGCTTTAAGACGTCTTTAAAATTCCTGGCCTGCAGTTCCATACCTGACCATTTTGAGAGTGACCGACATCTGGACTGGATCTCAGGCCCTTTGCAGTAGCGGTGGCGTCAGGGGCGCCTTGGGGCTGCGTAATTGTCCCGTGACCTCAGGGGCCTCCAGTCACACCCCCTCCTGGGGCGTGAATCACTGCAGCAACTGCAGCAACATCGCTACCAAGTGGTCACCTTCAACTCACCCATTCAAGTCAGTGACTGTCTACTGTGCGCCTAGTGCTGTGCTTCAAATAAAAAACAAGAATTAGAAGCTCTGTTTCTTGCCTCTTCTTGGGGACTTAGAAGTCCCCAAACAATGGGGACTCTGGACCCAGAGGAACCCATTTCATGCTGAGCGCTTTCTGTGGAGTGTTGCTTGTGTAGTGTTGGTGTCCGCCTTGGGGTGCTGTGCGAAGTCTCTGCCCGTCTCTTGGTGGTAGCCTTGACACTTCTGGGGGCTTTCTGTGGCTTTTGTTTCGTTTCCTTTTCTCCCGAATAAAAGTCTAATTAGTAGTTCAAGCCCTTCCTAACTGATGTGACTTGTAGCTACCCTGGTTCTCCGTCTCAGGACATGCTCCAGGGAGGGGTCAGCTGGGACCCTGTCCCGCACACTGGACTCAGGAGCACAGTCAAGCCAGGAGATACAGACAGAGGGAATGAAGCTTAAAAACGGGAAAGGCCATCTGTTTCCTTCTGTGACTGTGAAAGTGTTAGAGCTCAGTTGTATCCAACTCTTCACAACCCCATGGACGATAGCCCCCCCCAGGCTCCTTTCTCCATGGAATTCTCCAGACAGAAATACTGGAGTGGGTTGCCAGTTTCCTTCTCCAGGGCATCTTCCCGACCCAGGGGTTGAACCCAGGTCTCCTGCATGGCAGGCAGATTCTTTACCATCTGAGCCTCCAGAGAAGTCCTCTGTGACCTTGAGCACTGTCCCAGTGGAGTTGCTTTGGAAGCATTTGCTGAGTTCAGTACTCAACAGAAAGGGCCAAGATGGATATTTTTTGGGACAAATCGCATCTTTTCTTCCCAGTGAGTTCAAGTCCGTCCTGTGCCAAGGCATCTCGGGGAGCATTTGTGTCCAGGGTGGGTGTCAGGATAGCAGAGGGGATCCCCAGTCTGGAGGTGTCTTGACTGATTCTCTCACTTTTCCACCTGTTAGAACCAAGATAGAAAAGGAGAAGAAGGAACATGCCAAGCTCCACGGGATGATCCGCACGGAGATCAGCGGGGCTGAGATCGCGGAGGAGATGGAGAAGGAGCGGCGCTATTTCCAGCTGCAGATGTGTGAGGTGGGCGTGCGAGGTGGGCGGGCAAGGCCCACCAGAGGCCTCAGGCCAGCACGGAGGTGCTGTGGGTGCTGTTGTCCACTTTCTGCCCCTCAGGGAGCCTTAGGCTCCTGGAGTGTGGGATTAGATTAATCTGACATCAACGTTTATTAAAGGTAGGGAAAGACTCATTGGAAAGATGGAGGAGGAAATGGCAACCCACTCCAGTATCCTTGCCTGGGAAATCCCGTGGACAGAGGAGCCTGGTGGGCTATAGTCCATGGGGTCGCAAAAGAATCAGACATGACTTATCGACTAAACAACAGAACTTGAAAAGAAGGTTCTTTCTGCCTCACACAGATCCTCCTGGAAACACCTCTTCTCCGCTTTAAGTCAGCTAGAATACCCCCTTAAAGTGAAGTTGTTCAGTCATGTCCAACTCTTTATGACCCCAAGGACTGTAGCCTACCAGGCTGCTCCATCCATGGAATTTTCCAGACAAGAGTACTGGAGTGGGTTGCTGTTTCCTTCTCCAGGGGGTCTTCCCGACCAGGGGATCGAACCTGGGTCTCCCACATTGCAGGCAGATGCTTTACCATCTGAGCCATCAAGGAAGCCAGAATACACCCTTAGGTGCTTTTAAGGAGGTACCAGGGGGGTGAGACCACCCCTCCCCCCCAAAGCCATGGTCCCCTCTGTTAGCGTGAGGGTCTGTTTCCAGAAGCCCCTGCCTCTGCAGGTGTCCACCCCCCACACCCATCCTGGGCTCCACCTGCTCGGGGTAGGGATGCTCCCAAGGCCTGAAGTCCCCTGTCCCACTCCACCTGCAGCCTGCGTCCTCGCCTCCGGGAGGCGAAAATGGCAGGACCGACACTCAGAACTTTTCTTTGCTGGAGGTTCAGGGATGGAATGGAGAAGGACATGGCAACCCACTCCAGTACTCTTGCCTGGAAAATCCCGCAGACGGAGGAGCCTGGTAGGCTACAGTCCATGGGGTCGAACAGAGTTGGACACGACTTAGCGACTTCACTTTCATTTTTCGCTTTCATGCATTGGAGAAGGAAATGGCAACCCACTCCAGTACTCTTGCCTGGAGAATCCCACAGACGGAGGAGCCTGGTGGGCTGCTGTCTATGGGGTTGCACAGAGTTGGACACGACTGAAGTGACTTAGCAGCAGCAGCAGGGCTGGAAAGTCCCCAAGACCACCCATGCAAGCCTTTGCTTCCAGCCTTTTTTTCATGCCTTGCTTGGGGGTCTGTTCCACAGCTCGTGGAAACAGTTCCCCCCTCGCCCGAGGGCTCATGCCTCCAGGCGGTGGCAGTGGAGTGTCCGTGTTTGGTGGCATTTGTGTTCTCCCACAGCAGTGCAGACGTACATTTTGAGTGTGCCCGTGCAGGGGTGATGTTTGTGATAGGCACTGAGACTCGGTTCAGCCAGCAATCCATTCCCTGTAAGCCATCCACAGCAAAGCTCATCAAAAGGCACTTGGTGATTTTAGGATGTTTGTTAATTACAGCAAGCACCTAGCCTTTCCATATGTGTATCTTAGGAGTGTATTTAAATGAGTTTCTATTCCCAGAGTACACTAAGTGGTCTTCGGAGGAGAATCGGTTCCTGGGACAAGAGACGTTTGTCTGATATTAGTACAGCCACACCAACTCTTTTTTGGTTTCTGTTTGCGTGGGGTTTCTTTTTCCAGTCTTTTACTTTCAACTTACGCATATCTTTGGCTCTGAAGTGTGTTTCCTGTGGGCAACCTATATTTGGGTCATGTTTTCTTTATCCAGTCTGACAATCTCTGCCTTTTGATGGGATTCTTTAATCATTCACATTTGATGTTACTGTCTATGTGGTTGCAATAGTAACATCAAAAAAGTCTGTTCTTTTACCGTTTTTTTTTTTTTTTTATGTCTTAGGTCTTTTTTGTTCCTCTGTCTCCCCTTTGCTGCTTTGTTTTTCATTACGTGAATATTTAGAAAGGTGTAACTAAACTCACAGTGTTCCTGTAGATAGGAGAGTGGATGTTTTTAGCCACATGCTGTTTTATCCCAGCAGGCATCACTTAGACTAACACCTGCCTAGTCCGTTTCGCACAGTGTTGGAGAAATCAGCCCAGATGACAGGAGACAGGGACGAGAAAGCAAAACCGCTGCATGTCCTACAGACACAGGGCGTTGCTTTTATTGGAGAGGGATAAAATGAAGTAGCAGTGTTTCACGGAGAGTGGATTTGGAGGGGCGTGTGTGTGAGTTCAGGTTGTGCTCTCTCTTTGGCTAGTGAGGAGGAAAGCTGTTGACCTGAACTCTGCAGGACTGCTTATTCAAGTACGTTTAAGGACGAGAGACTCAGCCTGGGTGTTACTGGCGTTTCCTCGTGTTGAGGCTGTGCTTTCTGTAGCATGCACCTGGTGTGCACCCAGCACTGGGGCTTGTCCTTGTCTGGGCGAATGGGCTGTGAGGACTGTCAGATGGGTTATTTTATTGGAAAGGCGCTATCTACCCGACACCGCTAAGTCACACACACGAGTTGTCTGTTGGGCGGGTCCCCAGTCTGTGCTGAGCATCACAGGGTCCCCGCTCTGCGGAGCTGGCTGGGGCAGGGCCCAGCGCCGTGTGCAGGCACAGAAGTGGAGGTGGGCCAGCAGGCCGTGAGGTCGGAGTTTGCAGAGGAGGACGCATCTGATGAAGCTGCAGACGCTGACCAGCCAGACCTGGGCTGGAAAGAGAGTGTGTCTGAAAAGCAGTCCCCGAAAACCCGGCCCCTCAGAGTGAAGACTGCTGCAGTTACAGTGGCGTTAGAATCGTGCAACCGCTTCCTCAAACTGAAGCCCTCGAGCTTTGTAAATGCTCAACATTGTTCAGGTGTTTACCATTTTAGTTGCCTCGGATCTAATGTAGAGAAGTGACTTTCAGGTGTTTATTCTAAACCTGTGGGATTTTTTCTTCAAAACGAATTTTATAAAGACATTCAGTATGCCAGATCGGTAATACAGAGTTCATGTGAATAGAGAATGTATGAGAGATCCGCCCTTGCTTTTCTTATCATTATAAAAATATGTGCTTTAAAACATTGGTCAGTATATATGTGTGTGTATGTATATATGTGCATGCACGCGTGCTTAGTCGCTCAGTCATGTCCGACTCTTTGCAACCCAACGGACTGTAGCCCGCCAGGCTCCTCTGTCCATGGGGATTCTCTAGGCAAGGATACTGGAGTGGATTGCCATGCCCTCCTCCAGGGGATCTTCCCAACCCAGGGATTAAACCTGTGTCTCTTATGTCTCCTGCATTGGCAGGCGGGTTCTTAACCATTAGCACCACCTGGGAAACCCATGTATATATGTGTATATGCATAAAAGAAATTAAAAGTCACTACAGATTTTATTTATTAAGGTAACCACCTTGACATTTAGCTGCACATCTTCCAGATGTCCCTGGTACGCGTACGTTAAAGACAGTTTGTGTAACCAGGATCATTCTCTACTGCTGCTTTGTATCCTGATTATTTTCACTCACTAGTGTGCCACAGACATCTTTGCACATCAGGAAGTCTCTGCTTTATTGGCTTAATCACTAATAGCCCTTCTTTCTATGGATGCGCCACACTTTAGTTCCCTGTTCATTACATTTGGCTTGTTGCCATTTTTCATTTTTACAAGCAAGTCTGCAATGAACCTTTTCTATTCATCTTTGTAAATTTTTATGATTGTCTTCTTAGAATAAATACCCAAAAGTAGAATTTCCAGGTCAAAGGGCACATGGATTTTAATGTTGACACATGGCCAAACATCTCATTAACCATCTAACCATTTTGCTACATTGCCAGACATCTTATTTAATTAACAGTGAAGAAGTATCAGAAAGGAGGGAGATGAGGATGTAAAGGCAATGATGTAGTTACCGTTTCAGAGCAGCTGGGCAGGAGGACACTTGAAGGCGAGTTTCCCAGGTTACAGCTGAGATGCCAGTGGTCAGCGGGGGTCAGCAGCTCTCTAGGGGGCTTTCAATCTTAGAGGTGACTTATTCTCAGGATTGTAAATATATCCTATTTTGATAGTGAAGGGGAGAGGGAATTTATGGGATCTTTTGTTCTATAAACTCTTAGCAAAGAGCAAATGTACGTCCTGATGCTAGTTCTATATATCCCTGGGGTTTCCTGCTGTCTTATGATTGTTAATGAATTCTCCAAGTTAAAAATGATTTTAATTTATTTGAATTTAAAATTTGTTTTTTTTAATTCAAACAATCACAATGTTTATTTAAAGTGTCGGGGAAGTGTTTCAATATCAGAGATGTGGAGACAAAGCCTTAACTACGGAAGACCTGCAGTTAGTGTTTAGACAATGACCTACCTGAAGAAAGGGCCCTGGAACAGGGGATGTGGACCTCAGAGTCCAGAAGGTGGAACCCTTTCGTTCTAACCATCCTCACTCTTCCATGCAACTGGGGCAAAAGTTTCCCCTAGCTGGTTAAGATAGACTGTTTTATTGCAGGGAGTTCTTGGCACTTAAAGCTAAACATTTGATTACCCAAAGGTCAGGTAATTCATGTGGCACCAAAATAAAAGAAGCATTTAGTTGTGGCCTTCAGAAAATATTAAGCATCTATCATGAGACCTACCCATAATACAGGATGTCAGAGAAGGCCCGGAGGTGACCTGTCCTCAGAAGTTCATGTTCAGCTCATTTTCTGTTTCTATGACATTTCCTGTTTTTTTTTTTTTTTTTTTTTTTAACAGTATCTGCTGAAGGTCAATGAAATTAAGATTAAAAAGGGAGTGGATTTACTTCAGAATCTGATCAAGTATTTTCACGCTCAATGCAAGTAAGTTCTTGGTTCTTTTCCTTCATTATCATGGTATTTCAGATGTTTCTCTCTTTAGGGCAGCTTCTTGGAGATCTGTAGTATTATGCTGAGGAAAATATGCTTGTATTTAAAAATATACTAGTAAATAAGTAAGAAGAGTGAAACAATGAGGCATGCTGCCACACAGACGAACCTTCAAAACACATAAAGTGGAAGAAGTGAGAAACAGAAGACCACAGACTGAATGAGTCCACTTACTTGAAAGATTGGGAATGGGCAGACCCACTGAGGCAGGGCTTGAGGGGAGGGGGAGAGTGGGGAATGACTCCCAGGGGCCACAGGGTTTCTTTTTGGGCTAATGAAAATATTCTGAAATTAGACAGGGCTGATGATTTCTCAACTTTGTGAATAAATATACTAAAATCCACTGAACTGTATGTTTTAATAGGTTGAATTTTACAGTTTGAGAATTATATCTCAAAAACTAAAAAAGAACATAAAAATCTACATTACTTTATCAAATGTACTTTTTTTTCTTTTTTTGTAAATCACCAAACTAGTTTGATTCTTGGATGTTCTTTTTGTTAAAAGAGAAGTGAGATGGTGTTAATGCGGAGTCTTAAATTAGGAGACTACTTCCATGTATTACTGATCTATAAAACAGATGATGTGCTAAGCAAAGGCAGCTGTCTGGGGAAAGAGGGTAAACCGTTCAGGGTCAGGGGACTGCTCACGTGCTCATCTTCGCTGTGTCTGTCAGCTGTCCGTCCACACCGGGGCCTCATTGTCTTTCCTGTTCCTCAGCCTGAGTCTCACCATTGACGTGAACAGGCTGCGGGCTCAGTCACTGCTGCTGTTGGCTGTGTGCTGTTTTGGGGGCCCCCTGAGATGCTGGAGACAGGGTGGTGTACGTCCCGGGCCCAGCGCCTGCTGGAGCAAGACGCAGGCAAACCCACATATAATCGGACGCTTCGCAAAGTGTTCTGACGTACCAGAGCCTGAGAGAGTCTAACAGAAGGACCTAATTTAGATCGAGGTGGAGGGCAGAGATTCCTTCTCTGTTCCGTCCTTGCCGTGTTTTCCAGCTGGCGGAGCACGCACCTGGCCCACAGGAGGTGTTCAGATTCTTGAGTTACCTGCAGGTCTCTATCAGGGACGTGGATTCTGGAGTCTGAAGGACACGGAGGGGCCGGCAGGTGGGGAGCAGGGGAAGAACCTTCCAGGCAGGGTCAGGGTCTCGAGGCAGGAGGGAAGCCAGCCCGCCTGAAGCCTCGTGAGCGAACTGAAGCTGCATGGGAAAGCTGGAGGCGGGCATGGCCTGGTGTCTTGTTCACGGCATTAGATTCTGTCCCACACATACGGGGAGGCGCGCAAAGTTTCAAGAGGAGGCTTCATTCAGCAAGTGTTGGTTGAGCTCCGGAGGACACAGAGTGATACAGAAGGTCCAGGTGATACAGCAAGAAGGAAACTGAGCTCCTCCCTGTGTGGACCTACCGGTGGGACGGGGGACAGCAGCTAGCCAGCCAGCAGGGGTGTGATAGTCTGAGGGAGCGGCTGTGACCTTGAGGAGATGGCTGCAGGACGAGAGGAGAGTGGAGTTGATTGGGAACATCACGGAGGTGTCTCCCGATCCATTTCTGCTTTCACGGGGTTGCTCTGGGTGCCGAGAAGGACCAGATGGGATGGGATGGGTGTGCGACCACTCAGGCGCAGGGGTCGTGTCCAAGGGTGGCTGGAGCCCAGGCTGCCTGGGCCTGGGGATGTGTGAGTGACATGGAACTCTCTCGAGGGTGTTGTTCCCACATGTGTCCACATGCCTTTCCCTTAACGGGCTGGGCCCCGCACTGGTATCCTTTACCCTGCTGTCCCCTTGGCCTGGAACGCAGTTCCGTTCCTTCTGTGCCTTCCCCCAGCCTCTGGTCCTGCGAGACCCGGCTCAGGTGTAGCTGCCGCTGTGAGGGCGTCCGCTCGCCCCACCTGCACACGGCTCTTCCCTGTGTCCCCATGGTGCTCGCTGCACATCCCCGCGATGGCGCCTTTCGTGTGTCCTGTCTCCCGCCCAGCTGTCTCCTCTGCCGAGATGTCCTCCGTGACATTTATTTTTTCACCTTCGGCCACGCCCCATTTCCCTGGCCCGGTTTGCAGCGGTGAATTCACTGAATTGGGTGGAGCCGGGCTTCGGAATTCTTAACACTCCTCTGGCCATGCTGAGTTTCTGAAGTGGAGGCCCAGCAGCAAAGGGAGATGTGTCGTGTGCTTCATCCTGGGTTAAAAGAAGCGCTCCCGGTGTGGAGCTTAGAAAATAGGAAGACCCTCAGTTTGTAGAATTTTTAAGATGATTTCTTTTACAGAAACTCAAAATGCTATGTGATGACCATACAAGTTACTTCTTCAGTCTTCTCCTGGTAACCTTATGTGAGGCCATTTAGGAAGTGGATCGCTTCCTTGCTGATATTTTATTTTTTAAGAAGTTATTCTGGGGTTTCCTTTTTTTTTTTTTTCCTTTATTTTGCCCAAACTAATCAGTTGGTTAGCAACAGACCACTTGTGGAAAAGTGAATGAGTTGGCCTTTTATGGGCATGAGCTCAGTAACTTTTAAAAATGATGAGTCTTCCATTACTTCCTTTTTGGATGGAGCATGTGTGTGTGTGTGTGTGTGTGTGTACACATGTATATACCACATGCTCTTCAAATCATTTAAGAAGCTTTGACTTTTCAAATGCATATTTGGAGAGCATAAAACGTGGAGCTTGAGTGATTCAGCCACTGGATGAAGGAGCCTGTGGCCACACACGTGTTTATCCGCCAGGCAGTTCCCATGCGTCCCCATGTCACACTCTGTCTCCACGTCTCCGGGAGCATGGCCCTGCCTGGTGAGCGCGGTGACCCCGGGGCAGAGGCAGCCTGCTCAGTGGGGCTGCTGGTCTCTGCAGGTGCCCAGAGGCCTCACGGTGGAGCCAAATTCCCTGGAAGCATACTTGCTTGTTCTTCCTGAGAACTTAGACAGACTTTACTCTTCTTCTTCCTTTTTGCTTTCTCCAGAAGCCTTCTTGAAGAGTATCTTCTTCATCTTCAGTTGCCCAGATGTGTCCGACTCTGCGACCCCATGGACTGTAGCCCATCAGGCTCCTCTGTCCATGGGATTCTGCAGGCAAGAATACTGGAGTGGGTTGCCATTTCCTCCTCTAGGGGATCTTCCCGACCCAGGGATCAGACCTTGTTCTCCTGCATTTGCAGGCAAATGCTTTACCACTGAGCTACCTGAGAAGCTGATTGTCTTATAAACTTATGATCTATGCCTTTTATATCATGTAAGGGAAGAAGTGGCATCTTCAGTTCCTAGAAGAACCTGGACAGTGTCTTAATAACTTTTGCTGCTGAAGACTGAGGCTCCTGTTCTCTAGTGGAATCTAAAACTAGGCAGTGTTTAAAACAAACAAAAACGGTGACATTCTAGACAGTGGTGATGAGCGCTGCAGTGACTCGTTCTTTGTACCTGCTGGGAACCTCTGTGACCAGTGACGGCTGATGTCCTTGGGTTGCAGATGGAATAAGACCTGCTCTGGTGCCCGGGAGAGGTTCCCTCCAAGAGAGAGAGGGCCAGAGGCCCCCAGCCGTGAGGGCGTGCTGGTGGGAAGGCTTAGGAGGGGGAGGCCGCCCTGCTGGTTGGGCACCTGAAGGTTGCATTTCAGTGGGAGTGTTATAAAGGCTGGCGAATTTGATCAGGTAGGCTAGAAAACGTTAGATAAAAAGCAAAATTTGGTATTTGGTAGTATGGATGATACTGTTGAAGCTTGGGAAAGCACTGACAGGCTCAACCTAAGAAAACTGCCTGGGAGTTTATACTTAGGCTTGAAGTGACAGCAGTTGGTAAAGAGGCCTCTTGTTCTGAAGCGTTCCCCCTAAGGGCAGAAAAGATAGACATGATACACATGCCTCAATAAGGATCGGTACACAAAAGATAAGAGTTTTGGAAATCAGTGGGAAGAGCTTTCTAGGTAGATGGTCAAGATTGGCGAGGCTTTCCACGACTATGAAATCTAAGTCTGGATCATTATTCCAAGCGCAGGGTCCAGTGTTGCAATGCAGACAGTGTCTGTGATGAGAAACACTTCTCTGGGCAACTGACTCCACTGCAGGGTGCATGTGGGGACTGTCGCCAGGCTCGGAGGGTCCAGGGCTAAGCACCTGCTGCCCTACGCCGGGAGCAGGACCCTTTCTGGGCCAATATCTGTGATGTTTCTCCCCCTCCCTAAACTAGCGTGTATTCAACTTCCCTTCCCTCTCTGCCTCCTTCTCTCCTTCCCCACCTCCTGCCCCCCCCCCCCAACCATCACCTCTTGCCTTCACCTATTTTACAAGAATTTTAATTGATTAGTGAAATAGTTATACAAGAAAAAAAAGTAACTCAGACAAAACATCAGAACCAAATGAGTTCTTGACAAGAGGGACATGTTTGCCCTCTCATTCCTGTGTTTGTGCTTCCCAGTTTCCTTTTCAAATTGCTGCTCTGGGTTGGGCATTGTGCTCAGAGTGGAAACATAGGGACGTGCGAGACATGGCATTTCTGCCCTGGCAGTGGAAACAGACACGTGGAAAAGTCATTATAACCCGGACACAATTGCTCCACCAGAAGCATGTTCTATATTTAGAAAAAAAAAAAGAGTTAGGCAAAATGCAGGAATGAGAATATAAAGTGAATTGCGCAGATATCTAAAGATTAAAGTAAGAAATGCTGATAGCCCAGCCTCTTTCCTAATAACCAGCTCATAACGGTTCGTGACCCGCATGCTGTGTGTACGTTTCCCCCTTCCTTCCTTCCTCCTCCCTCCTTGGAGTTATTGTATTAAGTATCATGCAGTATTGTTTTTACAACCCCTCCTATTAATTGCAGACTTGATATGGGAAATTCCCACAGGACCGTTGCTGAGTTTAAAAGAAAGAAGCGTGTGAACCCCAGGTCACTTTTTGAAAATAGTCTCCTTGGTACCCAGTAAACCAGCAGAAGTTAGAGACGCCTTCCTTCCTTCATTAATTTCTTCCTTCAACAAATATCGTGCGCTTGAGATGTGTCAGGTTTTGCGGGTACCGTATCCTCACTCTCCCAGAACTTCGGATCTGATTTTAAACTGTTACCCCAATGAACACATAACGGCAGTTGTGGTGAGTGTTTCGAAGCCAGAGACAGAATCTCTGAGAGAATCTGGTGAGGAGACCTCTTTGAAGGGAGGGGAGTGTGGCACACCTTGCTGATGAGGCCGTATTTAGCTGAAAACTTGGAGAGTGAGTGGGAACCAGCCAGGTGAACCAGAAGGCAGACTGCAGGGCCTCCTCAGAGGAAAGAACAGTCTGTTGCAAAGGGCCTGAGGCAGAGATGACTGGGTGGCCATGGAGGAGTAGGGAGAAGTCAGTAAAGGGGCAAGGAGGGTGGATTGAAGCTTGGAGGTGGGCACTTCAGGCCTTGTTACCTGTTTTGAACCCTCGCCTAAGTTCCCGGAAGCCTCTGCTTCCCCTCAAATGGGCTCAGAGGCCAAGCTGCAGAAAAAAATCATCCAGCCTCCATTCTCATTCGTGAATCGCTTGTTACAAGTGACTTTATGAGCCTTGGGTTCTGAGCATTAAAAATGTTCCTTTTGATATTTGATCTCAAGTTCTCTGACCACGTCTGCCTGCTCTACACACAGGGCCATCTGTGTGCATTAAGCCAGCTTGCTTTTTTCTTTATCCTTTGTCTTTTCCACTTAGCTGTGGCCTGTTAAGGAGTCTAATTTAGTGTCTTATTCTTACGTTCACCCTGTGCTTCTCTGGCCTCAGACTCTTCTACTGCTGAACCCAAGTCTCTGCTGTGATTTGTCGGGAGAGTCCTGTTTCCCACTATAAACTGAGAATTTAGGGCTCATTTTATACGAAACGGTAGTGTTTCAACCTTTTCTGCTCTGTTTGTTGCTGGGTAAGTAGCTCTTAGCATCTAGTCACATAGACTCTTGTTATTCAGATGGTGGTTTCTCTCGCTTGGGCTGTGTGGTTCCCCTTCCCTGGTGTCCACAGACTCTGCCTATATGGCATCAGCAAGTGACTGGTGACTACCTGAATCTTCCAGGAAAAATCACAGACACTAGGCTCATTGCGGTTCCTTCTCAATTCATTGCTCATAGGTTTGAACATCACTTTGTTCGTGGTTTGCCTGATATTTTAAGGTTTGGTTTCTAGTCTTTTCCCCCCAGAAATTACATCATGATCTCAGCCATTTCCTTTAAAGAAGTCTTTTTTCTCCATCTAACAAAATTGTTTTCTCTTTTATGAAACACAGCCTATGCTGTTTTTTCCTCCTAGTTTTTTCCAGGATGGACTGAAAGCAGTTGAAAGCCTCAAACCTTCCATTGAAACACTTTCCACAGACCTTCACACAGTAAGTAACTTCCCTCCCAAGTGTGTGTCGAAAGTATGCACTACGCACTTGGATTTAAGCGTTGCTCCCGTGTGATGTCATGTTTGCATGCCGCACTGCCCAGAATGTGACCGCCCTGGAGTGCCCCCATGGAGCGTGGGGAACAGGGTTCCCACTCTGTCCTCCGTCTTTGTTTGGGAGGGAAGGTTGCAGTTGTTGAGAAATGACCATGAGCTTCACCATCTCGCTGCACCTCAGCTATACTTTCTCTGCTTTGTTATGTTTTTTAAAGATCAAACAGGCCCAGGATGAAGAGAGAAGGCAGTTGATACAGCTCCGAGATATTCTGAAATCGGCATTACAGGTTGAACAGAAAGAGGTGAGGGGATTTAAGTTTGAAAGATCGCTGTTTTATCCTCTCATCCCTTAGTCTCGGGGGCTCTAGGACTGAAGAGGTGAGATCCAGGTCTCTGGGTGCTCCTTCACTGCGGGGTTGTATTGAACAGCATGAAAATATGTAGTTTGTTCTTTGAGTTGGTTTTATAAAACCATCTTTTAAAATACGCTTATTTCGTGGAGGAACCATTACCATAGGCCTTGCCTTAATGGCAGCATTTCAACAATTGCTGCTCCATCCATCTTACCGTCTCTTCACGTAGGCACTCGTCGTTCATATCAATTACTGTTGATTCGCTCCCCGGGGCTCTGTGGTTCCGCTGCCCTGATGTCCATGGGCCCTGCCCGTGTGGCATCAGCAGGTGACTGGTGACCATCTGAATCTTCCAGCCTGGAGATGATGTTCCATAAAATGGGAGGAACTCGATTTTCTGCTTTCTGATGGGCATAAACCTTAGTTTCTTACATCATCTCTTTCATATAATTATTTCTTCTCTGTGTACTAACACATTTGCAGTGATCATTTGTATGTGGGGAGCTCGGTAGAAAAATCATTAAAAGGTACATTTTAAGGTGATTTCACATGTTTGCTACAGTGCAGATATTATAATGTAAAATTTAATGCAAACCCACATCCTTGTCAATGAAATCAAGTGAATTTCAGTTGTCAATGAAATCAATCGTCTATTAAATGACTTAGCAGGGTGTAAAGTTCACTGCTAGCATTTTGGCATGCTCTATTTTGTTTGAAGTTCTTATACTATAACTGAATATTGTTGTTTTTCTCCCGAATGCATTTACCTTTTGTGACCGAAGTCTAGGAGAGTAAGTAGTTCAGTATTTTTAATAAATCGTACAACTTTGCATGCTTTCTTCATGAACTTCAAAAAATAGATACTTCTTCCATGAAATGTCTAATAGCAGTTTTTATCTTTGTTCTTCCTCTTCCAAGAGCTGTGGGTTTTATTAAAAGACCAAAGAATTTGAATGCATAACTGTTAGTGAAATGGAAGTTTTCCAAGTTTCCAGTTTAGCCTTTGGGGGTCACTCCTTTGTGAAGGTGAAACCGCTGGCCCCTTCCCCTTCCACTACATCACTGAGTTCTGCCTGTCTTCGGAAGCACCTCGGTGTCTGCCTCGGGGGCAGGGACTGCCTCTGTTCCCCACAGCCCCAGTGACCTGTATTGCACATTCTGTTTGAGTGACGTTTTAAAAAAATGACAGCATATACATTTGGGGGCTTGCTGGCTGTGTCCTCAAATGTACAGATGCTTTTTTCTCCAGCTGGACCTCATGCAGGCAGAGGAGGCCTTCCAGCCTTCTCTGCCCGGCTGGCCATCACGTCATCACACCATATTGCTCCTCTGTAGGCTCTTGATAAACACGGGTCAGCTGAGTGAGAGGTTGGCAGATTGAGGTCGGATGTAGTGCTGGAAATTTCTCACAGCCTGGTGACTTCCTCCCGGGCTAGAGAAATCTAGGTCCTGATATCCCCAAACATGGAATATAAACAGCAAAAGGGGGGGAGAAAGAGCTTGGAGTGTGGAGACTACCATGGCCTGATTGTAACCAGAGGAGATGGCACTGATGTAGGAGCCATGGCCCCGGAGAACTCAAGGAGGATCCCTGAAGAAGGGTCAGACCTGTGAAGCAAAACCCAGGTTCAAAATCCCGGAGAGCAGGAGAGCAGGTGCTGGGGTTCTGGGGTTCGGTAGCCTTCTGGGCACAGAGACGGGGGGCCTGTGTTTGCTTTGGCTGCCTGGGAAGAGGAGGTTATTTATAGCTCTGCAGAAAAGTGTAACAAACTTAACCAGCACAGACCAGAAGTCTTTAATGGCTTGTTGTTTTTCTGTTTTTTTGTTGACCAGCCTGTCTGCCCCAGATGCACACAGGGGTCAAGTGAACCTTCTTGACTGGTTCCTCTGGCTTTACGCCCAAAGAACCCACTCATCCACTGGCTGTGAATGTGTTGTCTTTTCTGTGTCTCACACTCTGTGTTGCTTTTTGATGATGATATTTCATCAGCTGGACATTCTGTGAATACACTGCAAGTAGTAAAAAAAAAAAAAAAATGTGTGTAAGTTAAATTTGATCTGTTTTAAAATGATTTTTGTAATTGAGGTCCCTGCACTTAAAAGAATTGAACATTTGGGCGTTACTGTTGTTTAGTTCTCATTTGCTTCTTTTTGGATTCTCTTCTGGATTCTCTGTGACACAGAAAAGTGAAGGTGTTGATGGATTTTATTCAGTGTTTTAAAAATTCTAAATCTCCATGATTATAGTTCATAAAAATTAGGTAAGATGCCCCAAAGAAACTGCGTTGTTGGTTGGTAGGACTTATCCCCTATGTCCTCTGTGGCATTTCCTGCCTGCTTCACTTCTCAAGGTTTTCCAGGCACTTGACAAGTGTGACTAGTAATCAGGCCTTACAGCAGCATGGCGGGGCAGGTAGTGTTAGCCCACGTTTACAACTTGAGTCTGAGAAATGCATTTGCTGGAGTGATCTCGGGTTTGAGCCCTGGTTGCTTCCAGTGTAGGGCTCTTCTCTTTCCAGCTGTATTATGTGACTTTAATAAGATCTCTGTCAGATAGGATCTCTTAAGAAGCTACTCAGAGGGAATTCTCTGACGGTCCAGTGGTTAGGACTTGGCGCTTTCACAGCCAGGGCTTGGGTTCAATCCCTCGTTGGGGAACTAAAATCCTACAAGCTGCGTGGCACGGCCGAAAAAAAAAATGCTGCCCAGCAGTAACGGGGAACAGGTGGTAAGAGATGTTCACAGACCACAGCTTAGTGCTCACTTGGCAGAGCCCCACCCCGTTATGTCCATGCACATGTGTCCAGGGACATGCCTGGGGGAGATGGGGGCGGTTGGACATCACACCACTCCCTTCGCAGAGAGACTTGAAGCCTCCAATCCATTCATCATGAGAGTCATCTGAACATAGACTTTCTGAGAGGCGGATGGATAAAATGTGAAAGTGTTCGTGATGTTCTAGATTCCTAGGGAGCTCAGGGATATTTCTGGGGTGTGTGCGTGTGTGTGTAAAATATGCAGCATCCTTCTCCCAGGGCCTTCCCAGGTGGTGCAGTGGTAAAGAATCTGCCTGCCAGTGCAGGAGACTCATGATGTGTGGGATCGATTCCTGGGTCAGGAAGATCCCCTGGAGTAGGAAGTGGCAACCCACTCCAGCATTCTTGCCTGGAAAGTCCCATGGACAGAGAAGCCTGGCGGGCCACAGTCCATGGGTTGCAAAGAGTCAGACACGACTGAGCAACTATGCACATATCATGTCCCCACCCCATTCCTAAAGATTTCAGATATGGAGTCTACTGCTCATCTAGGTGGTTTCTATCTCAGCAGGCTCCAGCAGCTAACCCTTCATAAGGCCACACAAAACTGAAGATCTTGGTTGGTGCCTGGGATCTGGGAATTTGTCTGGGTGTCACAGGACAGAGGGTATATGGGTATTGATAGAATTTTATGAGCACTTTCTGAAGGTCTATAAAATGCCTACATAACCTGTGTGCTTCAGACATACAAACCGTCTCCACGGGGAGGCTCACTCCGTCGGGTCTTAGGTCGTCCTTGGCCCTCCTGGGAAGCATGCGTACGCTGGAGAGCCTTCGAGAGCCTGGGCAGTGTGGACGCCCCGGCCAGTTTTCCGTGTTGTTAGGTGATGGGTCTCCTTAGAATGAAAGGCTCTTGTCCCTTGATGTACATTCCGTTCAGCTGAAATCTTGGTTATATGAGAGGGCCAGCATTACTTCCTTCCCTTGATCACATGTTGTGTAAACAGGTAAAGAAAGTCTGTTTTTTTGTTGGGTCACAATAGAAGTCACCTGGAAGGTGCTGCAGTAGTTCTAAAGCAGGTTCAGTTTTATGTTGGATGGATTATAATCCTCTTACAAATTTTAAATTTTATAGTTTCAGATTTGCTTGCACTTTTAAATTGATTCAGGAAACACCTTGTCTGAAGAATAAAACAGTAATTTCTTCCCCAGCCTCTGGCATCGTGTCTGATTCTGCTGAAAAGAAGAACGTCCTTTATATCCTGTTCATAAGACCTGTGAAGAGTTCTGATTAATATGCATGGCATGAACACTTTTAGCAGTGTGTCGCATGTTTCACCACTTATTTTGTTCAGGGTTTTTTTCCCCCCCTCCCCAGATCAATAGACGTATTTCTTGGTTGTACAGTGTAGCCTTTTGACAGGTCTATTTTTAGGCTTTTGCAGAGATTCAGATAAGTGAGCATTGTTTCTCCATTTCCCCTCCACTGCAGTGATGTTTAAAGCTGGTTTTCTCTAAACGTCTAGTACCAGTGTATGCTGCCCTTCTGAGAGAATATGGGAACTGGGACCATTCTCATCTCATGAATGAGCTGTTTGCCTTAGTTGTTTAGGGGCATGAATCCCGGTGGAAAAGGGGGATGTTTTTGCTGTCTGGGGCTTGCTTGTTCAGGCTCTGTTGTCAGTTCAGTTGTGGAATGGTTGTGCATATTATTGATTTCTCAGATGAAGATTAAAAAAAAAAATTTTTTTTTGCTGAATTATCTCACCTATATTCCAGAGTTTAAAAAGTCAGTGCCAGACAGCCCATGTTCATGGATTGGAAAACTTAGACTATTCTTAGGATGGCAGCATGCCCCCAAATTGACCTACAGATTCAGTGCCATCCCTATCAAAATAAAATCCCAGCTGCTATTTGCAGAAATCCGCAGGCTGATTCTGAATTCATACGGAAATGCAAAAGGACCCAGAATGGTCAAAGCAGTCCTGAAAAAGAAGAACAAAGTTGGAGGACTCAGCTCTTCTGGTTTCAGAACTTACCACAAAGCTGTAGTAGTCAGGACAGTGTGGCATTGACGTGAAGATGGGCACATAAATCAGTGACACCCTCACATTTATGGTCAGTGGATTTTCAGCAAAGGTGTTAAGACAGTGCAATGAGAAGGGCTTCCCTGGTGGCTCAGATGGTCAAGAATCTGCCTGCCATGCAGGAGACCTGGGTTCAATCCCTGGGTTGGGAAGATCCTCTGGAGGAGGGAATGGCAACCCCTCCAGTGCTCTTGCCTGGAGAATTCCATGGGCAGAGGAACCTGGTGGGCTACTGTTCATGGGGTCACAGAAGAGTCAGACACGAATGAGCGACTTTCACTTTCCAATGAGGAAAGAGTCGTCTTTTCAGTAGATGACGCTGGGACAGGATAGCCAGAGCAAAAGAATGCATTTGGCCCCTGCCTCACGCTATAATAAAAAGTTAGTTCAAGAAGGCTGGAGTTTGCCAGGTGTGGTGGAATGGGCCAGATTCTCAGCTGACGGGGTGGACGGTCTGCCCTGAGGGATGCCCGTGGCCCTGCTGCTAGGGTGCATGGGGTCAGAAGGAGGGTGTTGTTCATGTGTGTAACATCCCAGGTGTTCACACAGGTGGTCTCCCTCAGGCCTTCCTAGGTTTACGGTCCTGACTAGAAGTTGTTTCCTATTTTCCCAGGAGGAAACTGAGGCAGGGAGCTTAGTAACTTGCCCAAAGAAAGAGGTGGAATGGTGTTTGTGTGTTTTGCTTGAAAGCCTGGCCTTTGTCAGCGCGCTGTGTTTCCTTTCTTCTCAAAGGCTGCTTTTGCTGCGCCAGGAGCTTCTTGCCACCATCAGGGACTTAAGGCTTGTAAATGAGTGAAATCTAAGTAACTTCACAAGTCACTGCCAGACAGCCCCTCCTTTCAGCCAGTTTGGGGATGCCGGTGTTTGTTATCTCCCTCTCCAGCCTGTGGGTGGTATTTATGGGTCCCAGGATATGACTTGTATGTCCCTTTTTGGATGTGTTTACGAGGGGAACTTCTCTAATTTAAAAAAAATTTTTTTTTTTTTTGTAAGGGCGTCAGTGTCTTTGTGTGCTGCCTTTTGAAAATTGGAATCTGGACAGGATTAAAAACAACTCACTTCTTAACCCTTTTCAGGATTTGCAGATGCGCCAGAGCACGGCCTATAGTTTACACCAGCCTCAGGGGAACAAGGAGCACGGCACGGAGCGCACCGGCAACCTCTACAAGAAGAGCGACGGGTGCGTAGACAGCGTCGCTACAGGCGAGGGGTGTGCGTAGGGGTGTGCGTGTGTAGACGGCGCCGTTAGAGGCGAGGGGTGTGTGTGCATGCATAGACCGCGTCGCTAGAGGCTTGCGGGGGGTGTGTGTGTGTAGACGGCATCGCTAGAGGCTTCAGGGTGTGTGTGTGTCGTGTAGTGTCCTACATCCACAATCTCTCAACTCCTTATCTTTGCCCATGTATCTATAAGGATCCGAAAAGTGTGGCAGAAAAGGAAGTGTTCGGTGAAAAACGGCTTTCTGACCATTTCCCACGGCACCGTAAGTATCCTTTCATCGCAGTCCCCGTGGTAATGGGATGAGAGGTGCGGGCTGGAGGCCTGGTGAGGGGACCCGGCCCTGGGTGCTGGCCCTGAGGGTGCATTTTAAACACGTTTCCTGCTGAAAAAGCTTGTCTGGGTTCCTCCTCTGTTTGGTACACGTGTTCCTGTTCACAGTTCCCCGATCTGGGGCCCTTGCTGCCTAACAGCGTCAGGAACATCTGAGGAGTTGGGTGGTCTGTGTTTGGAAATTGAACGTCGCACTTGGGATGATTTCTTCTTTTCCGTTAGAGAAAAGCAGGCGGTCAGGACTCTGGGAATCAGAAATCCAAGAGAGGAGAGATTTCAGTAACTTCACTGCAGACACACTGCACCCAGCCTTCATCAGGTTCTTTTCTCCAACCCTGTATACAGTTGCCCATGCAGGAAACTGAGCCAACATAGGCTGAGCCAATTGGAAAACCAATTGGAACAGGATGGTTGGCTAATCTGGCTTGCAGAGACCGGGACTTGTAACCACAGTTATAGACACGGCCCTGGTCTCTGATGGTCTTAAGGCTTGTTATCACCTTACTGGGCGTGGACATGGGATCTGGTGAAAGCCACGGAGGCTGGTAGACATTTGTTAAATGTTTGGAGGTGGAGTTGGTGGCCGTTTTGCTGTGACAGAGGATGCTAGTGGTGGCCTGTGTTCCCACGCTCCAGGCCAGAGGCCTGGCCCTGACTGCAGGCCACGGTGGAGAAGAGCCTTCTTCCCTCCCTGCCATCACCAGCTCCCCTGGGAGGGGCAGAGCTGGGCAGGAGCGCACACAGGCTCTCTGGGCGCCCGGGTGCGTGGACGGAGCTCATGGCTCACTGTGGTTCCAGGGAAACGGCCCTTGTCCGTGTTGAGGAGTAAGGAGACAGAGTAAACCTCACTCAAAGGATGGCACTGCGGCATGGTCTGTGTTCCACTGGGAGAGGTGGCTTCCTTCATGTCCTCTGACTCTGTGTGGGGAGGGAGAGACCATAGAAGTAGTGGGTGCCAAGAGTCAGGAGGGGTCTCTGGGGACCTTTGACCTGGGGGTGGAATGGGGCTCCCGCCTGGGCAATTGAAGGTCATTTCTCTTCTGTAAAATCCGGCCTTTCCGGGCTGCCTTTACAGTCACCTCGTCCCTGTGAGGCCTTGCATTGTGGGTCCTGATGTGATGTTCTGTCCATATAGGCGTGTGTGTGTGTGTGTGTGTGTGTTGGGGTGACAATACTGTAGACTAAGGAAAGCAGATTGATTCAGTCATCAATCCTCTTTAACGTGGAGCGTGGAAAAAATGGAGGAAGGCCAGGTTCCCTTCCTGCCCTAACACCTGTGATTCTGTGGTTTGCTTTCCAACTGTTATCTACTCTGTTTTAACTCAGGTTTAATGTCTCAGTGCAGAAAATGTTATAAAGTAAGACTGAGTTTCTCTGCATGCTTGTTTACAGCCCTAAAGTCATCGGGTCTCTTTGGCTTCATTGGCGTGTCCACGAGACCCAGGGCCTCAGCTTGAACCAAAGAGTGGTTCTGCCTGCACTTCAGAGATGACAACAGGCCTGGTCATTTCTGGTAATCCTTTGCTGACAACATTGGTTCTCATCACTTCTGTTGCTTGAACTTCCTCTTAAAAGATACAGAGGCTTAGTTTTCTTGAAATGTTGCCGGGTTGTCCCAGTTTTCAGCAGATACTACTGTTATAACCAGCTTTACCAGTGTGGGGACAGCTCAGCTTGCAAGCCACACCACCACGTGTTGAGTTAGCGTTTCCTCTTTGGGGATTCTGCTGCAGGGAGTCCTTCTCTCTGGACACCTCCTCCTGCCTTTAGCTGCCTAGCCCTCGAGGACCTCTGCCTCCAGCCCAGAAGAGGGGCAGGTAGGGGCTTTGTCCCTCTGCCTCCCCCGGGAAACAAGTCAGCCCTCTTTCTTCAGTGGGGTTCCCTGTATGCTGCAGAAGGCAGACCCCGACACCCCAGTGCCACCGCACCCACAGAGCGTTCACACGTGAATGAATCCTCTACTGAGAAAGGAGAGAGGCCTGTTTGATTTGGTCTGGTTTGAATCTGGCTCCTTGTGTAGCTTACCTGTTCAGCCAGCATCTCCCTTAGTGTGCTAATTTACCATCAGAAAAAAAAGGGGCAGTTTTTCCAAGACTTGACCAAGTAAGTGGGAATCTCAAGAGCAGAATCCGCCACCCAGCTGAGAATTGGGTCTTTACGTTGTGCAGAAGCTCAGGGTGTACTCGCATTGATAGGAAAGCTAGTTTCTTCCCTGGGAGCTGGCAGCCTTTGGCACACGAGATTGTTGTCTTCTGTGTTTCAGCGGAGGGGCAGTGATGACATCCGGGGTGGATTCACTAGGAAGCCCAAGTTGGTATTCCCGTTAGCCAAGGCTAATTGTGTTTTCTGGCACCAGAAAGAAGTTATCCTTGGGACAAAATGACTCTAATTAGATATCCTCCTTGCCAGATTCATCGCTTTGCCACACTGCCAAAGACGAGACTGCACCAAGCTGGAAGAGAAAAGTCTGTTGGCTCTTACGAAAATCTTTTAAAAAAATTTTTAAATGATTATCAATCAGGCAGAAGGAAGAATATAAGCTTCCTTTTTAAAAGCCTGACAAATTGGGGGAAAATGTAATGGCCTGATTAAAACGGAGCCTCACTAATAACCCATGTCTTCATGGTACACACTTAGGGCTGTAGGTCTGTTTTCTGCTCCTTCCTGAGTTTTTTCCTACTAAACCAAGGCTCCTCAAATTAGGCCCTCAAGGAACATTGGTATCTGATGGACTAGATGGACATGTTCCACAGCTGAATTTTAATGATGGGAGCATTGCCCCCAAAATTGTAGCGCGGAGGCAATTTAATGGATACAATGTTCTCTGCTTAAAATTTTTCTCCCGTGAATTTTTCGGACAGCTTTGCTGGCAAACTCATCATTAATGTGAATGGGCCAGTAGCAAGCCCTTGTTAGTGTAAAACTCAGAACAGCTCAACGTGGTCGGCTTCTGTGTGTCATGGACCATTCTCACGGTTGTCCTTGTGGAACGGTAGCCACGTTCACTCCATCGTCATTCCTGTTTCATAGATAGGCACTGGATGTTTTTCCAGTATATTGTGTATCTCACGGCGCACTCACGGTGACGTCGGAAGCTTGTCTTTGAGAGAAGTTGTGTCTCAGTAAGAATGGACCACTTTCCCAACTGCCCAGGGAATATGAAAGAACGCAGGTTGGAGGGGGATGGAGGGAGGGGGGAGCACTCACTCCAGTGTGGTTCTTTGCTGCACTCAGGACACTGAGAGATAATCCAGTAGTGGCTCTGCTTCCCAGGAAGCTGTGTCGAGGGCCATCAGGAGCTCAGGCTCCAGGGCCAGGCTGTCTGCTTCCAGTGTTGGTGTCGTTGCTCCCAAACTGTGCCTGCATCATCAGATTTACTGTCAGGGTCACTTTCTATGTAAATGGTGGAGCAGTTCCTCCCTCGGAGAATTAAATGAGTGAGTTCTTTGAAAATGCTTTCAACAGTGCCTGCCTCGTATAAGCACATATGATAATAACTACAAGAACAATAGCAGCAAAAAAAAAAAAAAGAACAATAGCAGCAACTGAGTAAAAGTATCCATTCTTATTCAAAATCGTCTTCTCCTCCATGGAAGCGTTTCTGCATTGACCACGATCTGTCATACCCCTGTCACCGCTCCTGTGTCTAGATTCAGTGGACACCAGCACTTGGAAGTAGTCCAGGAACATCACCTGAGTGCACCTGAACACTTGTGGGATCCCAAGAGGTAACACAGTAGACGGATACCTCTTGTGGGCCAAGCCCCCTGGGGAAGCACTTGGTTGCAGTTGTGGTGGTGTGGGCTCCTACTGTAGAACTATACCGTTAGATCTCCTGGTTCCCACCGAGCCCGTTAACTCTCCTGATACAGATCCGAAACTGGGTTTATGGTGCTTGGGACTGTCAAGGTGTGCAGGATCAGGCCGAGCATAGAGTCCTGGAGCAGGGATTTCTGATGACCCGGGCCGTCTGTTGGGCATCTGCTGTGGTGGACACCCCGTGATTTCCACCTGAGGGATGAGGGCAGCATGGCCGTGACCAGGAGAGTCCAGTCCAACCCTGACTGTCCAGCTCCTGCTCACCCCCAAGTTCCTTTTATGAAACGCTGCCAGGGTCAGCCCTCTTGGAATGGAGGCCCTCTCGACTCCAAGCTCAGTTGAGGTGGGTCTGTAGACGCTGGTCTGCTCAGGTGTGGATGCGTGTGAGTGTGTGTCTCGGTTAGTCCCACATCCAGGCGTCTGCCGTTTCTTGCCTCGGCTGGTGGCCTCGGGAAGGGTGAGTAAGAACAGCTGAACTCTGAGACATTCGACTCGGTCTCTGCTTTAGCGGCGTGGTGGGTGGTAAGACAAGCCTTTCATATTGGGAGATTTCTCCAAGATTTCCGAGGGCATTTTGCCATTCGGAATTATTTTTTTCTGAAATTATCTTATCCTCTGCCCTTTGCTTTCTGGGGACTAGTTATGATAGTTTTTGAAATGGTAGTAAAGTAGTCATTTTTGCCACATCTCTGACAAAAGGGTGCTGTGATCTCTTGTTACCATTGTGTGTGGAGGGGTAGGGGATACATATGTGAATGAAGTGGTTTTGTGGAAAGTTCAGTCACAGATGGCTGGCATTAAGGATCATGAATCTATCATCTGTCATTATTTCAGAAAGCCGGGGATATGATTCCGCTATTATGTGTGTGCCCTGAGATTACTCTCCCTGAAAGTGCTCAGGAAAACACTTTGAGGTCACTAGAAGTTGATCTGGGAGCCTGTGTTCCCAGCTGATCAGGATGGAGTGCCTCTGGGCTCTGGCCAGGGAGCATTTTGATCTCAGGGAGCCCACTGCCCTTGGACCTCAAAGCTGGCCCAGCATCACTTGTCCCCCAACTTGGGTGGGGGTGTGGGACCCCGAGTGTCCCTTGCAGGGAAGGGCAGCTGCCTCCTGGGAGCGAGACCCAGGGACACCCTGCCAGGTACCTGTGTCATGCCTTCCAGAGAAAGCCTGCCTTCTGGTCTCTGTCTTTGCAGCCCCGCGAGACCCTGTTCTTGCTGCATTTTGATGAGGAGTGATGCTGTGGTTTCCCATTCCTTTCCACTCAGCTCTGCTTTTGTTTTTTGTTTTTGTCTTTCAACAGGCTAACCGGCCTCCCGCAAAGCTTAACCTGTTAACCTGCCAAGTGAAAACCAACCCCGAGGAGAAGAAGTGTTTTGACCTAATTTCACGTAAGCTTCTTTCTCAGACACTCAGCTGCAGAGAAATTATTTTAAACTCTCGTCTAGGGCATCAACCCCATTTCAAACAGTGCATTTTGAAGAATTGGTTTTCACGGAGAAATGCCTTTTTTCCGGTGACTGCGTCCTCTCTTCCTCCCCCTGGTAACTACGGTCAGCTTGCTGGTCTCTTGGGTTGAGGACAGGAAGCTGCTCCACTCAGGGGCTCTGTAAACCCGCCACATCCTCTCCGCTTCCCGGGCCTCCGGTTTCCTCTTTGTAAACAAGGAGATTGTGCTAGATCAACCCTCCAGCCTATAGTCCTTTCACTGTGAAAACAGGGCGACTCTGTCTTCAGAGCTCCACTGACTTGGGGGTTAGAAACACTGTCATATTGGCGTGATGCGGCCCCCAGCAGAGCCCTTGAGACCCCCAGGTTGGAAATCGACTTGTTTTCCCACCAGAGAGTCAGCGTTTCTGCTCCTGCAGGCTGCTTGTTTTGGAGGCACACCCAGAAGAACCCCACAGTCTGCTCCTTTGTGGCATGAGGCCTCTCGACCTCCCCTGAAGATGAATGCTGTCTTATTAGCCTCAGTCTCTCCTCAGATCGCGAGGCTTTTAAAGACGTGTGTGGGGTTGTATTATTGAGGCTGGGGAGTTTACTATGTAGTTTAATGCTCACAGCCCCTGGAACGATCAAGGGAGACAGGGCAAAGTGAGAAGACCCTGGCCTGATGAGCCTCCTGAGAGGCTGGGGATCGGCCTCCGGCCTGATTCTTCCTGTTAAGCAGGTTGCTGGGGGCAGGCATCACCAAGACACCTTTGTTCTCTTAACACACGTGCGTGGTGGAGGAAACAAGTTAAGCTACAGATGGACAGCAAGGGTGTGGTTTCGGATGTGGGTCCACCAAGCCCCCAGGAGCTTCCCTTCCTCCTAAGCCTCACCCTGCAAAGCCAGCTTGACTCTCTCACCCAGAGAGCCCAGAAGAAGAACAGACGGACCGCTGGCTTCAGCTGTTTCACTGCAGGATCCTCCTCTACCCATCTTTCCCCCAGAGGGAGATTGCCATGCTGATCAAGCTGTCAGTGAGCCTGGCTGGTCAAGGAGGACGTTCCTGTGGCCAGGCCAGCCATTCCGGGAGCGCGTCTGACCCCCTTGCCCTCGATACCCTCCCCCTCCCCCCTATTTACAAATCCAAGTCCTGAGCTGTTAGCCTCAGATCACGTGGTCCACCCGGTGGGGTGGGAGGTACAGAAGCTGGAGATGGTCTGGGTCAGTCTCCTAAGTGGGATGGACCCTCAGGGTCCACACGGAAGGCAGGTGGCCAACTGGAGTCCGAGCCCCCAGTGGAGGAGCAGCCCAGTCCGGGACCCGGCATAGCGGGGTTCCGACCACATCCTGTTGCTCTTCTCCCTCCAGCTGAAGCTCCTAGATACTGTTCTTGGTGTAAAGGCATCTTGTTTAGTGTGCATGCCAGGGAATTGGTGTAAAGGCATCTTGTTTAGTGTGCATGCCAGGGAATTCTTACTTGGCAGTCTTCATGGAGAATTTCTCCCGATCCCCACCATTCACGTGCTAGAGCACAGAATTAGCTACAGACGTGGGTTGCTGTCTCCCCACCCTACCCTATCTCTTTGATTTTCCTCGGGGCCTGTGCCTGGTCTGACCATGAAGTGACTTGGGGAGAATGGAGGGTATTAGCCTGATGTCAGACTGGGGCCTCTGGACAACCTGCCGTGGCAAGGGCTTCCCCAGGACCCAGGGTCTGCTTGGGGTGGGTGAGGCCCTGCACCCCAGGTAGACTGGAGGCGGGGAAAGTGGCCTCTCCTCTCTTCCCAGCACCTGGCAGGGACGCTCCGCTCGGCCACTAACATCTGCACTGCAGGATCAAGTTTATTTTTCTGAACTTGACGCAGTTCTCCTAAACCCTGTTCCTTTCCTCAGTAACAGGGGTGGGGGTAGGATTCCCCCTGGGTGTCAGAAGACAGGTAGGAGGAGGCTGGAACCTGGAGTCAGAAAACCTGATGCACTCGTTCCTACCCCTTCACCTCTCCGGGCCTCAGCCTCCTCTCGGCCAGCGCACCAGAAGTCTCCTGAGGACTAAAGCGCTTGCACAAGTGTAATAACAGCAGCGGCTGGAGATGCCGTGTTTGCTTTCTTTGAGGGGCATCGATGTTTATTGTGAACCCTGAGAGAGTACACGCCCTGCCCGTCCCTGCCCTGCTGTCTACAGAACTTGGATGTCCCTCACCCCTTTTTCTTTCTTTTTTTGTGTTTTAAATTTAACTTTCTTTTTTACGTTGTTTCTGGACCGATTTTAGACAGAATTTCTGTATATCCCTTTTCCAGCCCTCCTAATACTGACAGCTTAGTACAGAACTGCCTAATGCCATTAGCTCATTAGCATTAGTCACTCAGTCATGTCCGACTCTTTGCAACCCCATGGACTGTGGCCCACCAGGCTCCTCTGTCCATGGGATTCTCCAGGCAAGAATCCTGGGTGATCCTACTCCAGGGGATCTATCTTCCTGACACAGGGATCAAACCCACGTGTTCTGCATCGCGGGCAGATTCTTTACTATCTGAACTACCTCCTGACCATGTCTGGAGCTGTGAAAACCAGGATGTTTGCATGGCTGCGATGCCCGTAACTGAGAATCTTATTCACATTTTACCATTTCTTCTGTTAGTGTCCTTTTTTCTGTCCCAGGGCTTCACATTGCTACTGCTATTTCGTCCTAGTCTCCTACAGCCTATAGCGGTCCTGTATCTTTCCTTGTCTTTTGTTACTTTGATACTTTGAGAATTATTGATCAGCTTTTTGGTCACCTGGCTCTCAGTTTGTGTTCCTCTGATGCTTTCCCACAACTGGACTGATGTTACACATTTTGGGCTAAGAACCCAGAAAGCTTGTAAGATCCTTGTTCTAGAAAAGGGTTTCATACTATTCAAAGGGCCATAGCAATTGGGGACCAACTCTGCAGCAAGTTAAAAAAAAAAAAAAAAAAAAGACTTGTTCTCTTTAGACTTGAATGGAGGCACAGAGGCGGCTTGCTAATTTGCATCACAAAGCTACAATTTCCGAGCTAGGGCCTGCCTGCGAAGGGGTGGGAGTGCCTGATTGTATACAAATCATTGACTTCCTAGTGGAGTTTAGACTCTTCCCAAGGTTAATTACAAACCACTTTCTTTTGGAATTGTGTGTTAATTACTGTCCAGGCTTCAATTGACAAAAACCCTTCCTTGCCCTGCAGATGACAGGACGTACCACTTTCAAGCTGAGGATGAACAGGAGTGTCAAATGTAAGTTACGCAGCGGAGGAACCTGGGACGGGCCATTGTCCTTGGGATTTAACAGAGCGTCACTGTTACTTCTCTAGATGGATGTCTGTGCTGCAAAACAGCAAAGAAGAAGCTCTAAATAACGCATTTAAGGGAGATGACAACACAGGGGAAAATAACATCGTCCAGGAGCTGACGAAGGAGATCATCTCGGAGGTCCAGGGCATGACGGGCAACGACGTGTGCTGTGACTGCGGGGCGCCAGGTGACCCAGCCGCCCCCTCCCAGCCCAGGGGCTGTGGAACCTGGTCACGGATTTTTGCTGTCCTGTCACATGTCCAGTTCAGAGCAGCCCAGCCCAGCCCGGGCTCCCTGAACTGTGTGCAGAATGGGGAGAGGGTGTCTGCCTCCCAGCCCCCAGGACAGGCCCCGGAGGGGAGAGAGCTGAAAGTTATAAACGCTTTCTGAGAACTGGAAACAGAAGCACACAGCGAGGGTGAAGCCGGGGTCACCGGTCACTGTTGGCTGGAGGCTGCGGCTCCTTCCGGGGTTTGATCCACCCTCTCTTTGTACCACGTCTGGGGCAGCTTTAAGCCGCTGTCTCGCCAGTGGCCCTGGAAGAGCCACTGGCTTTGTCAGATGGCGGTTTTCCTGTTTGGAAAGCGAAGGGACCAGTCCAGACTGCTTGTGGGCCCCTTCCAGCTGCTGTGTTCTGTGAAATGAGGTTTTTATTTCTGAGTTTTGATAAAGCCTGCTGGGCTTCCTGGGTGGCACTAGCGGTGAAGAACCTGCCTGCCAGTGTGAAGATGTAAGAGACGTGGGTTTGATCCCTTGGTCCAGAAGATCTCCTGGAGGAGGGCATGGAAATCCACTCCAGTATTCTTGCCTGGAGAACCCCATGGACAGAGGATGCTGGGGGTGACAGTGCATAGGATTCCAAAGAGTCAGACACAACTGGAGCAACTTTTAACATTCGCTGGGGTTTCATTTTTAATGGACAGAAATTATCATTGTAGATTTTAACAAACAGTACTTTAAAAGTTTAAAGAGTTGGCTTACTCTTATAATTCAGATGGAATGGTGTTGGTCAGGGGAGCTGCAGAGTAGTGTTTTCTGAATATTTGTAAAATGGGAAAGGTTGTGGCTTGGTTAGGATGGCCACTTACCTTCTCGTTCCTCTAATTCTGTGGTGATTCTTATTGAAAACAAAGCAAAGATAGAGTGGACAGTTGAGACGTGCCATGGTGGGGGGCAGGGGGGTCCCTGTTAGGTTGGAGGCTGTATTTGGGGGTAATTTGAAGAATTACCTCCTGAGGCCTTGGACCATTAATAACATGTCTTTGGCAGGAGATGAGGTGGGTAGCAAAAGTAGTAAATCACACTTTTTTCTTAGATGAGGACATGCAGTACTTGGACTTCTAAAACACTCTTGTAAGAAACAAAGTCAGAGCTACAATATTTTTGTTTTAAAATGCTAAGACAATGCTAAGACTATAAAGTATTAATAGTCTACTTTAATATGACATGACATATTAAAGCATGTGTCTACTAAGCATGACACAGTTGATAACAGCAGAATAGGTCCAGAAAAGTGGAAACACAGGTGCCCAGAAGTGTTTCCAAACTCAGATAAAATTTTTATACCTTGAATATTTTAAAAATAACTTCACGATTCACATGACCAAGGTTACAGTATTTACCTGCAATGAGTTTCTGAGGGCAAACAAGCAGTTCCAAAGAGAATTGAACTTCCGGACTGTGCTCACATGCTCAAGTGTGTTTTATTTTGAATTCCGAGTTTTTCAGTAAACCCAGCATGCAGCAAACCTATCTTGACTGCTTAACTGTGGCACGTGGTTAGGACACTTTCGCAAATAAGTGAACATGCAATGCGAGCTGGGTTTGAACCTGGGTAAAGGCAGGACTGCAGTCTGACTCCGCAGCGTCAAGGAAGGCCCCTGGCCTCTCTGAGCCAGATCGTGAAGGCATCGGCCCTGTGTGCGTCCAGATCCTCCTGTATGTGTTAAATGAGCTATTAAAGGAAAGCACCTGTAATTTCTGAAGCTCTCGTTACAGGTGGAGCTGTTCCTACTGTACTCACTTCAGCTCTGTGCTGAGCAGAGCTTGGCATCAGCACAGAGTATGTGTTCTCTGCTGGTATTGTTAGCGTCTTTGACATACAGACATATGAATTAAGGCTGTCCCCCATGTGGCACTAGACTATCCCCTTTGCTGGTACAACCTGGTGGGTTGTGGTCTGTGTCCAGGGACCCGTGACCGCTAGAGGGCACTGTGTCCTATTCTACGCACAGCCCTGTCCCTTGGGAGCATTTATTAAATGAACGGAAGGATGGGCAATTGGAGCTGTAGGAAGAAGGGGAACAGATATGTGCACCTGTGCACTGTGTGTGACTTGTGTGTGTACTCAGTTGCTCGGCCATGTCTGACTCTTTGCGACCCCATGGACTGTAGCCCACCAGGCTCCTCTGTCCATGGGATTCTCCAGGCAAGAATACTGAAGTGGGTTGCCATGCCCTCCTCCAGAGGATCTTCCTGACCCAGGAATCGAACCCAGGTCTCCCGCATTGCAGGCAGATTCTTTACCATCTGAGCCACTGGTGGTAATTAGTGATGGATGAGGGTTCCCATTGCACCTAGGATCTGGCTGCATGGTGCATCAAAACTCCATGTTGAGTAGTAACCATACAAGAACCAAGTCCTGACCCTGGCCCCTCCTTACAAGCTTTGGTGTTCCTCGCTGTCTTTGGCAGATCCTACGTGGCTCTCCACCAACCTCGGCGTTCTCACCTGCATCGAATGTTCCGGGATCCACAGGGAGCTGGGCGTTCACTACTCCAGGATGCAGTCCCTGACGCTAGACGTGTTAGGAACGTCCGAACTGCTGGTAAGCTTTAGGTCCCTTGATTTTGGAATTTTGGAGTGAACACAGATGAGCTGAATGCGAGGTTTCCATTTTGGTCTCCTAAAATTCCCCTGAGCCTGGTAGCTGTTGATATTGTCAAGTACATTTGGGTAATTAGAAACTCACGGGTAATCCCTCCTCCTCGGCTACTAGAGGTTGAGGGTTGCAAAGCTTTATTCTTAAATGACTAAAATGGAAGTGAACTCGTAAAGGAGCGTGGAGACTGGTATGAGTGTTGGCAGAGTCCGATTCTTCCCAGGCATTGAGAGGACACGGAGCCCAGAGACAGGAAAGACTCCTCCTCCAGAGTCGTCAGCCAGGTTCTGCTGAGTCTGCGGTCGCTACCTCGCTTGAGCCTCGGGTGGACTTTTTCTCTGCCCCTTATTGTTTGCCTTTTGGGAGAAATAATGATACTTGCTTCTACTGCTTGTATTTCTTTAAAAAACAAACAAACAAAACTCTCATTCTTGGTTCAGTGATACACATAGCCATGCACTATAGATCACTATTAGAGGTTGAAGCATTTTCTGTGAAGTGACTTTCAGAGCCTGGAGACTGTAGTCCCATCAAGGAACAAGTGCTTTGGGGGCACCTAAAGCATGAGCTCTTTGGAGTGTTTTCAGAGTCTGTAACTGCTGATTAGAAGGCAGTGTTTGAAGTTCTTTGTTGAGATAACCAAGCATTGGACAGTAAATATTAAGAGGATATTGATTACCATTGATTTTAATGTCAAGAGCAATAGTCTTGGCAGAAAATCAATTGCTGTGGTCAATAGACCTCTTGAGGGGCCATAAGTCTCATTGATGATCATTCTGGAATGGACGTGTCTGAACTTGTAATGCGTTTTGAACTATCTTGTTAAACAAATCCTTCATGTCTTTCCAAGGAATTCCTTTATGGTCTTGAAAGACAAAGCTGGGAGAAATTACAGTGGGTTCTGGTAGCCCAGTTAGTAGCATCACTGATTAATTGAAGTTTAAAACTAAGCTATCCTTGGCAAGACCCAAGCAGCATATTCTTTGTTACATAGTACAGTTATTGTTAATGTCATAACACACATAGGCTCCGTCATAGATCTGTGTGTGCAGACAGTGTCCTGGGTAACTGGAGACAGTGCGGACATGAAACCTTGGTACCTGGGGACAGCATAGACGCGAACCCCTCACGTGCATTTTCATTGAGCACTGCTAAACCAGGGCAGCTGCTATACAGCCCTTGTGGTTGTTCAGCTACTCAGTCATGTCCGACGCTCTGCGACCTAGTGATTTAAAAAAAAAAAAGAAACAGTGGGAAGTGTTAACTGGTTTATGTTGAGGTTTAACTGCTGATTTTGCGTGAGGCACTTTGCAAAGCGCTTTGTGTGTATTAGCTCATTTGCTCTTCAACCCCGTGGCCTTGGTGTATTATCCCCATTTTACAAAAGAGGAACTAAGGTTTAGAATGTTGTAACAAGCCCCAGGTTATGTGTTATCCACATACCAGGTCTGGAGTGGGGGTCTCTTTAGTCAGAGCTCACACTCTTAACCCCCTAAGGCTCACCCCGTGGGGAGTGCATAAACCTCACTGCAGCCCCTCCGTGCCCCCCCCGCCCCATCCCTGACAGTGTCTACAGCCAACTGTCTGGGAGGCAAAGACGTCCTGCTTTGTAGTCTGCTCAGTCACATGATGTAAACACTCCCACTGGGGCCATTTTCAGGCCACCATGTGAATCACTGAATGAGCCATAAGAAAGAGGTTTGGTCACACACATATAGTTAGCTCACCCCACAAGACACTGTTGTTTCAAGTATCTTCAAAAATAGAATAGTAAGATGTAGTAAAATCAGAAGTGATGAGTTTTGAGGACTACTTTGTTTTTAGTATAATTTTTATATTAAAACCACACTGTAATGCTTTCAGGATCTTAGTTCCCCAACCAGGGATCAAACCTGGGTTCCCAACAATGGAAAAATGCGAAGTCCTAACCACTGGACCACCAGGGAATTCCTTAGTGTAGTTTATTTGATCGTGAATTTATAGAATGTAATTTTTAATAATGACTGTTTAACAGCTGAGCTCGTTTAAGCTGGTGGGAGCCTGATACCAGCACATCTGTTACACCTGCTTAAATACGTCTCAGAAATTTATCTGATGGTCTACACAAGACTGTTGCCTACTGCAGAGGGAAGCGCCAAAAGGGCTGGAAGGCAAATGTTTCCGTCTCGATGAAAGGAGGAGGTGACCTCTGACCCCTGGCTCAGAGCCTCATCTATGTAATCTCTCAGGCGTTTACGGTCTGACCAACTCAGCCACTGTGGAGAAATCCAGGCAGAGGCCGCTTAACTGACAGCTGCAGCTATTTCTGATGTCTAATCTCTGCCTAAACTCCCTTATCTAAGCCTCTTTTCCTCCGTGATTATCAGAAAAACAAAAGGGCAGAAGCCTGAATCACATGGGGTTTATTCCCACCCTCTCTTTGCCCTGAACTCTAGGCACTCGCAGGATGGGGACGTCTCCCTGCCTCTCACCCCAACCCAGTTACTGCGGGCATGACCCCACGCCCAGACCCTTACTCCTCCGGTATAGACGGAGAATGTGTGTCAGGTGTTAATAACACTGGTAAAGCATGAGAATTTCAAGCCTTTCTAAAGCACCCAGTTATTTTGTTTAGACAGATGCTGCCTGAACAAAAGATCTCCTGAAGGCTTGACTCATGCACGTCCTGTGTGTGCATGTATGTGTTTAGAATTCCACCTGGTGCATAGTAAGAACTATCAAGTATTGTCATCTCCTCTCCAGAAAGATTGGAACAAAATCCTCCCAGAAGAATGATCCGCGTGTCGTAATGTGTGAATCCTCCAGCTGGACCGACTGCTCCCTTTGTGAGCTTTTCAGGTTCACAGAGCCGTGGTATCAGGGTCCTGGGCTGGTGTGTTCATCGGACTGTGTCTTCTGGGGTCGCACATGGTAACTAGACACTGTGTACTCTCTGAAAGAGATACGATGGTGAACTGGAGGAGGACTTGCCGGCGTATCCGAGGCTGCAGCCTGCCCCGAGCCAGGGTCCCAGCACCAGGGGGTCCTGTGACAAGAGACGGGGTTTTCGGACAGCCTGATGGAGACAGCAGAGACATGAGCAGGAAGCTTCGTTTCCTGTCGGCATTGCGTTCTGAACAGATGCTCATTCCGTAAAATGCTGCCCCTGTCCCCCCGTATGGCCTCAGCGTAGCTCTCATGATGGAAGTCTTTAATTCTGTCTAAATTGTCTTGCAAACAGCTTCCCCTGATGTGGTGCTTCACCATTTCCTTTTTAATTTGTTTTTGTTTCAAGCACGCTGAAGTCCCATGTTTAGTCGAGTGGTTTTAGCAGCATCTGTGAAGGTGGCTGGTTGGCAGTCATCTTTTTCCTTCTCCTGGAATCACTTCTTATTCAGTGGAAGGAAACTGGGGTAATTGAAGTATTAAGTTGATTAGTTCAGGGAAGCTGTGCCATCTTAACTGGTGTGCACCAGCTTATTACCCTTAGATGTTAAAGCAACTCTACTTTCAGCAAGCCTCCTGAAAAGCAAAGATTTTAAAAAGATGAATTTCCTCCTTAAAACAGAAGACTGTGATTTCAGCTCTGAGTTTTAGATCGTTCATAGAACAGTATTGTTGGTATGAGACTCCTAGTTTCATATGACCAGTTTCACATTGTAAGTGAATTTACTAAAGAAAACTTCAGTGTTCTGTAATTGAATTTGAGTCAGTAATCTAAAGGGCTTCCCAGGTGGTGCTAATGGTAAAGTATTTGCCTGCCAATGTAGGAGACGTAAGAGACACGAATTTGATCCCTGGGTTGGGAAGATCCCTTGGAGAAGCGAATGGCAACCCACTCCAGTATTCTTGTTTGGGGAACCCAATGGACAGAGGAGCCTGGCGGGCTATAGTCCCTGGGGTCGCAAAGAGTCAGACACGACTGAAGCATCCACAGTAATTTAAAAATCACCTAACATCAGAGAATGGGGTCAGAAACCCCAGGAGCACACAGTCCTGATTCAAGCCCGTTTTGTGACCTCCTCATGCCTCCTTCTCCTGAGGTTGTTAACAAGCTATTAAATGTAAAGCAAATGAACTAACAGCTGGATCTGCAAGAGAGGGGAGAGGAAAACCCTCAGAAACTGAGAGCCTCCTTACGGATGACACCGCTGTCTCGCTCGGGGCTGAAGTGAAGCCATTCAGGCTACGAAGAGCAACAGGAAGTGGCAGCATCAGCCCCCATTTACTGAGTGACTGTCACGCTCCAGACGTCGTCCCAGGCCGTTTGTCTTATCTAGCCTGAACAAGAGCTATGTTTTAAAAAGGTGGCTAAAAGGTTTATTCTTAAATCACAATTATGAACTTTTTAAAAACCACGAACCCTATCAGAAAAAATTGAGCACCAAAACCAAGACCTGTATGTAATGTATAGTTGCATTTGTCTTAGTTACTAAGAAGTGTATTGTATACTTCATAAAATATATCTAAAGTAGACATTTTAAAGGCTCAGGGGAAACACAGTTTTTTTTCAGAGTATTTTTTTATGCTCCCTTCTTTGGAGGCAGCAGTTTAGAGCTCACTGCTGTTTCTTAGCTCTGCCTACAAGTGTCAAGTTCTTTCACTTTCCCAGAGCCGTTTTTATCCATCTGTGTGTCATGCACTCCAAGCTTTCCAACCTTCTGGGACCTGAGGGGGCCCAGGAGATGACACCCCATTTTCCTGAGTGGATTTGGAACCACTTGGGAGATTGAAGGTCCGATTCATTGTTGAAAACCGCTGCATCCGCTGACCTGGTTCCCGCGTATGGGGGTAGCCGAATCCCAGACTTGGACTTGGGGCCGAGGCGGGGCCAGAGGGGCAGGCCCACCAGGCGCTGCATCCTGGGGGTGTCCCAGGGGTGTCCGTCCTTCCGAGCCCCTCGGGCAGGGAGGTCTTTTCTCTCACTGTCCACTCCTCTTCTCCCGGCACAAGTACAGGAAGACAGAATGTCTCAGGAATCGTGACCTTCCACCCGGAAGCATGAAAACAGGGCACCGGAGGCTCCCCGTCCTCACCCAAACTCTGGAAACCATCTCTAGAGAGAACCCACAGCCCCTTTCTGGCTCAGGGGCCCGAGAGGGTAGGTGCCCCGGGTCTCCAGGGGTGTGTCACTGCTGGACCCCATCCTCAGGTGCTTTGCGCATCAGGGAGACGTAGTCCCAGGGCATGGGGTGGGGGGTGCATCTAGAACAGAGCCCTGCTCTCCCACCATCCTGCTGTCCCCATTCCTGCATTGCTGGTTCAGCCCTCATCACAGGTCCCTTCCTTTGCTTTTTTGTTCACCTCTGTCTTGTTTGAGCCCCTTGGAGCAGGCCTAGAGCCCAGCCTGCCCAAGGGCCCCATGTGTGTTCTGGCCGTCCCTGGGGCTCACTTCTCTGACGACATGGCTTGTAAGCGCCCCGGACCCCCCAGATCTGCTGGGGCCCCGTGTCCCCTCGACAAGGTCCCCTGTCCGGGGACAGTGCTCTGGGAGCAGAGGCCGTGTGGGTCAGGGCTGGTTAACCGGCCTTCCTGCTGCCCTGGCTCCTGCCCTATCCTGCTGGGCCCCCGTCTTCTTGACACAATGCTGCACCCTCCATCTGCAAACGCTATGCTTCGGCTCCTGGTTCCAGACGGTTCTCCGCGGGCTGGATCATCCACTAGGACTCCATGAGGCTGTGAGGTGGCCCGTTGCCCATGCTGGGCAGCTGTGACGCACAGCCGTGGTGGCCCCCTGGACCAGCTGGCCCCTGTGAGCCAGCCAAGCCCAGCAGAAGGGAGGCAGCTCCCGATTCCCAGGAATCCTCCTCCTCCCCTCGCCCCCTCCCGTCTGCCCACGGCCCCGGGGGTTCCTGGGGGCGGTGCAGGGGCCTGTCCTGGCACCCCCCTGAAGGCGGCTATGTTTGGCTGTGGGACACCGTTCATGTTGTGCGGAGCGGTGGGGCCTTAGCAGGTGCCTGGCTCTAAACCGGGGCTCCGACACTGGGGTTCAGTCTAGAGTCTTGGTACGCCGCGTCACCCGCTGTGGCATGCTTCTCTGATCATCAGCCTGGAGTTTTGCCACCAGAGGCCCTGGGGCCCAGCCTGAGGCCCAGGCAGCAGCTCCTGAGAGCCTGGAGCTCAGGACATCCTGAACTTGGTTCACAAGGACTAGGAAGACTCAGGAAGGCTCCCCACCCTGATCAGGAAGCTGGCGTGTTTCTCTGTCCTTCGCACCCCACCCCCCGCGTCGACCCCCTTTCCATGTCATGTGACCTGCCACCAGGAAGCGTGGCTTTCTCCAACCCAGACCCCTTGGCTGTACCTTCAGCCACGCCCCCTGAGATAGGCCGTTCGGGCACAGCCTAGCTTCCCGGAACATCCCGCTCACCTGTGTCCGTGTGGTTCACTGAGGGCAGAAGCCCCGGAAGCGTCACTGTTCCCACTGTTGTTTTCAACATGGAAATGGGAAATGAAAATACTTGTTCTCTGCAAAGCACTGGGCCTGGTGTTCCTGTTCAGTTTCTTTGTTTCATTGGATGTTGAAGAACCCAGTCTCCATCGGGTGTTGAGCAGGGTGCTGGGGGTGGGATGAATAAGTCCTTGTTCCTAAGACCCCAGTCACCGGATTTGCACTGGGCCCGGTGTTCACGTTCGGTTTCTTTGTTTCGCTAGATGTTGAAGAATCCCACCTCGGTCAGGTGCTCAGCTGGGTGCAGGGGATGGGACAAATAAGTCCCTGCTCCTAAGACCCCAGTCACTCCAGATTTGTGCACCCATTCAGGAGTGTGCCAAGTGCCACTCTGCTGGGTGGCCTGGCTGCCACCAGCCGTGGTATTTACGTGGTACCCGCCGCATCCAGCACAGAGCCTGTGTCAGGGAGCAGCGATGAAACCTGCTCCTTTCTAACTAGGTCAGGGGGTTGATCAGCAAGTGAGAACCTTACCTTGAAACAGACGTGTTTTCAGTGCTTTAGTGTATTGAATGCTTTCACATAAAATCCCATTTTATCATTATTTGCAGGCTGGCAAGGTAGGTATCATCCCCATGTTTCTATTAAAAAACCGAAGCTCAGGGAAGCCGCCTTGCCTGTGGTCACAAAGCCAGTAAATAGAACCATGATTGAATGTGAATCTTGGCTTCCTGGCCCAGGTCCCCCCCTCACTGGCAAGAGTAAAGGCTGTTAGATCTCTCTCAGCCAGAGCGCAGGTTCTTCTTGGGGTGGGAGGTTGGGGAAAGAATAGAAACTTGAGTTGAGCCAAGTTCCTGCTCCTCCCAGTCCACGGAGGCTTTCTGTCCAGGGAACGTTTTACGAGAGCCCTCCTCTGTAACAGGCGCTTCTTGTCTCTGGTTTTATGGGTACCTCTGGGGTTTGGGTTTTGTCCAACTTCATTAAAGGCAAACTGCTTTATTGCTCTATTTCTTAGAGACCATTAAATAAATCATCAGCTGTGTGAGTAGTGTGGAGCGGTGGAAGGTATTAATAATTGAGTGCACTGAAACAGACTTTTGTTTTTGCAGCTTGCCAAGAATATCGGGAACGCAGGCTTCAATGAAATCATGGAGTGCTGTCTCCCCGCTGAGGACTCGGTCAAACCCAACCCGGGCAGCGACATGTACGTATGCGGCTGGTGGGTCTCACCTGCTGAACAAAGGTTGGCTTGCCCCTGGGCCCCCAGAGGCAGGGGGCTAACAAGTCTGGGTGTATCGGTTGTTGCTTCTTTAAGGAAGAAATCAGCCTGTGTTGTGTAGAAAGTCTCTGCAACCCTTCTGGGTGTCTAAGTAGAAATTTGATGTGGCAGTTTTTCTTAGAAGCCATAGGCAAGCAGATTTCCCTGGGGGTTGGGGGTTGGGCGGGGAACGCTGAGTGTCACCCTCTATGTGGGCACAGCCTTGCCTCTGTCTCAGGGCAGGGTCGTTGCCCTCCCACCTGAGTTCTATCTGAATTCTGAGCGGCTGAGAGGGTGGGTTGTCACAGATAACTTGATTATGTCTGGTCCTCAGAACAAATGTGGAATGTGTCGTTCCCTTCAAAAAACTTTTTGTTTCTGTTTTAACTGTTGACATGAAACCTGATTAGGACATGTTCATGCCTCATCATGCACCCAGCTGGCCCACTGAGGCAGAGCTGACAGCAGGGGAATTTCCTACCAGTCTTATCATATAAAGCATAAACCACCCAGGCCACACACTGGTCCTTGAGAGAAGTGATGGGTGACCGGGGGCCAGGGCAGTGCCTGGCCTGCCCCCCAAGGCTCCAGCCCTGTTCTCCCTGGGTGGCCTGTCTGCTGCACCAGGACTGGGGTTGTTTACCCGCTCTAATGGGGCACAGTGGGGCAGATGGGGGTGGTCCCAGGCCAGTTCAGCATTTGAGTGGTATTGTTGTTCAGTCGCTCAGTCGTGTCCGACTCTTTGCAACCCCATGGACTGCAGCACGCCAGGCCTCCCTCTCCATCACCAACTTCCGGAGCTTGCTCAAACTCATGTCCATCGAGTCAGTGATGCCATCCAACCATCTCATCCTCTGTCACCCCATTCTCCTGCTTTCAGTCTTTCCCAGCATCAGGGTCTTTTCTAGTGAGGCAGCTCTTTGCATCGGGCGGCCAGAGTTTTGGAGCTTCAGCATTAGTCCTTCCAGTGAAGATTCAGGGTTGATTTCCAGTCAGAGTGTGTTTTGGCAGGAAAGGGGAAGCGAGAAAATAACGTGCTCAGGGACTTGCCTGGTGGTACAGTGGATAAGAATCCGCCTGCCAGTGCAGGAGACACAGGTTCGATCCCTGATCCTGGAAAATTCCATGTGCCATGGAGCAGCTAAGCCTGTGCTCTGCAACCACTGAAGCCGGCACACCCTAGAGCCTGTGCTTTGCAACAAGAGAGGTCATTGCAATGAGAAGCCCCCGCTCGCTGCAACAAGACGAAGCCTGTGTGCAGCCATGAAGATCCAGTGCAACCAAAAAAAATAAAAACAAGAAATAAATAATTAAAAAAAAGACATATGTGCTCAGAGAGAAGAGAGAATCCATTCACTGAGACAGCCGTCCCCTGGGAGTAACCAGAGCGAGAGCTGCTGGCAGGGCTCCCCCGGGTGTCGGGCGAGGACCCCAAACAGTGGTGGGGAGAGGGTTTCCTGCTGTGGGGGTGGGTCTTTGGAAGCCAGGGCCACAGGATCTGTGTTCTTTGGCCTCGGGTGAGGTGACTTACCTCCAGGGAGGGAGCTTAGACAGACTAATGGGAGGAGCAGGTGTCCTGCATGTCGCACACCCTCACAGGTGTCAGCCTCGGAGGTGAGTGTGGGTGGGGTTGGCTTAGCGTCGGTTCTCATCTGGGTCCTGGAGCAGATGGCAGTGGTGTGGCATTTCCTTGAGATTGCACGAGGTGTGATTTTAGATTCCAGGCACGGGGCTTACTGAGTTGGTATCCTCTCCTGATGAGGATCTGAGTTCCAAGTCTGTATCCTTACCCAGACTTGGAGAGACAACAGGGAAGTATAGAAACCTGCATCCTTCCCCACCATGGGAGCTGGGAGGGTTCATCAGCTTCCCCGGGCCCTTTTCCTTTAATAGAAAGAGAGGGACAGCCATCCCCCCGCTCACAGAGTCGCTGGGACGTACATCAGGGGTGAGGGGGTCGCTCACCTCGTGCTTGGCTGGTGTTGGCAGCCCTTGTTGCTCCCTGTGGGTATGGGTGCTGAGAAGTTCGGGTCCTCTCAAGGCAGGTGCCCGTGGAGAGGTCCCTTGACATGGGCTGACTGGGTTACGAGAAGGTCTGTTAGGACCTGGGGCACTTCACTTCACTTACTGTCTCATAGACACCTGCTCTCATGGTGAAGGGCGTGGTCTCCTGAAATCCTGTAGTATTGATCTACTTTGAACAAAGTATAAGACATGGTCACTGATTTCTTCCAAGTACCAGGGGTACTTTATAAAAGCAGAGCATTTGTTTATTCTGGGCAAAAATAGTTCTAAAAAGTGAATCCTGCCTGCATAGAACTCTTGGATATAAATGTTCCCTCTACACTGAGCCCCTGCCCCGCCTCCCAGCCTTGGCGCCAGTGAAAAGGATGTTTACTCCTTTTTTTTTTTTTCAAAAAGAGGGTAGGTGACCAGTGTGATAGCATACTGGCACCCACGTGGATGCCCCCTCAGCTGAAACCAGTTGCAGGCATAGCTCTGTTTTAAAGCATTTCATCCCACTTTACATTGTACCTAGGTGTCCACATACTTCTTTCTACTGAATCTCACCTTACTCATGTTTGTTTGTCCCACCATAATATGTTGCTTGTGATGGGAAATATTTGTACATAAACAATGAAACAATGAGTCAGAGGTGAAGCCCTAGCTCTGTGACTACTTAGAGAAGCTACTGTCTTAACTTCCAGATTAAAAGGAGTGCACTGCTCCTGGCTTTATCTCAAAGCAGCACACCATCTGCAGATGAATCTGTTGAAAGGGAAGCCAGAGACCGTCTCGTGGCCTGTGAATCCCCAGATGGATTTGGGGGGGTGTTGAGAGATATAAATAGGCAGGAAGCAGGGAGCTTCCTGCTCACTGAGGCCAGAACTGTTTCTCTCCCGTGATTGAGGGCTCTCACACACGCCGTGTCCTTTGGAAGTATAAGAAGCCTCCCTCTCTGAACACATGCCAAACACATTATTATTAAATTCATTGCTTTCCTCCAAAAGCCTTAACCTTTCCCAAAAAAAGAAGAGGTGGAGGGGTCACACTGGCAGGGTCAACTTCCACCAGGAATCCGTGGGGCCTGGTGTGGTCCCAACAGACCTGTACCTGTGCTGGTGGAGGGACCACCTTCTGGGTTTGGGACCCAGAGCCTGGACAAGTGGATAAAACATTTAAAAAGTACAAGGTCCAGTTTATCACTAGCCCCTTCCTGAGGGTTCATAGTGATTCTGTCCCAAAGTGATTATTGGAGCCATCTAAGCCTTGATACCTGTCCAGCCCTGCCGCCCGTCATAAGAGACCTGTAGAGTTTCATCAGACGGGTTGTTGGTTTTGTCCAGCCGGGACAGTCACCAGGTAGCAGCCAGAGCATCGCTCTGGCCGGGAGCCCCTGCGAGGAGAGCTCAGTTCAGCGGAGCAGGGCGGCCCTCGGAGCTGCCGGGCTGCTGGAGGGCGTGGACTCACGTTCACAACGCTGTTGCGAGGGTGAGATGGACAGCACAGCTCCGCCCAACCTGTGGCCCTCAGTAACCGTCCCCTATTGGGGACACGTGTGAGGTCCCCCAGCACAGTTCACGCGAGGCAGCGTCTATGGACACCCAGGTGGTGGTTTATTAGGTGAAGCTGGCAAAGTGTTGTATGCCCCCACTGGAATCCCGGAGTTGACCCACCCGCTCCTGAACCCTGGTGGGCTGCAGCGAGGACCCACGTGGGTTGACCTGGGGGCCTTGGGCCCTGACAATCATAGAAGCAGGTGCGGTGGGTGTAGCCCTGGTCCCCAGGGAAGGAGCGAGCAGTGCCCCGGCCAGGAAGAGCTGGTGGGTTCCCCCAGCGCCTCTTCACTCCGTGCTGCCCTGGTTACTGCATACGGAACCCTGGTCTGAAGGCCTCAGTGTGCTGTCTCTGTCTCTGTGATTCCAAAGAGGCCTGCGAACAGATGTCGTTGGCTTGTGCATGCCTCACAGGCCGTGTACACTTGCACAGGATGAGGAGGTTTGAGTCGCTGGCCCAGAGTCGCTGGGGTGGGGGGGTGGGGAGGCGGAAACACCTTGATCCGTGCTGAGTTTTTGTCTTGGAATTTTTAACAACTTGGTTGAAATATGAGTCACATACCATCACAGTTCACCCATTTAAAGTACAGTTCACTGGCTTCTAGTATATTCTCAGTTGTTCTTCCATCACCACAAGCAATTTTAGAACATTTTCTTCCCAGCAGAAAGCCCCGTACCTGTAAACCATCCCCTACTCTGTCCCCTTACGCCCCGCCTCCCCGCAACACACCCTCCCCCCAGCCTGGGGCCGCTGCTCCCCTGCTTCCTATCTCTACACATTTGTCGGTTGCGGGCATTTCAGTGAATGGAATAACACCACGTGTGGACTTGAGTGTTGGCGTGTTACTTTTAGGATTTCAGGATGTTTCCAGGGTTGGTCCACGTGAGTGCTTCATTCCTTTTGTGGCTGAGTCGTACTCTTGTTATGTGGACACCACGTCTTTTTTACCTGTTCATCAGCTGATGGACCCTTATGACTTGGTTGTCATGGGTAATTAGCGTTTACTGTCCCTCAAACACCATGTCTAGGTTTTTATAGTTGCTGTTGGCTGCATGTTATGGTCCTTGGAGTGAAATGCTCAGTCCTCTGGACCAGGAGCCGCTGTTTTTCTTGCTCCATCTTTCGAGTTCATCAGTACTTTCCGAGGCCCTAAGGACCTGCTGGGAGTGCAGCAAAGTGTCACCTCATGTGCTTCGCCCAGGCTGTGTGCATTTCACAGATAAGAAGATTTGGGGTCACGTACTTGCCCAGGGTCACTTGGCAGTCTACAGCGGGGGAGGATTTTGGCTCCCCTGGATTTGATGCCGCTCCATGCTCCTTGGAGAGGTGGGGTCTGTGCCCACAAGGCCAAGTTAAAGCCTTGAATAGACCATGAAGATGGACAGCTCGTATGATTTCATGGGGCACATAGGGAACCTGCCTGCTAGGCATGGCGCCCACAAACAGGAAAACAGCCTTCCCTCGCAGTCTGCCAGTCCCCCAACCCGGCTGCTCAGCCCTTAGACCCAGACCTTGATACCGCTTGTCTTGGGTGTCCAACCTCCTGAAAGTGCTAGAGGCAGGGTGGACGCTGGTGCTGCAGGGGAGCCACACGCTGCCTGCCTCCTGCTCTGTAATTTTCTGCCCGTGCCGCTTGTTACCAAGTTGCCAAGTTGGGTCCAACTCTTTGCCACCCCGTGAACTGCAGCATGCCAGGCTTCCCTGTTCTTCACCATCTCCCAAAGTTTGCTCGAACTCACGTCCATTGAGTCGGTGATGCCATCCAGCCATCTCATGCTCTGTCACCCGCTTCTCCTCCTGCCCTCAGTCTTTCCCAGCATCAGGATCTTTTCCAATGAGTCAGCTGTTTGCATCTGGTGGCCAAAGTACTGAAGCTTCAGCATCAGTCCTTGTTACCATGAGGGGGTGGGATTATTTTTAACTCATTACAGATGAATGGATGTTAAGGCCCTTAGTCATTTACAGGGCAGTTATGTTTGATTTCAGGAACGCAAGAAAGGACTACATCACTGCCAAGTACATTGAGAGGAAATACGCAAGGAAAAAACACGCGGATAATGCGGCCAAACTTCACAGTCTTTGTGAAGCTGTGAAAACAAGAGACATTTTTGGATTACTTCAAGCATACGCGGACGGTGTGGATCTTACAGAAAAAATCCCACTGGCCAATGGACATGTAAGAAAGGACATGTAAAAACAGAAAGGGTTGGGAGGGTTGATGGGGAGTGACAAAGCAGTGTCATCAGAAGTGCTGACAGTGTCATTAAACACCCTGAGCGAAGAGGCAGTGAGTCCTGGGTGAGTGTGGTTGATTCTTCAGCCAAACTGTGGTGGCAGCTCTGGGGAGAGAGTCCATCCCTGGGGGAAGGAGCCTTTTCTCAGAGGCCTAAGCTTCATCATGTTGATGATGCAGGGAGGGGGTCAGAAAGCTTGAGAGGACTTTGCAATGAAACCCCCGCAATTTTTCATTCTTTTCCGGGGAGGGAGGAGGACGAGGACCAGTCTCTAAATGACAGGTTCCCAAGGGCAGATTTTGCCATGGAGATTGGCTTCCCTGGTGGCTCAGCTGTAAAGAATCTGCTTGCCAGCATAGGAGACTCAGGTTTGATCCCTGGGTTGGGAAGATCCCCTGGAGGAGAGCATGGCAACCCATTCCAGTATTCCTGCCTGGGAAATCCCATGGACAGAGAGCCTGGCAGGCTACATACAGTCCATGGGGTTACAAGACACAACTTAGCAATAGGTAACACATTTTAGAGATAGGTTTTTCAAAGGACAGACTCAGAGGCTTTTAGAAGAGAAATACACGCTTTCACTCGCGTTGGCCGCAGATGAGTGTTCCCCTTGGGACTCTGGAATGTTTCTGTTTGGTCTTCAGGAGCCGGATGAGACTGCCCTCCACCTTGCCGTCAGGTCCGTGGACCGGACTTCTCTCCACATTGTAGACTTTTTAGTTCAGAACAGGTAGGTATCCTGAAATCAGGGCTGGTGTTTGATTTTGCTCCTGGGTGTTTCTAGGGAAGGGATCAGGGGTTGCCTCACTGCTTCCGCAGTGTGGCCAATGTGCTAGAATTTCCTCAGGTGTGACTAGGATTTACCGGACAGCGAAAGGGCTGCAGGTGTGGGGTGTTCCCGTGCAGTCTTAACCCCTTCTGGTGTCTGTAGCATCCAGCTTCTATTGTCTGGAGCTCAGGGGGACACCCCGTGAATAAGTCTGCTGAATTCTGAGCCCCTGGTAAGCATCCTCTGGCTGTAGCCCCCTTGACTGTCAAGTGGGAAGTTGCCCCCACGAGGTCAGACAGGGCAGCCCCCAGGCTTGTCCTGTGAGGTGGGGGTCCCATGACATCAGGCAGGGCAGCCCCCGGCTTGTCCTGTGAGGTGGGGGGGTCCCATGACATCAGGCAGGGCAGCCCCCAGGCTTGTCCTGTGAGGTGGGGGGGTGGTCCCGATGATGTCAGGCAAGGCAGCCCCCGGCTTGTCCTGTGAGGTGAGGGGTGGTCCCGATGACGTCCGGCAGGGCAGCCCCCTGGCTTGTCCTGTGAGGTGGGGTTCCCATGACGTCAGGCAGGGCAGTCCCCAGCTTATCCTGTGAGGTGGGGGTCCCATGACGTCAGGCAGGGCAGTCCCCAGCTTATCCTGTGAGGTGGGGGTCCCATGACGTCAGGCAGGGCAGTCCCCAGCTTATCCTGTGAGGTGGGGGTCCCATGACGTCAGGCAGAGCAGTCCCCAGCTTATCCTGTGAGGTGGGGGTCCCATGACGTCAGGCAGGGCAGTCCCCAGCTTATCCTGTGAGGTGGGGGTCCCATGACGTCAGGCAGGGCAGCCCCCTGGCTTGTCCTGTGAGGGGTGGTCCCGATGACGTCCGGCAGGGCAGCCCCCAGCTTATCTTGTGAGGTGGGGGTCCCGTGACGTCAGGCAGGGCAGTCCCCAGCTTATCCTGTGAGGTGGGGGTCCCATGATGTCAGGCAGGGCAGCCCCCGGCTTGTCCTGTGAGGTGGGGGTTCCCATGACGTCAGGCAGGGCGCCATGAGCAAAGGGAGAGGGAAGCAAGAAGCAGGGCTCCACCTCCAGAGCGGGCCGAGATCAGAGATCAGGCTTTTTTTTTTTTACTGAAAACGTAGCTGCTTGGAAAAAAGGAACAGTGAATGTGGGTGGTTTCTTCCTGTCGGGATCCTGAGGCTTCATCTCCTGGTGATCCCTCCGCGTCCCCACGTGTCTGTTCAGGGTGGAGCCCTGCTGTCCCGCTCAGAGCGTGACGTCCGGTGGGCTGAGTGGCTCGTCCTGGGATCGCCCGGTCTGTTCTGTGTTGGCAGAACCCGTGTGGTCCCCTCGTTCCCCCAGAGCCTGTTTTCAGGGTGGTCCAGGGCGAGCCAGCTCAGAGGAGCCTGGTGACTCTGAACTTTGGAAAAAGTGGCTTTTCCCCTTCCTGGCAAGAGTGTCGTCAGTAGGACGAAAAGAGCTCAGCCCAGCCTTCCGTGCTGTGGGACACGCTGGTGGGGCCCTGGCAGTGCAGCGGGAGGGACCCTGGTTCACCTGCTTCTCCCAGCGCCTGTTCAGGGGTGCACAGGTGCCTCGCCCCCTTTTTTTCGCCGGCTCTGCCATCGTCGTTTATTCCCCGATGGCCTTAAGCCCAGGCCGCCTCCTGCCACAAGCTGGGCTGGCGCTGTGGCCCCCCCCCTCCCGGGGGAAGACGAGAGACCCTGCCAGCCACGAACCCGGGCGCCGACTGCCTCTCCCACTCCCAGACCCTAGTCCTCTGACCTGAGACTCCCCTATCCTCCTTTCTCTCTCTGCGTCCGTCCTCGCCAGCGGGAACCTGGACAAACAGACGGGGAAGGGCAGCACGGCCCTGCACTACTGCTGCCTGACGGACAGCGCTGAGTGCCTGAAGCTGCTGCTGCGGGGCAAGGCCTCCATTGGCATCGGTGAGCCTCAGCCCCGCCTCCTCCTCCTCCCCGACCCCTCTGGCCACTGGGCTCCGGGCAGAGCCTGGAAGCTGGCACCACCCAGGAAGAAAAAGCCCGCTCTGCCAGGCTGCTGTGGTCTGATACTTAACAGCAGTTTTCCTCCGCTGTCTCATGGACTTGCCCCCGTGTTGCTGGCGTTTTCTGGGCCATGAGAGGCAGAGGATGGCCTGCAGCTGTTAACCAGTGGCCAGGTGACCCTGGACAAGGTTCAGGCATCTTGCCCTCCTCTTTCTGACTCCACCTGAGATCAGACTTGGTCCCTCACTGGCCCTGGGTGGGCACGTTTACTGCTGGGAGTCACTGCCCACTGCCCCTCTGTTCATTGGCATGGAACCTCCTCCATGAGGGACCATGTCTGCTTGGCTTCCATCGCTTTCTCCTCGCGTGGCCCTGACCTGCAGCTGGCTGGGCACGGCCTAACCCCCAGGACATCTGGCTGTGATGTGTCCTGGGGAGGAGCTTTGAAGAATTATCAAAGAGCCAAGACTGGAAAAAAGCTCATGCCTGCTTGAGAGCTGAGTTTTTTTATTTTTTAATTAATCATCCAACCTCATTGACTGAGGTTTGTTTAGAAGAAAATACACAATTCCAAATTTACGGACTACTTATTAATAAAAGGAGGTGTAAAGTCTTTCAGCCAGGTTCCTGGAACTAGATTAGCAGTGCTTTTGGTTAGAGAATTACCATGAACTGCTTTACTCAGTGAATTACACCTTGGATGTTTATTTTTACATTAGTTGGCTTAACTTTAGTGCTTTTACTTTCATGATTAGTTCAAACCTTGTCTTTTAAAACCTTACTGACTGCACACTGCTTAGTTCTGTATGATTTCAGAATAGTTCAGCCCCGACGGGGGCTAAGTCACCGGAATTCATCAGTCAGGCCCAGTTTCATTTGGGCTGCTTCACTGGGTCTCTGTTTAATAGCCTTCGGGTATCAGACCTTTGCTTGATTTGGCCACAACACGTCCTTTCATCCCACCGTCCCTTAGCTAACGAGTCAGGAGAGACACCACTGGACATTGCCAAGCGACTCAGGCACGAGCGCTGCGAGGAGCTGGTGAGTCTCCCCCGATGGGGTGGGGGGTGCCCCTTGGGGAGGGTCCGCAGGAGGGTCCTGAGCAGATCCCAGTGTCCTAGAGGGGACAGCTTGGAGCAAGTGTCCTGGGGCACCTTTAGAGAGGAGGGGACCACCTGCCTAGCGGGACACTTGGAACATGAGTCAGTATTTTCTGGTTGGGCTCTGGTTGGTGTTGTCAGCTCTGGCTTTGGGGGTAAGTGGAGCCAAGGCCCCGGGGTTTGCAGGGAGCTCTACTGCTGTGGCTTGGGAAGGTCATGCCAGCTCTCCCCACTGTTGCCTTGTCTGTAACGTGGAGTCGGCTACGCCAGTCTGTAGGGTCGTCATGGACTTGAACTCTGTGAAGCCGTGGGCACGTACTAAGTGCTCGGTAAACAGAGCCATTAACAGTCGCTGCTGTAGAAGATGAGGAACATTATTATTACTATCCTGAGCTCTTTGTGTCCATTAACTCATTTAATCTTGATAACCCTTAGGACACTGATTAGTGGGTCCCTACTGTTACCCCTTCGGACACTGATTAGTAGGTGCCTACTGTTTCCTCTTAGGATACTAATTAGTGGGCACCTACTGTTATCCCTTAGGACACTGATTAGTAGGCGCCTACTGTTACCCCTTAGGACATTGATTAGTAGGCGCCTACTGTTACCCCTTAGGACACTGGTTAGTAGGCACCTACTGTTACCCCTTAGAACACTGGTTAGTAGGCACCTACTGTTACCCCTTAGGATACTGATTAAGTAGGCGCCTACTGCTTCCCCTTAGGACACTGATTAGTTGGCCCCTGCTGTTACACCTTAGGACTCTGATTAGTGGGCACCTACTGTTACCCCTTAGGACACTGATTAGTAGGTACCTACTCTTACTCCATTTTACAGATGAGGAGCCAGCTTCAGAGGGTTAAATAACTTGCCTGAAATCACATGGCTACTGTCTGGCTTTGGAGAAAATTTAGACCCTGATGTGCTAAGACACCCATTTATCTGATGCAATAACTTCTCACCTGTGCATCTAGAATGAAACCAGCTGGCCACCTTCCCAGAGAAAGCTGGGAAAGCAGTCATTTATGTCATTTTTTGCAGGACTTAATTCTCTTGCGCTGGTCAGGAGAAGCGGGGTCTACAGTTAGCAGGCTTGTTCCTTCTTGGATTAAGTGCTCCCTGTGCAGTTGTGGGTACCCAAGGGCTGGCCATTGCCCTTTAGATCTCAAACACTCCTTGGCTGCATGCTGTGACTTTGCAGCTTACAAAGCACTAAATGGGAGTTGTCGGGCTTGAGCTTCCAGGGTATGTGTGGATTTGGGAGGGGCGATTGGCCTGAGACGCAGCAAATTAAATAAGCCAGCCTCATGCTGGGGCACAGCTTCTCTGGGGCGCAGACCCGCTGCCCGCTGCCTCTCAATCCACATCTGCTTTACAAGGTCGAGTGTGTGAGCAGAGTCACTGACGGCCCATTGTCGTCCTCAGCTAAACCAGGCCTTGTCTGGAAGGTTTAATTCCCATGTTCACGTGGAATATGAATGGCGACTGCTCCACGAAGACCTGGATGAAAGCGACGACGACATGGACGAGAAGTTGCAGGTCTGTGCCAGCTTGCAAAACATGGAGAGTTTTATGATGAGCATCCTTCAGAGTGGTATGGGCCCCAGCCTTATATTTAGGGCAGAAAGCTGTTGTAGGAAAGGAAATAGAGTTTATTTTTTGCTTCCGCTGATCTCGGTAGTTTTTGGGTTTTACCCATCCCACAACTGCCCCTGTCTCCCAGCTCCTACAAATGTGACTTTACGGGACATTAGTTATGTTATCGTGGCAGCCGCTCACCTTCTGATACAAAGGATAGATACAAGAGGGCCTCTGATTCTGGTGGATGTTAGAGAAAGCTCTCTCACTGAGAATAATGTGATGAAAAGCCATGTTTCCCCCAGGAGTGGTTTTTGTGTTCACCGAGTTGATCTTTAAAACCTTCACTGAAATCAGTGACCCTTGAATCTCCTTTGGCCCAGCTCTTTCCTGTATCAGATGGGCCATTCAAGCCTCAAGACTGAGAGGCTGGCTTGGCCACAGTGAAGCCAGCACTTGGAGACTGCCCCAGGGCTCTTGCCTCCTCGTCCAGCTGCTCCTCGGGATGCTCCTGCTTTTGCACTTGGGGGCACCCCTGGGAGGTAACCACCTTCACACCCGTCTCAGAACTCAGAGCCAGACCCAGGACAACTACTCCAAAACCTGTATGCCTAGAAGCTGTGAAATTAGAGTGCTGTGATGTAAGGTTTTAATTCTTACTGCTGGACTTTAATGTCCTCATATGTATATTTCAGAAATACATGGCGTTTCTGAAAGCTGTTGGACTATTCTGTTTCTTAGAATAAGGAATTTCTGAGTTCGCTCTAAAACAGTATCAAAGTGAGAGGAGTTGGTTATTTTATACTTAGATTTTCCTTTTAAAAAGGTGAAGGTTTTGGACTTCCCTGGTGGCCCAGTGGTTAAGACTCCATGCTCCCAATGAGGGGGCATGGGTTTGATCCCTTCTTGGGGAACTAAGATCTCGTATGGGTCAGCCAAAAAATAAATAAAAAATACAATAAAATAATTTTTTTTTTTTTTTTTTAAAAAGAGAAGCTTTGAAACATCTGCCCCAGCATGAGTGCTTCTTGGTCAGACATACATCACGTTGTCAGGTTCCCAGGGTCATGCAGGCAGGGACTGGGTGGGTCCTGTGGTCCCAGTGAAAGCCCAGCAGCAGTGCTGACACTCACGCCCCCCGCTCCATCCCATCCCTAGCAGAGAGCGGCGGGCGTGGTTCACACAGCCGTGCTCCCTGTCGGAATTTAAACTCTGTAGGAGGAACCACTGGCCATTGAGCTCTGTGCACTGAAGCCGAGTGTGAGCCGTTGGTTGGCCGGAGCCTTGACCAGGCAGGTGGTCGTGTGAGGGCAGGTGGGTGTGACAGCCGGTACTCATACCTGCTAGACTCTGGGCTCTGTGCCGGTAGTTAAATTTGTACCCATTTAACAGATGAAAAATAGGATCAGCAAGGCTAGTTTGCTCAAGATCACAGCTGTTATAACAAAGCTGACATTTGAGATAGGAGTTTGATCAAATTTACCCAAGTCCCTGGTTCCTTGCATATGACCTTCAGGTGGAGCAAGGGTCAGCAAACCTACAAAGGGCCAGATGACAGATGTTTTAAGCTTGTGGGCCTAAAACACGAGCCTGTGTTCCAGCTCCTGTCCTCCAGGGTGGTTGGAGAGCAGCCATGGGCAGTGTGTAAACCTCAGGCATGGCTGCTTTCTGCTAATGTTTTACTTGTTAAAACAGGCGGTGGTCCCACAAGTCATAATTTGCTGACCTTGAGCTAGAGGACTCTGTAGAGTCCCGAGTTCTATGGGAGGAAGATGTTGATCTCCCCTGAATTAGCTGTGTGGCTGTTGAGGATCGGTCACAGCTGTGGATGCTGTCTGAGAAGGATGCCCGTGGAGGGGACGTGCAGTGAAAGCAGCTACGCCGGGCCAACTCCGGCTGGTACAGATGAAGCAGCTTATGTTCTAAGTTCTTCCCAGGATGAAGGATTGCAAGTTCTTGTAAAGCACGCTTCTTTTGGTGGGTGTGTCCATTAAGAGGACGCTAAGAGTGAGGTTTAGGTCTCGCCGCTGTCCTGCAACGGCAGAAATGCGCTGTGCCCAGGTGGTTGAGTGGCGTGCCTGGGCTTGTCACCAGCACATCCATAGCCATGACTCGGAGGTCAGCGCGTCTGCATCTCACACACCTCTGCCCACCACCCCCACAGCCCAGCCCCAGTCGGCGAGAAGACCGGCCTGTCAGCTTCTACCAGCTGGGCCCCAGCCAGCTGCCGTCCAGCGCCGCAGCTCTGGCGAGAGACGCCGGCGGCCTGGCCAAGGACAAGCAGAGGGGCTTCGTGCCCAGCCTCCTGCAGAACGAGACATACGGTGCCATCCTGAGTGGCAGCCCGCCGCCCACCCAGCCTGCGGCCCCCGGCTCGGCCAGCGCCCCCCCACTCCCCCCGCGGAACATCGCCAAAGGTATGTACTGAGCTGTTGGTCGCTCTGGGTGCAGGAGTGCTGTGACTGGGGTCACGCTTTGGGGACTCTGTCCTTGCTTTGTCCCCAGCTAGCTCGCCTGTGGGCCAGCGTCAGGACGCGTTTTTCTTTTGGGTCTTTTGTTTTTGGGTCTTTTAACGTTCTTTGCTTCCAAAATGAGCTCCATCATTCTTAGGATGGTGGGAGTGTGTCTTGGCTTCGTTCTTGCTCCGGGCCGGGCGGTGGCTTGTGTGACTCGGACTGCACTGCGCAGGCCTGGGGTGGCCGGGTGAGCCCTGCCGCTGTCCCTGGGTGTTTCCCGCAGACCTGCTTCCTGGTGCTGTTGTCTTTGCTGTCCACCCCTCCCGTTACCTCCATTCTTTCCCTTTCTATCTCTCTCCTGCCTGTACACGGCCAGCTTGTGGCATCTGATTATTTCTTCTCTCTGTGATTCCCCATGAAGTGAAGGATAGAAAGATGCTAATTTGGGAAGCAGTGCTCAGCCTAGCTGTAAAAATACAGAAGAGTCCCCAAGGGTCCTGCTGGCACTTCGGGTGCTGAAGCTTTGCTGTGCTGGCCTCAGTCAGTCTTTCACAGCGTAGTGAATTTGACACCACAGATGCTATTTTCTGTTTTTATAAAAATGGAAACTGAAGGCCCACCCACTCGCCCGCCCGCAAAGGTTAAGTAATTTACCCAGCACTGGAGGCCCACTGGCCATTTTGCTCCTTGAAGGCAGGTTCAGCAGGTGGCCAGGCCGGCTGTATGCTGGGGCTCCAGGGGCTTCCCGAGGGTGGGGGGCAGGAGCCTGCCCTGGGTGTGATGTCCAAGCCCCACAGCTGCTCTAGGCTGATGGCGGCCCCAGAAGTAAGTCCCACATTGCATTTCGCAGGAGCTGCTCTTGGAGAGGGGCACATAGCCGAGTGGCGGTGATGCTGGGAGGCCTGAAGTCTGTGCTCACAGAGTGGGGTGGCTGTTGCCCCCCACCCCCATCCCTCTGCCCTGGCTGTGGTGCAGGCCCTTCCACACGGCTCTGCCTCAGCGCTCAGGGAGGCCCAGAGGTCACTGGCCACACCGGGCAGTCCTTGGAAACCAGCCCGCCCCCTCCTGCAGAGCCCATTCCTCCTCCCAGGCCTGCGGGGAGCCCCTGTGCAAGGAAGGAGGTCACGCCCTGCAGCTGGAAGGGGCCACGGTGTATGAGGGCCGCTGTGGTCCGGGGGTCTCATGGGGGCGGCTTGTTGCCTCCCCCTCCTGCCTCCCAAGTCCCAGGTGTGTATGTTGTCTTATGAGGCTGGAGCTAAATGGTTAGGTCGTCGGCACCTCGTGAGCAGCTTTTCCTGACTGTGTATGTCGTGGGCGGAGAGATTTTCTTTTGCTCTGTTGGGTCACAGAACAGTGGTAGAAAGCTGTTCACCTGTGTTTCTTGGCTTCCTTCAAGTCTTAAGATGAGAAGGGTTTGGAGGGTTCCCCTTTTCTTCCTTTGGTGATAGAGATCGCCTTTCACCCCCTCCAGCCCACTGAAGCCTATCTTTGTTTTCTGTCTGTTCTACCCTTGATCCACGTGGACCCCAACAAATGGAAGAAGGTCAGTGCTGTCCCCGTCAGCAGACGTGGGCAGCCCCCCCCACCCCAGGTCTGCCCTATGTGGCTGTGGCCTGTTTTCATCTCCAGGCCCAGCCAGCCATGTGAGCCACATGCAGCCTCAGACACGATCACGCCTTTGCCCTGGGCTGACGCCGCTCCCTGAGGAGGAGCGGGCAGAGGAAGGGTGTCACCAGGTGCTGGCGTCCAGCCAGAAATACATCTGCCCTTCACCAGCTGTGTGTGACTTGGCCCTCCTCTCACGTGCTCTGTCTGAGGACAGGTGCCCCCCCGCCCCCGCCCCCAGCGACGTGCTGACCCCATGGGAGGACGTAAATGGGTAGAGACGAGCAGATGTCCCATCCCTGAGTGCAGCGCTCAAGAGGGTCACTGTGGTTATCATTTCCCTCTTCAGACGGTACTTCCATTAGAGACATCGGTAAGATGGAGACCAACTGGGAATTTTCCCAGGAGCATCGTTGGTTTGGTGTGTATTGGTATCTGTCTTCCAGGTGCCAGAAAGAATTTTTATTTTTAAACAAATGAACGGCCTGTTTGTGGTCTGACCGCTGTTCTGTCCACAGAAGGGTCACGTTTCCCGTTGCACAGGCAGAGGATCAATAATGCCGTGTTCTGTTTCTGTTTTTGTTCTGTGCTTCTGCGTGCGTGTGCATGCCTGCGTGTGCATGGGCGTGCGTGTGCGTGCGTGTGCAGCTCAGCCAGCCTCCTCCGCTAACGCCCCGTGGAAGACAAACTCTGTAAGCGTGGACAGTATAAGCCGGCAGCGATCTTCGTCAGATCCGCCCGCTGTCCATCCACCGCTGCCCCCTCTCCGCGTGACATCTACCAGTACGTTTTTTTTTCCTTTTACCTTTCTTGCCGTCGGGCTTCAATACTACACGGATGGCTGGTGGGGAGGAGGGGGTTGGTCTTCTCGGCCGCCACGTGGGGAGCAAGCCCCAGCCTGCACGCTGCTGGGGGCTCCCCCGTGGCCGCCTCCCTGCGCCCCCTCCTCCCTGGCAGCTGGCCGCTGTCTGTCCCACTCCCCACGGGGTCCACCCCCACTTTTCTCTGTCTCCAAGCACTCCAGCAGCGTTTCTTTCTCTCGCACGTCGGTGCCGGGGCCTCCTCTGGCTGTTCCGTGCTTTGGGGTACCGGCTTGTGTTCCTGAGGATTAGAATCTGCTCTGTGTTTCCCTTCAGTGTCATGTGTCCACCAGGGGGAGGGGCGGGGGGTGCAAAGCGGGGTTGGGGGGTGGCGACTGGACCAGGGAGGCGAGGCCTGGACACTATGGGAGGGGCTCTGGGCTCTCGGGGTGCGGGTCCACTCTGAGAGCGCTGAGGGTTTCTCTGGGTTTCCTTAGCTGGAGTTAAGGTGGGAGAAACCACCCCGGCTGCAGTCGGTGCCCTCCGGGTGCTGGAGGCCAAGCGGGCAGCTGCCTCGGGGAGGGGCTTCCAGAGGCTGCAGTGGGACAGGGGCACCCAGGTCCGGAGGCGGCAGCGAGGAGGTCGGTGGTGAGAGGTGCCCAGCAGGTCTCCGAAGCCCACTCTTCTGCCTCATGGTCCTGAGTCCCCGGGACTGTAGATAGGCATGCGAGAGTCTGCCTTTTGACTTTGCTTTTAAAGCTTATGAAAAAAGGAAAGAAAGCCTGAACTGGACTCCTCCCTGCTCAGCCAGCGCCCCCCACCTCTGCCGTCTGGGGCCGAGGCTCCTGTGGTGTCCACGTCCAGGCCCGGGGGCAGGTCACTGCCTCTGCTCGGACTGCGGGACACGGGTGCTGGCCGTTGAGAAGGGCGCTGACATTTGTCAGCAAATGGGAAGGAGGCTCAAGGTCTGGCCCCTTGTCTTACCAGCCCCATGCCCTCACTGAAAGCCTCGGCTCCCTCATTCTCTGTAAAATGTAGAGAATATAACTTGTTGCCCTGTCCCCTTAGAGACAGGAAGCCTTCACGGAGTTGGCCCTTCACAGCCTGTCCCCAGACTGACTGGCTGGCCACCGGGTGACATGGGTGGGCCCCCGGGCAGGACCCGAGCCAGGCCTCCTGCAGCTGCTTCTCCAGGTTCCCTGGAGGATGGAAGACCCAGTTGGCTTCCCCAGGAGGGGTTCTAGCTGAGAAAACACCCCCCAGGCCCATAGAGTCATTTTAATCCTCCCTTAAGGCCTAGAAGGACTCTCCACCGATACTGCTGTCTGAAAAGTCTTTGGTGGAAGTGGGTGTTTTCCCTGTGAAATAGTGGAAGGAGAAAAGGAAGCCCTCGTCGAAGGAGCCTCTGGTGGGAAGCCTGGGAATATGACGCCTGGAGGCTGACCCTCTGTGTGTGTCTCTCTCTCTTTTTTCTCTCTGCAGACCCCCTGGCTCCCACGCCACCCCCTCCGGTGGCCAAAACGCCCAGTGTGATCGAAGCCTTGAGCCAGCAGAGCAAGCCGGCCCAGCCCGGACTCCCACCCAGCAAAGCCCCGCCACCCTTGCCGCCCCAGCCGCCCAGCCGCCTCCCCCAGAAGAGGCCTGCTCCCGGGTAACTGCTGCTTGTCTATGTCCACCTCGGGGGCCAGCCAGGTCACCATCCATGCTTCCTGCCTTCAGGGGGCTTCCCAGTGCACCCGCCCTTCACCTGCTGGGGTTTCTCTGAATGTTTGAAATCATCCACGTTTCAAATTCTGCTATGACCCCTGAGGTCAAGTGTTGCATGACTAATTCATTATGTTTCAGGGTTCTTCAAAATAATTTACCAAGAATATACTGCAAACATTTCATACCAGTGCGTGTCTTATATCCACATGATGAATTTAGATTTCTGTTGAACATACACACTGGGACTGGGGGAGTTAAACTCCTCAAGACACAGGGCCTCTAGGTCTTACTTGTTGTTCACTCATAGGATTATCTTGAATACATGAACTCTTTGCAGTGCAGGGCATGTATTTCCAACAAACTAGGACATTCTCCTACATAAACATAATATAGCCAGCCAGATCAGGAAATTAACATGGTTGTTATTGTTTAGTCACTAAGTTGTGTCCGACACTTTGCGACCCCATGGACTGTAGCCTGCTAGGCTTCTCTGTCCATGGGATTCTCCAGGCAAGAATACTAGAGTGGGTAGCCATTTCCTTCTCTGGTGGATCTTTCTGACCCAAGGATCGAGCCCATGTCTCCTGCATTGGCAGGCGGATTCTTTACCACTGAGCCTACCTTCCAAAACGCAGACTCCAGGTTTTGCCATTTGTCTAAATAAATGTCCTTTACCACATTTATTGTAGTAAAGCTCATGGGATCCAGTTCATGGCTTTCAGTCTGGATCTTTATGGTAGAGAAATGGTTCCTTTTAGTGGAATGATACTTAAGACGCCAAGATCTGGGTGGTCGGTGTCTTCATTGCCGTTGGAGTGTCAGTGCTCCCAGGCAGGCCTTCTGAGTGATCAGAACTAGGCATACATACGTGTATATTCATACATATACATGCATGCTTGTATACATGTATAAACATGTTTATTTCTGTTTCTTGTCTATGTGGATGGAAATCCATGAGTTCACACTGTCTCCAGTTTCTCTGGTTCTAAGTAACAAACTACACCAAAATGTATTGACATAAGACACAACTGTCTTATTACGCTCATGAGTTTGGGTCAGCACAGGGGGAGTGGCTTGTGTTTGCTTGACAATATCTGGGCCTTTAGCTGAAAAGACTCGAGGGCTGGGGGTTGTTCAACACAGAGCGATTCATCAGAGGAGGCCTCCCCAGTCCACACACGTGGTTGGTGCTGGCTGTCAGCTGGGACTTCAGCTGGGGCTCTCGGCTGGAATACTTAACGTGTCCTGGCCCGTCTCACATCAGGGTGACTAGGCCCAAGAGCAAGTCCTGGAAACCAGCAGGGCATCACGGCTGCCTTCTGCTACTGCTCGGCACAGGCAGAGCCTGGACTCAGTCAGGGGAGGGTGGGGCATTACAGTGGCCATGCAGTCCATTCTCGGTGTTTTAAATGCTCCACAGGGTTCATTCTATTATAGCTTTTTATTCCTTTCTGCACTTGTTACTCCCTTTTCTAATGGTAAAAAAGTCCGGCTCTCATGTTTACGTGACTGATTGGTACCCTTATGAAATGCATCTCCCATCCCCGCCTTCTCCTCTGTGCCGAAGCCTCCTCTCCCTGCTGGAATCTGGGACCCTCCTGGGTCTCCAGCTCCCCTGACAGGCCAGCCCCTGCCCCCAGCCAGGTGGATGCCTTCCTGTGTCCCCTCAGGCAAACCCCCGTCAGGCCCCCGTCCGTGGATACCTCAGGCTCTGACTCCCCGGGTGAGGTGGTCTGTTTTCATCCCTGCTCCCAAGTAGATGATGGAGCCTCTCAACATAGAAACTACATCCTTTATCTGAGAAATTGTCACTGATTTTTTTTTTTTAATAACTTAGCATCTGTATTTTTCTAACTTGTAGTCCAATTCTTACTATTCAGATATCGGATCCCTTTGGCCTTTCCTCTATGTGTATCACCTTTTCTCTTTATTAGAGTAAGCTGATTGCTCTAACAGCCTACCCCTGGACCATCTCAGTGGTTTAACATAAGGAATTCACTTCTTGCTCCCATGAGTTGAGTGTCCCCATTCTTGCTTGTACAGCAAACCCAAGGGGGTGAGTCAGAGACCCAGACCCCTTCTACTTCTGACTCCACCATCTTTATCCCCTGGGCTGAGGGTTAATTCCAGATTGCCGGGAGAAATATCAATAACCTCATATATGCAGATGACACCACCCTTATGGCAGAAAGTGAAGAACTAAAGAGCCTCTTGATGAAAGTGAAAGAGGAGAGTGAAAAAGTTGACTTAAAACTCAACATTCAGAAAACTAAGATCCTGACATCTGGTCCCATCACTTCATGGCAAATAGATGGGGAAGCAATGGAAACAGAAACTTTATTTTGGGGGTGCTCCAAAATCACTGCAGATGGTGATTGCAGCCTTGAAATTAAAAGACGCTTGTTCCTTGAAAGAAGAACTATGACCAACCTAGACAGCATATTAAAAAGCAGAGACATTACTTTGCCAACAAAGGTCCATCTGGTCAAGGCTATGGTTTTTCCAGTAGTCATGTATGGATGTGAGAGTTGGACTATAAAGAAAGCTGAGCACTGAAGAATTGATGCTTTTGAACTGTGGCGTTGGAGGAGACTCTTGAGAGTCCCTTGGACTGCAAAGAAATCTAACCAGTCCATCCTAAAGGAAATCAGTCCTGAATATTCATTGGAAGGACTGATGCTGAAGCTGAAGCTCCAATACTTTGGTCACCTGATGTGAAGAACCAACTCATTTGAAAAGACCCTGATGCTGGAAAAGATTGAAGGCAGGAGGAGAAGGGGATGACAGAGGATGAGATGGTTGGATGGCATCACCAACGTGATGGACATGAGTTTGAGCAAGCTCCGGGAGTTGGTGATGGACAGGGAAGCCTGGCGTGCTGCAGTCCACGGGATCGCAAAGAGTCAGACACAGCTGAGCAACTGAACTGACTGAGGCTTAATTCTGCAGGAGAAACTGGGAGGGCTAGCAAACCCCTGGGGCCTGAGTGATGCTCTCGCTCAGGCCAGTCCAGTGGCCCCACCTAGAGGCAGGGGCTGGAAGTGCAGCTGCACTGCAGAGGGGCCAGCTCCCAGCCCCCTTCTGGTTCTCCATTCCGGCCTTGTTTCCCTGCTTGCTTGCTCGCTTGCTTGCTTTTTACAGTCAGCTTTCTGGGAGATTTTCTCAGCTTTTTTGTGATCATATAATGTTCATGTTAATAGTATCCTATTGGTTTCACGGACTCATTTTCTCTCATCTCTTCCACGATTCTTTCCGTTCTGACTTCTGTTATGTCATAGATGTTTCCCGTAGGTGTGGTCTTCCCTGTCACTAAGTTGCCCCTTCAGTTGCAGCACTAGAAGCTGGCAGACTGCACCCTGATGCACAGAGGAGCTGCTGGCCTGGGTCTTGCTGTATAGAGCAGTCTCCCTGGGTGGCCCTGGTATTGGACACCGCAGGTTCCTTACAGAACAGACTTCTGGTCTATTGCCTGAACGGAGCGTGTTTTCTGGTAGTCAAACGTAGAAATAAAGATAAGCTTTCACTTGGCCCCTCGGTCCTGAGGGGAGCCGAGCCATGGTCAGTCTCAAGAGGGTTACAGGCAGCAGGGGTCATGGTACAGAGGACGACACGGGCCAGTGGGGCCCAGACAGTCCTGGCAGAGCCCCCAGGGCCTGCGGATTGATCCAGCCCCACCTGCCACCGGAGGAGACCTGGGCCACGTGGGACGGGAACGTCGGAGGCAGAGCTGGTTCTCAGCGCCCAGCTTCCTGCCCAGACCCGGGGTGTCGGCCGCAGGCTCACACAGGACAGGGGAGTCCCGGGAGGAGCCTAGTTTTGGAAAAAGGAACCCCTGGGGGCTGGCGCTGTCCTCTGGGCCTCTTTCTCTTTTTCCAAGAGAAAAAGAATTAACTTGGATGGCAGTTGATAAAATTAGCTTGCCCGTTTTCAGTTTGAACACGGATAGGTCCTGTAGAACAGGGAGTGAGGTAGGGTGGTCACGTGCCTTTTGGGCCTACTGTACCAGTGACTCTAGGCTGCCCAGTCATGGTCAAGAACCCGCCTGCCAATGCAGGAGACGTAAGAGACGCGGGTTCGATCCCTGGGTCAGGAAGTTCCCCTGGAGAAGGGCATGGCAACCCACCCACTCCAGTATTCTGGCTGGAGAATCCCATGGACAGAGGAGTGTGGTGGGTTACAGTCTGTGGGGTCGCCCAGAGTTGGACACGACTGAGCAACTTAGCGTGCACGCATGTACCAGTGACACTATTTCCCCTTCTTCGTAGGCCTGACAAGTCAAGCCCACTGATTAACAAAGGCCAGCCGAGAGGACCTGGTAATTATTTCACGTGAACTGGTCTGTGAGGGCAGAGTGGGGGATGTGTCCCGTCGCGGTCAGCCCTGTCTCCTGGCCCAGCTGTCCTGTCCAGGGCAGGGCAGCCACCCTGCCCCCCGCAGAGCCCTGGTGCCCCTGTTCCCGGGGCTGCCCGGTACCATACCCCACATTCCACTCCCCTTCTGCCACTGGGGGCCGGTGGGGGGCCCGGCAGGGGATGGGGGAGGTGGTCAGTGGAGGAGGTTATAGCGTCTGCCCCACAATGACAGCTGCAGGCCGGCACAATGCACAAAGGCCGCAGGGAAGTCACAAGTTTCTTTGGCCTTCAGGGGATTTTCTGTCAATGATTAGAAAAACCTCAGGAAACCTGCCTTGTGAATCTGACACAATGGCTTTTACGTTGTCTCGTGGTGATGGCTGAGGGGGCATATTGTGAAGTTGACTCATTTTGGCCCTAAAGCAGTGGACCTCTCTGGAACAGAAGCTCTGGGTCCTCTGTCCAATGCCATGGTCATGCAGCCCCCTGCGCCCATGCCCAGGAAGTCCCAGACGGTGAGTGGACGAGCCCCTTCTTTTCTGCCTCTCTGCTCTGGCCGGGAGTGTGCGGGTTATCCTCCAAGGGCTCAGATCTAAGCCGGACATGGCCCAGAGCTCACAGCTGACGGGCTGGCTCTAGGACCAACCCCTGTCTGCACACCAGGCACCGGACTGCCACTCTCTTCCCTGGGTTGGCCTCCTCCAGGAAGTCCCCCTGCCCCAAGCTGCACTGAGCCTCCCCAAGTTGACCCTGGTGGGTGCGCAGGCCTGTAGGCTTGCAGGCCCCGGGGACCCGTTGGAAGCAAAGTGGCCCGGTTGTCCCCTGAGCAGGCGTGTCTCCCCACACACTGAGCCCTGAGCCCCCTTCTTAACACAGACCAAGCTGAAGCCCAAGCGGGTCAAAGCCCTGTACAACTGTGTGGCCGACAACCCTGACGAGCTGACGTTCTCCGAGGGGGACGTGATCATCGTGGATGGCGAGGAGGACCAGGAGTGGTGGGTGAGTCTGGGCCTGGGGGGGTCTTTCCCCAGGTGAGGCTGCCCTGCCCTGAGCAGCCTCAGCTGTCCTTTCTGTTTCTCCCCACTTCCGAGGGGTCCCCCCTCGGGTGGGCGGGCCATGTGGGCTGCAGTTTCCAGAGCGCACCTGAGGGTCTGCAAGGAGGACGTGGCCTTGGGAGTCTCGGGCTGCTGCCTCCTCCACAGTGCAACGACAGATTAGTGCTTTTTAAACTTTAGATTCTGACCAGCAGTGGATGTGTACTTAGTTAGTTGCTAAGTCGTGTCTGACTCTCTGCGACCCCATGGACTGAAGCCCACCAGGCTCCTCTGTCCATGGGATTTCCCAGGCAAGAATACAGGAGTGGGTTGTCATTTCCTTCTCCAGGGGATCATCCCGACCCAGGGATCGCACCTGGGTCTCTTCCATCCCCTGCTTTGGCAGGCAGGTTCTTCTTCTGCTGAGCCACCAGGGAAGCCCAGTGAGTTGACAGTGGAAACCTGAAGTCACAGCCAGCCTCAGCCTTTTTTTAATAGAAATATACGGCATGGTGTTCCCTGGTGGCCTAGTGGGTAGAACTTGGTGTTTTTCACTGCCGTGGCCCCTGGTTCAATCCCTGGTCAGGGAACTAATATCCTGCAAGTCGCATGGCATGGCCAAAAAGAATAAGATACCTCTTCAGTTTTTCTGTATATTTTTTTAAAAAACGTATCAAGTGCAGAAATGCTGCCCCTAATCTCCAGGGCTCCTCATTAAAAAAAAAAAAATTTACATTTTGGTGCTTTTCTTTTAGACTTTTACTTACCTAATTTACATCATTGAGATCAGACTTGATATAGAACTTACATAATTTTCCCAGAGCAAAAGTGAATGATTTACTGAAGTCTCATAAATGCTTGCCTACATTTAAATAGGACTCCCTCGTGTTTGCCCCTTTCTGTGACTTTGAAGCTCACAAACTTCTGACATTCAGTCCCTTTGTCTATTGAAAAAACAAAAACACAGATCGGGGTGGTGGTCAGATCCTGTCCTATGTGCCCCCCAAGACTGCCAGGACTGTAGTGGGGGCGTCTTTGAGGGCACCGACTGGCCTTGAACAGGAGTTCCGAGTAGTAGGCAGGGATGGTTTGAAATGTGAGTGGAAGAAAAAACAGCTTAGATGTTTTACCCAAGTAATTCTTTCCCAGAAGAAGTTCTTCCGGACAGTTTTGTTTTTTTTTCTCCCCTCCAAATGCTAAAATGCCCTTCAGAGTTTCCAGCATTTGGAATTTTTATAACCACCTAACCTTGTACTCGTTTCAGATCGGCCACATTGACGGAGATCCGAGTCGCAAGGGCGCATTTCCCGTGTCTTTTGTGCACTTTATTGCTGACTGAATTGCTACTGAAGAAAACACTTCTTTTAAAAGTCATGTCCTGTTTCATTTTGGTACCAGTACTCTTGCCAGATAACCTGTCTCATGACTTGTACCCTACCCACTTTCTCTAATGCCACTGTTCTGCTTTATAAACTCAAAAGGCAATTTATATATATATCAATGAATTGTTTTATATTTTGTGTTTTTCATGAAACATTGCTATACTTTTATTAGGAAAAACTCAATTTCCTAAGAGGTGGACTGAAAAGTGATTTTTTTTTTTTCCTGAAAAGTGATTTTAACTACATAATCAAGCCTGAATCTACAGCATTAGCTGAACCTCAAAGTAGTTTGGACTGTTGGGAAGAAATGCGTCCTTTTCTTGGCCCATTTCTTTAGTCGGTGACCTTTAGCACAGTTATTCTTTTTAGGAAGCCGGTAAACTTTTGCTTTCCAATTCTGCAGCTAATCTGCACTTTCTAGATAAAATGCTTCAGTTCACCTTTAAAGACTTAAAAAAAAAAAAAAAACCTTGAAAGATTTCCTTTGAAATCGACCCAACATTTATTTAAAGCAACTTGGGAGTGTATACGTAAGCGTTGTATTTTCCAGCACCTGGTGTGTGAGGTTACAGCCGTCATTGTATCCTGCATGAGTGTGTAAACTATTGTGAACAAGCCTACCTAAGCCAACTAGGGATGGTTTGCTATGGCATACGTCAGCTCCAGATTGTATAAAACTGCATTTCCTGAATTCGGTTGAAAACTAAAGATGACGGATTGCAACACGGTTCTTCAAGCTAGTTTATACGCTTTAGGTGTCCTGGGATTCGCTTTCTCGAGCCCCCTGGTTGCAGCCAGAGTACCGTCACTGAGTCCTAGCTGTTTCCTGCCGAGTGTACCGCTGCCTTCCCTTCTAGCTCGAGAGAATGTTTCCTCGATTTAGTGTCTTGTCTTCATAGAATATACCAACAGGAATGGTAGTTACACTGTCTTGCAATTTAATCTGTCCACTTGTTTGTAATCACGAACATATCAGAAATCTGTAGGTTCCAGGTAATAAAATAACCCCAGACATCCGGACTTCCTGTTGAAGTCCATCATATCATTCTTAAACTTAAGCTACTAGAGGCAGGGGGGTGGGGGTTAGGTTGTATACAATAAAATAAAAACTCATTAGGTTTAATGAACTTGACTATCATACCTCTACTTAGTCATGGTGGGTGTAAGATTCAGAGTAGGTATGTTGAAAAATTTGGCGCTCTCTGAGAATAAATAGGCATATAATGCCCACTTAGATTTTTACCAAAAGCGGTAAATTTAAGGATAGGCTTGGAAAGCAAGGTGACAATGCTGTTTCTGCATGTCATGATGGTACATTTGATTGAAGCAGCCTGTCTTTATTATGCAAGACTCTTGTTGAGTGTAGAGCTTTTTTTTTTTTTTTTAAATTTCATTGTTTTTTTTTTTTTTTCCCACTGATATTATAAAGGAAGACAGAACAAACTGGAATGTTTTATGATGTTGTATGGCAATTGCGTTTTTTACCTTTCAAAGTTCCGGGTAAAAATGTGTTAGATCTGTAATTAAAGTCTTTATTTCTTTTTTTTTTTTAAGCACTACATCTGTTTTCACTAATTGTTCGTTTCTGTTTTTGAACCCTTCATTAGTTAATTCTCTCATAGATTGAAGAACATAAACAGATGTTTTGCACAGTGCACTTCATATGTATATTTTAGCACAGCCCTCCCACATCCATACCTTATAATCAATCAGCCTTTTGCCTACTTGGTGCCAGCTATATAAGGAATTAATGTTGATCCATATCAACATTGGAACACCAGTCCCAAACTGATATATCAGGTTCACTGGTACATACATAAATATCTAGGAAATATTTTCCCAGTCTACAATTTGGTGGTGCTATTGTGCGGTAATTAATATTACTCTTGCCGGAGGAGAAATTATATTAACTTCCCTACTAATGATGTCCTTTCCTAGTTATTTGCTCTTTGCAAATTAAAAAAAAGCAACTGAGAAAAAGGAAAACACTGTAGATAATCTATTTATATTTAAAGTTTACGTTTTGTGACCTCAGCTGCAGGATTCTGGCATTTGGCATGCCATCCTCCATCAGGTCTGACCTCTAGGGATGGCAACTCAGAAATCTGTCCACGGACTAATGGTTAGCGTGTGATTTGTGAAGGGTGGGAACCACGACTGCAGCCTGGATGCTATCTGAGATGTATGATATTCAATTCATTCGCTCGATTATTTCCGTCTAGTTGCAGCGCAACTGTATATATTGTATAACCTAAATCAGTTATTTTCATTGTCCTAATTAGAGCATGTTTAATAAGTTTACTCTTCTTGTTAACTAGTCATCTGACTGGAAAAAAATAAAATACTTTTAAATGGACATGGTGTTTTTCATGTTTTTAATCTTTTGAGTGTTCAGTTGCTTCAGTAATGTCTGACTCTTTGCAACCCCATGGACTGTAGCTCACCAGGCTCCTCTGTCCATAGAATTTTCCAGACAAGAATACTGGAATGGGTTGCCATGCCCTCCTCAAGGGGATCTTCCCAACCCAGGGATCGAACTACCACGTCTCTTTCGTCTCCTGAATTGGCAGGCAAGTTCTTTACCACTAGCGCCACCTGGGAAGCCCCCTTTAGTCTTTAGTAAAGCACTGTATATAAAAAGACTTTTTAAAAAAAATACACTAGTCTACTGAACATGAAATTCTTAACAGTGTAGGGCTTCTAACATGATCAGTAATCTCTGAGGGTTTTCAAAGATAATTACTGTGGTTTATATTGTGGTTTGCTAACAAGTTATCCTGACAACACACCTTTTAAAGTTTCCCTTTTTGTGACTTTTGACAGCATCACTGTTGCAAACCAGCATGATTCGTGGGTCCCTGGACCAGACCTCTGCCTGATTAGAGCTCCGAGCTGGTGAGACTGCATCGCCAGCCAATGCTGCAGGACAGATGGCCTGGGTCTTCCTCAGAAAGTTCTCCATGTTCCTTACTCACCTAGGGTGCTTCTGTGACACATAAAAGTTATCAGGCTTATTTGTGTCTAAAAGCGACAAATGACGTTGCTCTTTTAGTCCCAGTAGGTAGGTAACTTCAATGAGTTAATTCGCTGTTAAATAAGACACATTTTACTAGAAAAACAAATGACTGGTATTTTATACACTGCATTTTCTTCAGAAAATCGAGAGCAAAAGATTGCTCATATTTCCGTAACAGTTCAACACTGAAGACTGGAAACAGAAACTATTGAGAAAACAGCTGAATTTGCACATGAAGCTTACTTCCCCCTTGCAGAATTCAAGGTTTCTCAGAAGTCAATACAGAGTCGAAAGCAGTGGATAAAACTTTGCAGATTGCTTGTGCTTGTTCCTACATTAAGTGAAAAGATACAATAAAAGAATTAGTAAGTCTGTTCCCCAACTAGATCAGACCCTCCTAACGCCTGTCCTAAACCTACACACCGCTAGTGTGGGGACGTCCAGGACACGGCCTGCCTGGGTCACCACTTCCTGGGCCCCTTTAGTAACTGCACTCGGTAACACAGGACCGCAGCCATTGGGAGGGACCCTCACGAGTCAGGACCACGAGGTGCAGGAAAGCGGGGCTGCCCGTGGAGGACACCCCACTTCCGCTCACCTGCTTTGCATTCACTCATGAGGCACGTGCTGCTTCTGGGCTAACAGCTCACAGCCTGCAGTAGGCTGGTCCGCTGGCTGACCTGCCGTCTGGTACACGCATTCCCCTGTTATGCCAGGTATCAGACAACGTGGCAGACAGCATCTCTTCTGCCTTTGAAAAATCTAAATAATCTGGTTTTACCACTTGGTTTGATGAATGAGACCTGTAACCAAAGAGACTGAAAACCTTACCAGGCTGTTGCACTGGTAAACCCACAGGCTGTATTCTTGGTTGCTTGCATCTGTGGTCTTCAGAGCCAGTAAACTCTTTCCTGCCCCAAGACCATCGTCGTAACACACCATCCGGATGATTAAATACAGAGCGTGCCGATGCAGAACGTCCTGCAGAGGTCAGGGGAAGAAGGACCATGCTATTTCTTCACATGTCCACATTTTCCAGGGCAGAATTTACCGTGAGGCTTTAAACAGAACATACCCATCCATGGATCTATCTGGCTGAACATAGTTTTTACAGGTTTTTCACCAAAAGGGACCTTCCGGTGAACTTGGTTAGGGGCCAATTTGCCTTTAGAATCATGCCTTCCTATGTAAGTTCTAGGAAGACTGAGACAATCTAAATTCACGGCCCTGTTTTCTACACCCAGCTGACAGCTGCTCTGAATTGGTGTGGGGTTCTAAGCTGAAAATGCATGACAGACCAGCCGTGGGTGTGGGGTGGTAGGGGGCTTGGGCCCTGTGCTTTGCCAAACTGCTTCAGTTGTGTCTGACTCTTTGAGACCCTACAGACTACAGCCAGGCTCCTCTGTCCATGGAAGTCTCCTGGCAAGAGTACTGGAGCGGGTTGCCAAGCCTTCCTCCAAGGGATCTTCCCGACCCAGGGATCAAACCCTCGTGTCTTACATCTCCTGTATTGGCAGGTGGGTTCTTGGCCACTAGCACCACCTGGGAGGCCCTGGCTTGGGCCCGACACAGAAGCAAAAGCCTCTAATCATTTACCCTAGGAAACTGGTCACTTTCCAGGCCAGCTGCCAGGAATGACGAAAAACCAACCACTCTGCAAACAGGGGCAGATCTAACTACAAAAAGGCCATTCCTGGTCTGAACTCCCCAAACCCATTTTCTCCTTTAATTAAATTACTTACATACTGATCTGATGTGGACACTTTTATACCGTACTTGGAAACTCCCATAATAAATTCTTCCTCCAGTGGAACGAAGGGCAACTTTCCATCTTGCTTTAAAGTAAAAATAAATTACATTTTAAAAAATTATGTTTCATTCTTGATTCTGATTAGTCACTTTTAGCATCTGGCCATCGCAAACCCAAACCCTTTAAAGAATGTGGGGGTACAGCCCTCTTCTCTCCAAAGAGGCATTAGAAATACCCCTCACTTTTTTTTTTTTTTCCAGTAAGAAGTCCACAAATTTGACCAGAACTCAGATCCATGTGCCCCATGGTTCTTGTTTGCAAACTGACACTCCTCACAGATACCAGTGGGGCTTATATATTTACACTAGAAAAATGTAAGGCTCCTTATTCAAAGTTTACTGTAATGTCAGCACGTTAAATAGGAAACACACTGTAGGAACCATTCTCAACCGGTTTATATCCTACCCAGGTGTCAATATGTCTGGCTATCCCAGTGTCCCAGGGCTGTGGGCGAATAAACAGCTTGACAAATGGTTTTTTGGCTCTTGAAAACATCCATCAGTATTTTGAACTCTTCAGAAACAAGGAGGACAGCAGATAATGCCTGATGGTTTTCCTAGCAGATTATCACATTTTATCTGCTTAGTGTGCCTGACTTGTCTTCTCTAAAATAAAAACGATACTGTCAACCATCAGCAGATGTTCCACACGGTCAACGTTTTTGTGGAACCGTTTGCCTGCACTGAAGAAATTACAGTCATGAGCAGTGTCCACCTACCCTAGTTCTTGGGTCCTCACATGCAAGCTTACCCTCATGCCTATCACCTCTCACACAGGGTAAGGCAACTCCAAGAATCCATGCAATGCTACAGTTTAGGAGTTCTGACAAGCCCAAGTTTACAGTGCTGTGAGAGACAGCAGCCCCTGTCGGTGTGAAAATAATCCTAGCATACTTGTGGGGGGCGGGGGGAGCAGTATTAGAAAACTTTCAGGAGACTATTAGTTGTTGCTTGCACGATGTTGGAATGACTGTATAGATTCCAAAGTAAAATGCTGGGATAATCGTGTTAGTTGCCTCGTCAACGGCGGACTAGACTGGCTGATTCCTTCTCAGACAGAGGAGACTTTCTTTAGGAGGACATGAAACGTCATATGAAACAAGCTCGCCTCCATGCATTAAGAGACCACATGATCTTAAAAGTGACAAACACTCTACAAATTTGGTAAGGGAACCTTCCCATTGCAGTAATATCCCTTTGTTCATGAACACAAAGATGGGCAGTTCCATCTTCTAGAGACTCGGGGAGCAACTGACTGTGGACAGTGTTCAGTATTCCAGCTCATCCACTCCCTTCACTGATAAAGAGTACCGACCTCACAATACTTTATGCACAAACCTTACACCTTTGTCTTCATTTTCACTCTAAATTTTCCTTTGTGATGAATTTATTCTTTTATTTTCTCGACTGGGATATATTTTCAAAACCCACCTCACCTCAATCCTTGTTGGAGACAGCGTATGAATAGAGAGAGATGGGAGTTCAACACCATGAATGAGATTGCTCATTCGAATAACTGAAAATAGTTCATGGAGCCACAGTTAAGATTTGCCAGAGTGTTCTAAAGCTAAGCCTGTGGTGTGCACTCACTCACTGCGCTCAGCTCCCCGTTTAAACAAAGAGACGCCCTCAGTCAGCCCCAGAAAGAGTAAAAAACCACCGTTTGAAGGAAGGAACCAAGTCCCTGTGTTCCTCTGTGACTCAGTCCCGGGGTCCCTCCTCTGACCACAGCACTCGGTGACATCTTAACAGTGATAAAAGCGTGGCTTCAGGAGAAGCAGTGAAGAGACTGGAAGAGTATTGTCTCTGTCCAAAGCCACAAATTCACCCCAGAATCTGAGAAAATAGAACTTTTTTTTTTTTTTTACCTGAGCAACATCTATATAATTTATCAGGTCCAGTGGCCCTTCGAGACTTTTCCCCTCTGAGAGTTTCAGTTTCTCAATGGCACCAACATACTTTATTCGAAATTCTGCACAGGTGTCTGAATTGTTGTTGCTTTGTCCTAAAGGTAAAAGAAAAATCATAAGACTTCAAAAGAAACAGCTACATTACAGGGTATCTTTAACCCCTCCCCATACAGGAAATCAACTATCATTAGAACTAAACCTTTAATAAAAAATTAAAAATTTTTAAATGCAAACTTTTTGATGCAATGGGAAAGAACTTGAATTTTCACTAACGTTTTCCTCAGTGACTCACAATGTACTAAATATGTACGATCTCAGTAGGAATAAATTAAGTATTAATAGCCTTCACTTCTTCAAAAAGAAGAAAACTAAAATGTCAACTTGACAATACCTTTATAATGCATATGACATTTGATTATTTTTTTGGTTTCTTCTCCCACTTTCCCATGTGAATTTCTTTCCTGACTCAGGAAACCTGGTCTATCTCTCCCATTCAGCCAGAAAAGACCAGGCTTTCTTTCCCCCAGTGTAGATGGAGTAATGCCAGACGGGACCAGATGGTAACAGGTGAAGAACTCCATGTGCCATAAAGGCCAGCCAGTACAAGGTACCACAAAGGATTTACAACATCTGACATAGTAAGGCAATACTATGTGGTCACTCTTAGATCATGTTTATGTAATACAAAGATGCCCACATTTTTAATATTTCAAAGCATCTGGAAGTAAAGACAATAGACCTTATGCCACCATATCCCCTTTTCCACCTCTCCTACTCTCACCACCTTGCATGGACTCAGTTGTTTGTGATCCCAAAAGTAGAAGGATTTTGTATAACAAAATGAATGTAGTCGGTTTCCAATTAGACATCAGCTAACAGGTGGGTCGGAAGCCACCTTTGATTTCTATAGAGAGATACTCCTTTCAGGAGGCTGCATAAATGTTTCCAAGGGCCAGTGACAGACCCCTGCTTATAACCGTGTGCTCCTGATGTTAACCAGCTGGTACATCTCTGGGTACAAGGCTCCTTAGTCTTTTTAATCAGCAGGACATTGTCCTACCCCCTGCGAACAATGTAACTCCAAAATAATTTGCCCTCCGCCAGCCCACTTCTTAACAAAGCTATTCTAATACTTCTAAACTGTCACCACCATGTAGCCACACATAATTTTGCTCCACAACCATTAACAAGCAGTTTGCTCCTGTGGCTTTCACCACCCATTCCTCACTGCAACCCACCTTCCACCAGATCCTGGACCATTTTTGAACTCTTGTCAAAAATGACAGAGCAGAGAAAGAAAACCCCAAATAGTCAAGAACTCATTGTCCACTCTGGTAAAACCATGTGAACTTCAGTTAAAAGCCCGAGATGATAAATGATCCCACCTCTGTCCATACCTGAGCTCTTGGTGGAATCGGTGTCAAGGCTTGCCACAGTGCTGGACCGTGAGAGCCCCCCAAGGCTGGAGTCTACAGACTGAGAAATAACAATCAAACACAAACATTTTAAACATAATTAGAAGCACTATTTTCTTTCAAATTCTCTACCAAACATTCAAATGACTTATTTACTATCACTGAATTAACACATATAAAATCAGGTCAGTTATTCATGCAGATCAACTATGACAGATTCTTTTGAAGACAAATTCCATAGCAAACTTAAAAAAAAAAAAAAAAAACAATCCCAATTGCTCTTCCCATAACACAAGTCTGGGATCAACACTTTTTAAAATTAAAGCCATTACCTTTATAGCCTCATAAGATAGTTGATATTTACATCGTATTGAGACTTGAGATTTCACATTGCATGTGAAAATCTATACTTCACTTTCATATTATTTCCACAGAACCCAAGAAGAACTCTGTGCAGAATGCAGGCAGGGAGTGGAGAGATGCAGAGCGGTGAAGTGATTTGCCCAAGGTTACGTCTAGTCACCCCAGACCTCAACCCCACGTCTCCTGACCCTCACCCCAGTATCACAACGCCTCCAACTACTACCTGGCCCCAGCAGGTAAACACAGGTGAAGTGGCAGACCAGAGAATAACTGTGATGTGAATTACAAAGAAAAACCAACGAAACTGTTCAGCAAAATTCAAAGAATCATACGTGTCAATGTAGTTTGTTCTACAGTATCATATTCTCAGTATGCTTAATTTTTTAGAAATAACAGTAAAAACCTTTGATTAAAAAAATAATAATCACTTTTTGGGAATTCCCTGGTGGGCCAGGGGTTAGGACTCAGCACTTTTACCCTGGGGCCAAGATTTGATCCCTGGTTGGGGAACTAAGATCCCGCAAGCTGCATGGCTCGGCCAAAAAGAAAAAAAAAAAATCACTTTTTTATACTTCAAATCAAATTAAATTTTAAAAGTGCAGTCAAATTTTTAGGTGTTTAAGAAGTGAATCAAAATCAATGTAAAAATGTATCCAGTCTTCAGTTTTATTTCTTCCCTTTCTTAATAATTGCATTTCTGGGAATCTCAAACAAGAGCAGAGCTATGTGCACAGAAAGGGTCATCATCACGTTGAGTTTCCCCTGTGGGTCAGCTGGTAAAGAATCCACCTGCAATGCGGGAGACCTCAGTTCGATCCCTGCATTGGGAAGATTCCCCTGGAGAAGGGAAAGGCTATCCCTCCAGTATTCTGGCCTGGAGAATCCCATGGACTGTATAGTCCATGGGGTCGCAGAATCAGACACGACTGAGCGACTTTCACTTTCAAATAAGAGCTGTATGCACAGAGACGGTCATCATCATGTTTGTGTGGTTCTGACAACCTGGAAGAAACCTGAATATTCAAAGAGTGAAGGAAGGGGACCTGGAATTAAGATGCTGTTACAGAGTCAGGCTGCCTTCTGGGAAGGGAGTAACAGAATGAGCTTTTGTGCTTCCAGTTACCCCCGCATGCAGGAGAAGGCCAGAACCTAGCGACCCCCTGAGCAAGGAGGAAGGGAAGGGAGAAACTGGCCTATTTCCCTTGGTTCTGAATGACAAGAGCAGAAGCTTACTTCATCCTAGAGCACATGTCTAACGGACACAGGCCTGCAGAGAAGCCACACGAGACTCCCCGTGACTTGGGGGTAAGACCTCACTCCAGGGCACGGGTCTTCCTGCACCCCCCTGGACCCCCACCCTGCCGGGCCAGCAGGTCCTTGAGCAATCGGCACACGAGCTCTGGTCCAACTCGGCCATCAGCAGGTCCATGCATCTCCCCTTCTCCATTTTCTGATCTAGAAAACAGCAAACTGGGCCCAGTTCAAGCCTGCGGGCCTCACGCTGAGGTAGCAGCGGGGCGGTTCTTGACGAAATTCAGGAGTTTAGACGCCTTAAAGAAAAACTTAGTCACCCCATTCCCAGACTGCACAGGACTCTGAAAATGTCAGGTTTCCGTTGGCTACACGCTGAGAGCTCAGCCCTCCTGCCGGATGGAAATTCCTGCCGGGCAGTGGTGTCGTGTCCCTCCCTGAGTGTGCTATCCTCACCCAGGGCGCTGCCCACAGGCTGGGGAGAGGCACCTCCTCGAGGTGCTGGGCCCTGGGCTCCTCTCCTGCCCCCTGCCTCGCCCAGTCCGGGTTCTGGGCACAGACACCTTTCACAGCTGGGAGCTCACAAGGGTGAAGAATGATTTTAAAAAGGCTTTCGAGTCCTGGGGGCTTCCCTGGTGGCTCAGATGGTAAAGCATCCGCCTGCAATGCAGGAGACCCGGGTTCAATCCCTGGGTCGGGAAGATCCCCTGGAGAAGGAAATGGCAACCCACTCCAGTATGCCCTGAAGAATTCCCTGGACAGAGGAGCCTGGAAGGCTACAGTCCATGGGGTTGCAAAGAGTCGGATACAACTGAGCGACTTCAGTTTCAGTTTTCTAGTCCTAGTCCAGTGGGCCCAGTGGGCCAGGACTCAGGACTGTGAGTATCCCGCACACTCAAATCAGCACATCTGCCTCACTCTCCAACTCACTCCCCGTCGTGGACACAGAATTATAATGACACGCACACACCTCAAGCCCTAGAATTCAAGACATCCAGTTCCTTGACTGCCTGTCAATTTCCTTGACCAGTGTTTCAGTGAGACCTCTCACAGGTCCCAATTCATCTACATTAGTGGATTTAAGGACATCAGAAAAATCTACCAAAACAAAATAAAATTAAATCAAACAGGATGTATCTTGTGCAAAAAAAAAAAAATGTAAAATCCCCAGTTTGAAGAACATCACAGGTCTGCCATGCTTAGTACCTTTCACGCACCATTGCTCAGAAGAAACAGTTCTCACTGTTTTGGCCGCGGCCTCCACTCCACCACCTACCTTGCTCTTGGTACTGATTTCACTGCTCTGGGAACTGCTACTGCTGTGGCGCTTTTTGCCTTTCCGAAACATCTTCCACCATAGCTTGATCCACAGGCTCCTCTGTAAGAGCAAGCGTTGTTTAGATACATGGAGAGAAGCAACTTTAAATCTCTTTACACATAATAGGAATAAAATTAAATAATAACCACCAATTCCTCCCAGTTCCGTGGTATACTCCTTTTCCTTAAAACATAAATATTCCCCGCCAACCCACAAAATTTGGATACTATTTTCTTATTCTTTTCTTGAATCACAAAGTTTTAACCCAGTGAACCTGAAAGGTAGGAAACTTTTTGTCGTCTCTAGAAGTATGAAAAGCACCAATCAGAAGTACCAGACACCTGTCATCTAGTCCTCAACATAGTCAAGTGCCTGCCTTCTCTTTAATCAAGCCCAGACGTTAGTAAAATATGTGACATACTAGTTTATCAACCAAGATTCTGAGATCAGTTACCGTCTCCGCTTCCTGTTCTGTAAACAGCAGGGCCAAGAACTGAAAGCACTGATGCCTCTGGGGTTTGGTGCATTTTTCTTGAAGTCGCAAACTATGTTTAGGGAAAGGCAGACATGACGATAATGTCAGGTGCTACCTCTCGCCTCATTCCAGTAAGGCCAGGAAGGAGGTGACCTAAATATCCCAGAGTCAACCTTATGTAGATCTTTAATGAACTATTTCTCCTTGACCATTTCACAGGAGCAAGCATATTATACTTGAACAATGATGAACTGGCCAGAGAAATGTTTAATAGTTCAAGTGCTTTCACACTGTCTCACTTAATCCTCACAGCATGGAGACACCCAGAGTCTGCTCCAAGTGTTCTCTGAGGCTCTGTCTGCTGCTGTATCCTGCTGGGCTCTGACCGAACCCCCGAAGGGGTTCACAGAAGGGAGGTTAGAATCCACGTTTCACAGATGAGGGAACTGTCACCCATCTTTCAGGAGAATGTGTGAATTCGAGAAACTAACAAATGTTTACTAAAGACTGATTCTACAGAGGGAAAAAGGGGTCTGCTTACTGCAGAATCGAATGCTATTCTACCGTCTTCAAAGGTTCCACAGACAGCAGTCTGCAAAGATAGCTTCCTTTCACTCTGACATGGTCAGCTCTTGACAGAAAAACAGGGTACCTGATGAAGGAAAAGAATGAATAAATCAGTGAATGTCCCTCTCCAATTAACAGTTTCTCCCAGTGAATCTGGAGATACTCCCCTCTCTGCCCCCACCACCAAGTCCACTCACAAGCATCTGACCCTAGACTTGACTCCTGAGCCCAAGCATTTTGATCAGCCCCATCATCCAATTTATTTCTATATTTTTGCTTCATTTGTGGAGTAGCAAGAACACCCAACTCATTCATTCATTCTTTCCTCAGTGGCCAGCGAGCACCTACCAGCTGCTGGGACTACACCAGTGAATAAGACAGATAAAGTCTCTGACCTCAGGGAACCTATTTTTTTTATTTATTTTTAATCAATTTCATTTTTTTCCGTGTGGGACCTTAGTTCCCCCATCAGGAATCAACCCCGTGCCTCCTTGCACTGGAAGCATGGAGCCCTAACCCCTGGACCACCGGGGAAGTCTGGGGAGCTCATTTTTACAGGGAGTAGCCAGACCAACGTGAAAACCAAGTATCAAACACATTATTTGGAAATAACAATTGCTCTAAGGGGAACTAAAGCAAGTCAAGCAGATAGCGAACAAAGGAAGGGGTGACTCTTTGAGACAGAAAAAAAGATGTTCTGAGGAGGTGAGAGCTAAGACCTGAGAGAAGCAGGAGCGGACACGACGTGGAGGAGAAGCACCGTGAGTGGAGGACATGGCAAGTGCACAGGTCCTGAGGGATGCCATTTGACGTGAGGACCAGTGAGACGCCAGGGCAACTAAGAACAGGAGGCGGAGGGACAGGGGCAGGCGAGACAGAGCCACAGAACACCTCGCAGGCCACAACAGAAGTTGGGGTTTATTCTGGGTTTCACAGGAAGACTCTGGAAGGTTTCAAAGAGCAGTCAGGTGGTACGATCAGATTTCTGTTTTAGAAACATGACTGGCTGCTGGGCAGGGAACTAGCTACAGAGAGAACCTAAGAGTAAAAAGAGGGAGACTACTGAGAAAGCTTTGGTGGGTGACTTGTTGGATAACTTTGTTGCCGACAAGAGCTTCCCCACTGCAGGATACTTTTCTGTCAGAGAAGGCAAGAGTGCCTTATTCCAAAGTCTGCCCAAAACTGGGTTACCCTAGCAGCATAAAGGACCATAATCTGATGGGTTAAAATGTTGTTGTATAGCACGTTTAAGCACATTTCAAGTCTCTCTATATATATCAATTTTAATGATTTTTAAAAGTTTGATAGTATTATTATGGATTCCCAAAGCATCCATTCAAACCCCTAGAATACTAGAATGATTTGAAAGGCACTACATTATAAGGCCTTGGCAACTCCTTAAGACTTTCTTTTTTCATCATTAGTCTAGGAGCTGTAGGGGAAAAGCACTTATGAAAGCCTTTGATAGCTGCCACTATTTTGATGCATGTTCTTAATTAAGCAAATCATTCTTGTCTCTGAATTATTCATGCATAAAAATAAGGCCAAAGATACTGCCACTTGGATGTTGCACAGACTCATCAAAGGCAGAAATGCCTAAAGCAGAACCCGTCTTCCCCTCCACACCTGCTCCTCTCCCTTTCAGTAAATTACATTATTTCTGGTAGAAAGTGGGAAACCACCAACCCCTCACTGTCCTCCCGCCCCACATCCAGTTAAACCCAAGACACACTGATTCTACCATCTGTAGATTATACCATTCATGAATCAAACAGGGCCTGCATTGTTCTAGACTATGGTTACACAGAAATACTTTTTCATTATCTGATTAAAGTGATAGATCCTTAACTCATAAAAAATTCACAAAGTCTGGAATGCAATTTAAGGAATTCACCAGCCTCCAGGAGATGTTTCAAGGGAGAGGGACCCTGTCCTGAGACAGGTTGGGTCCTGGGACCCTTTGCTGCAATGCCTGCACCTGGACAAATGCCTCCTTGAGCAACAAAATATGAAGAAACTATATGGAACTAAAAATAACTGTGCATGCATGCACAAATGTCTTGGAGGAAAAGCTATGACAAACCTAGACAGCATATTAAAGAGCAGAGAAATGGCTTTGCAGACAAAGGTCCATATAGTCAAAGCTCTGATTTTTCCAGTAGTCATGTACAGATGTGACAGTTAGATCATAAAGAATGCTGAGTGCCGAAGAATTGATGCTTTTGAATTGTGGTGCTGGAGAAGACTCCTGAGAATCTCCTGGACAGCAAAGAAATCAAACCAGTCAATCCTAAAGGGAATCAAACCTGAATATTCACTGGAAGGACTGACGTTGAAACTCCAATACTTTAGTAATCTGATGCAAAGAGCTGACTCATTGGAAAAGACTGATACTAGGAAAGATTGAAGGCAAAAGGAGAAGGGAGCAGCAGAGGATGAAGACACTAAGATAGTATCACTGACTCAACGGACATGAATCTGAGCAAATTCTGAGAGATAATGGAGGACAGGAAGCCTAGAGTGCTGCAATCCACCGGGGTCACGAAGAGTAGAACACAATTTAGCAACTCAATAACAATACACCTGCAGTTGGGGCAAATTCTGGACAAGACACAAAAAGACCAAAAACCCAAGTGCCACTTCCGAAGAGCAAAAACAGGGTACTGCACATGCCTCCTGCACTCACCACCACCAAGTTCAGTTCAGTTCAGTTGATCAGACGTGTCCGACTTTTTGCAACCCCATGGACTGCAGCACGCCAGGCTTTCCTGTCCATCTCCAACTCCTGGAGCTTGCTCAGACTCATGTCCATCGAATTGGTGATGCCATCCAACCATCTCATTCTCTGCGTCCCTTTCTCTTACTGCCTGAAATCTTTCCCAGCATCAGGGTCTTTTCAAATAAGTCAGTTCTTCGCATCAGGTGGCCAAAGTATTGGAGTTTCAACTTCAAAATCAGTCCTTCCAAGGAGCAAGCGTCTTTTAATTTCATGGCTGCAGTCACCTTCTGCAGTGATTTTGGAGCCCAAGCAGAGAAAGTCTGCCGCTGTTTCCACTGTTTCCCCATCTACTGGCCATGAAGTGATGGGGCTGGATGCCATGATCTTTGTTTTTTGAATGTTGAGTTTTAAGCCAGCTTTTTCACTCTCCTCTTTCATTTACATCAAGAGGCTTTTAAGTTCCTCTTCACTTTCTGCCATAAGGGTGGTGTCATCTGCATATCTGAAGTTACTGATATTTCTCCTGGCAATTTTGATTCCTGCTTGTGCTTCATCCAGCCGGCATTTCACATGATGTACTCTGCATAGAAGTTAAATAAGCAAGGTGATAATAAGCAAGGAGTACCTTGACGTACTCCTTTCCCAATTTGGAACCAGTCTGTTGTTCCACGGCTGGTTCTAACTGTTGCTTCTTGACCTGCATACAGATTTATCAGGAGGCAGATAAGGTGGTCTGGTATTCCCAACTCTTTAAGAATTTTCCACAGTTTGTTGTGACCCACAGTCAAAGGCTTTGCAGTAGTCAATAAAGCAGATGTTTTTCTGGAACTCTCTTGTTTTTTTGATGATCCAATGGATGTTGGCAATTTGACCACCACCAAAGGGGTGGGCAAAACACCTAAAGCCACCCCTCCTGCCTGACCCCTAGACACACCCCTACTCTCTGGCCAAGCTTTGCCTGAATTTCTTGACTGGCCTCTTATCAATTTCTATTGATTAGGGAAGGCTAAGACCACTGGTTGGTATCAGTCCCAGCTGGACTTCTTGCCATTTCAAATCTATCACCAAGCTCCAGCTAAAATGATTTATTTAAAACTCAAGTCAGATGCTATGTAACCAATTTAAAATCTTTCACTGGCTCCTCAAAGTTAAAGCCTGAAGTCAAGGCTGTTCGCCAGGACAAGCACAGTTGGTCCTGCATGACCTGGCTCACCTCGACCTCTCCAGTCTCCTCTTCCACAATCAGCTTCACAATCACTTAATATGTAAAGAATGGCACAGCTGCCTGAGGTTCTCAGCATGCATTATCCTCCCTGTTTCCACACGTTGCTCCTGCTGTTCCCTCTGCCTACAATACCCTTTCACCTTCTACTTGATCGCTAACTTCGGTCACCTGTCAAGACTCAGTTCAGACTTCTCTTCTAGAAAGCCTCCAAGCTGGGCTAAGGGATGGTCCTCCACATCTTGATTTTAGCATGAGTCGGCTACTGCCCACTTGTAACTATCTCAGAACTGTGAGTGCATCAAAGACCAGGGCTAGGTCATCTCTGTATACCCGATGCCTGGCACAGCCTGTCAGAGGCCATGCTAGCCAACTAGAGAACTTTCTTGTGAGATAATACCCAGATGACAAGCTCCACATACTGAATACCTACCATTTGCTGCCCAGGGCTAAGCGTCATATACATATATACATAGAGGTATCTACATGTATACGTATGAGTGTGTGTGTTTCCCTGGTGGCTCAGCAGTAAAGAATCCTCCCTCCAATGCAGGAGCCTGGGGATCGATCCCTGGGTGGGGAAGATTCCCTGGAGAAAGCAATGGCAACCCACTCCAGTATTCTTACCTGGGAAATTCCATGGACAGAGGAGCCTGGAGGGCTAACAGTCTGTACTCAGTAGCTTAGTCATGTCTGACTCTTTGTGATCCCAAGGACTGTAGCCTGCCTGGTGCCTCCATCCATGGGATTCTCCAGGTAAGAATACTGGAGTGGGTTGCCATTTCCTTCTCCAGGGGATCTTCCCCACCCAGGGATCGAACCGCTGTCTCTTACATCTTATGCATTGGCAGGCAGGCTCTTTATCACTAGTACCACCTGGGAAGCCCAAAGTCCATGGGGTTGCAACAGAGTCAGACACTACCAAGAGACTGAAAAACAACAAAAAATGCTATATATATATATGTGTGTGTGTGTGTACATATATATATATGTCCTTATGCTGTATATACAGTACCTCTGACCCTCTCTAATGACCAGCAAGGTTGCAATATTACAGCCCCTTTCAAATGAGGCAGCCAAAGCTCTAAGTTTATTAAGCAGCTTGCCCAAGGCCACAAGGCTAATAATCAGTTCGGTTCAGTCGCTTAGTCGTGTCTGACTCTTTATGACCCCATGGACTGCAGCACACCAGGTCTCCCTGTCCATCACCAACTCCTGAAGCTTGCTCAAACTCATGTCCATCAAGTCGGTGATGCCATTCAACCACCTCATCCTCTGTTGTCCCCTTCTCCTCTCGCCTTCAATCTTTCCCGGCATCAGGGTCTTTTCCAATGAGTCAGTTCTTCGCATCAGGTGACCAAAAGATTGGAGTTTCAGCTTCAACATCAGTCCTTCCAATGAATATTCAGTACTGATATCCTTTAGGATGGACTGGTTGGATCTCCTTGTAGTCCAAGGGACTCTCAAAAGTCTTCTCCACAGTTCAAAAGCAACAATTCTTCCGCGCTCAGATTTCTTTAGGGTCCAACTCTCACACGATTGAGGCCAAATCGGGAACCTCGGCAGAGCTGCCGCCAAAGCTCCCCGCAGACCCCACCCAGCTCCCCAGGTATTCGTCGCCGTCGTGAGCGCCTGCCACGTGCTGGTGCGCTGGACAACAGACAGACAGACACGGCCCCAGCCCGGCCCCGCTGCGGGGAAAACTCCAGCGCGCGGAGAAACCGACAGGATCCAGCACAAAAAAAGACGGCCGCCCTTCGTCGCCCTGAGCTCAGATCAGGGCCGGGGGCGGGGAACAGCGCCGCGGGTGCTCGCACCCCTTCGCCTTCCGACAGGACCCAACCAGACGCCACATCCGTCGTCACCGGGGCCGCAGTCCCACCCCAGACAGGGATCGGCCCAGGGCCCTGCCTCCACGGGCAGGCCCAGGCCCGCTGCGCGGCTCCTGCCGCCCGCCTGGCGCTGCCCTCCGGGCCCGGGGCCCGGGGCAGGCGGGTCCCTGCGGAGATTGCGGCACCACCCATCCGCCCCGCGCGGCTGCCCTCCCCGCTGGCGCCACCCTCGGGGCCAGCGTTCCTGACCACGCTCGGCCTGAGCGCGGCGACGGCCGGGCTCTCACCTCCGCGCCGTCCGCGCTCAGGCGTCAGACAGCCACCGCCCGGGCAGCCGGAGGAGCCCCGGCGGCTCCTCCGGTTCTAATTCCAGCGCCAGCTCTTCCGGGCCCCTGAACCCCGCCCACCTGGGCCCGCCCCCGAAGCCTCGCGCAGGCGCAGTCCGGACCCCGCCCCAGGTCCCGGGAAGCCTGGGCGGGGAGGAGCCTTCCAAGTTGGGTTCTGCGACAGGAAGTCGGAGGGAGGATCCTAGTGTCTCGGGCGCCGAGATGCCGGAAGTTGTGCTCTCGTGGGATGGAGCGGGGGTGGCTCTTCCGTCTTAGGGTCTCTGTGTCTTTTCTTCTAGTTTAGAAAGACTCCCGCGACCTGTTGTTCTTCATTCCCTTTTGGACTTCTGAGATGTCCGCGATTCCTGCAGAGGAGAGTGACCAGCTGCTGATCCGACCCCTGTAAGGGACCTGAGAGGGACTGAAGCCGTGACTGTGAGGCGAGGAGGGGAACCCGATGGTTGGCCTCAGTAGCCCCCCGCCCCAGGCCCGCTTGCCTCGGCAGCCTGCCCCTGGCTCGCAGCTGCGGGCAAGGCCTCTGCGGCTGCAGCGGTTTGAAGAACTATGAATCGGAAGGGGCCTGCTAGGTTGAATAGGATTTTGCTTTTTCTTCAGTTTCAAGGGAGGATAGGATGTTGGGTTTGGGGGCCGAGGGGGTGGAAAAAGGGCCTATGGTGGGATCGCAGGGCGCTTTCGTATACGCCCAAGAGGGGCGACTTGTGAGGGAACCAAGGATGCTGGGGATAGCAGGGTGAGATGATAACTGGATAAGGCTGTGACAGAGCGAGGAAGAACTAAACTTGTGCCTTATTAACCTCCAGGACTCATATTTGCCGAAATGTGAAAGGGGAAATACATTAGGGAACTTGTGAGTTCCATTCAGAGCTCAAACTCTCCCGGAATAGGGAAGGTAGAAAGTGGGAGATATGAAAAGGCAGAAATGTTAGGACAATATCTCAGCCGTTGATTGACCGTGAGAGGGCTTGTCTTTCATTGGAAATGGCCTTCTGTCAGAGAAGCACCTTATGGACCTGGAATGCTGCTTAGAGAAATGAGAACTTGCCTAACTGTGCAGTTTGAATTCACAAACATGTTTATTGTTAGACATGAGTTAGCACCAAGTGAACACGTGCATTTTTCCAAAGGTAGAAAGTATCTCCTTCACTTGTTCATTCAATAACTCCTTGAGCACCTACTGGGGATGGAACACAAGTTTGCCTGCCGCTCACTTCACACCTGTCGTCTCTTCTTGTGTTCAGCAAACTGAGCGAGTGTCAAGCAGCACACTAGGCACTAGGGATACAAATAAGATGGGGCTGAGTTAACTGAATTCACCCTTTTGATGGGAATTGCAGTGCCAAATGAAAAGTGCTGGAGAGAGAGTTTGGAATAACCGCAGCCAATTGCTTTGGAGTCAGACCTGAAATACAGTCCAATCCAGTCCACAGCTCAGTGAGTTGTGACCACTGTAAGAGGACACACAGGCATTGCACTAAGGCCCTGAGAGTGTGCAGAGTGGGCTTCCAGTGAGAAGACAATGCCATCCTGCGCCCTGGAAATCAGGACACTGAGCTGAGTCCTAGAGATTGACTAGAAATCAAAGATAGCCAAAGCATGGGGGCAGGGATGTTGCAGGCTGAGGAAGTGGCACATGTGAAAATGAGAGGTCTCTCTGTGGCCAGTCTCCCTATGGGTGCAGCTAAAAGATAGCAGATGAGACGGTAGAGGCTCTCAGAGTCCAGCTTATGAAGGACCTTGGATACATACATACCAAGGATTTGGAGTCTTTATTGCCAGTTATAGGGAGCCAAGGAAGGTTCTTAAGCAAGGATGGGATGTGGTGGAAATTATGCTTTAGGAAGATCAAAGATGCCTCTGGCAGCAGTGGCACAGATGAATTAAAGGTGTAATAAGGGACTTCCCTGGTGGTCCAGGGGTTAAGACTCTGAGCTGCCACTGTGGGGGATGCAGGTTTGATCCCTGGTCAGGGAACTAAGATCCCTCATGCCACGTGGTGTGGCCAAAAAAAAAAAAAAAAAAGGTGGATCAAGTGGAGAGAATCCAGTAGGATGAGATCGAAACAAACCAAGTGATAAGCAATGAGATCTTGAAATGAGTGAAATGAGCAGCAGTGGGTTGGAAAGAGAGCCCTGAGAGAGTAAAGAAGTGAAAGCTTTAGAGCTTTGTCAGTGATCAGATACGTTAGAAGAGGCAGATGTTGGAAGGGAAGGCAGGGCAGAGAGGAGAGTTAGGATAACTCCAGTTCCCAGGTAGGATAATTGGTAAGTGGTGGTGCTACTCCAGGAGTACCTGAGATGGGGTAGGTCTGGAATAAATTTGGGAGTTTTAAATTCTTTTATAACAGCCTTATTGAGATTGAAATCACATCAGCACACTCATTTAAAGTGTACAGTTAAACAGTTTTTAATCTATACAGAGTTTTATAATTATCACCACTGTCTAATCCAGGACATTTTCATCATTCCAGAAAGAAACCCTGTATCATTGCCCTCCAACCTGCCCAGTCCTCAGCCACCGTTAATCTCCTTTCTGTCTCTGCAGATTACCCTGTTGTGGACATTTCATATAAATGGGTTGCAACATGTAACCTTTTGAAACTGGCTTCTTTAATTTAATGTAATGTTCCCAAGTTTCCTAATTTGGGAGTTTTTACTCATTCAGGAAGTTTTTCTTGAGATTTCTTGCATGTCAGGCGCCTTACTGTATAGCAGTGAATGAAATAGACGTCTATGCTATTATGGAGCTTTCACTTTAATAGTGAGAAATAAGCCATAAATAAGAAGATAATAATGACATCATGTAGTAATAAGTGTTACGATAGAGTGGTCTGAAGAGCAAATGAGGAATTTGAACTGAGACCCAAATGATACACAGGAGCCAATTATGTCAATATCAGGGCAGAGTGTTCGAGAAAGAAGAGGACTAGGGACTTGAAGTGCAGACTTGTTTGGCATATTTGAATATTAGGCACCTGTGAGATGTCCCAGGAGAGAAACCAAAACCAGGTGACTGTTAGAGGTCTGGGGTTCAGGAGAACAAATATCTGTATTTGGACTACAAATAGAGAATTGGAAGTCCTCAATGTGTTAAAGATGTGAGGATGAAGATCAGAAAGACTGAGAAAGGAGCCGAGGAGAGAACCCTTGGAATAACAGCTTTTGAAAGATGGGTAGAGGCAGCTGCATGAAGGAAACTAAGGAGGAAACCAGCAGGACAGGATGAGAGCATGACGTCAAAGAAACCAGGCTCAGAGAGGGATGGAATAGGACAGATGACGTGCTGCCTGGAGAAGAGTGAGATAGGAACTGAGAAGGGCTCTTTGCACTTAGCAACACAGAGCTGTTTTTCAGGGAGTTTCAGAGGGATGGTTGGTAAAAAGCCAGAATTCAATGTATGCAACCTTTAGTAAGCAGACAGGGAGACTAGAGATTAGAATTAAGGGATTTTCATCTGGGGACAGGGATGACTGGCATGTTTAAATGCAGATGTCAAAGAGGATAGCAAGGGGAAAGCCAGTGATGTAGCAGGGGTCAGTACCTCAGAGGAAGGGAGGGAGAAGGCAGAGTGTAGAACCATGGTGAAAAGGTTAACCTTACAGAGAGAGATCTGTTCTCTGTTCCAGGAGAAGTGGAAGAGGAGAAGGATGTGAGTCCATTGGCAAGCTGAGGGAACCGACAAACTCAGTAATTTTTTGATACAGACAGCCCATGACTCAAGTAGGATAGAGCATGGGAAAATTTAGGAAAGGGGAGAAAGTTTGAAATAGTTACTATACCAACAACTGTAGGAAAAACTGCACCAAAAACTGGAGGGATACTCAAGAGGGAGCACAGAGGGCCAGTTAAAGTGGCAGGCCAGGGGCTCATGGTAGCTCTGTGGTTGTCTGATTTTCTTTGTCTGCATCCTGCTCTGGAGTAGGATCTCGGTCTGAGGATGCATCCATCTCATGTCAGTCCTGGAGCCTATCTGTTCTTGGAGCCAGGGTCCTGGTATTAGGCCTTTCCATATGCTAGGTGCTTATCTACACTGCTTGGCAAATAGAAACTGCTTGAGGGAGTTCCTTGGCAGTCCAGTGGCTAAGACAGTGCTTTCACTGCTGAAGTCCTAGGTTCAATCCCTGGTCAGGGAACTAAGATCCCACACGCCCCACAGTGCAGCCAAAAAACGGCTTGATGTTAAATAAGTGGGTGAATCATAAGCTACAATGGTTGGGATAAGGCATCAAAGAAGGCGAGGGGTTAGACTGGTGAGGCTTAAAGCCTTGTGATAATTGGAAAGAAAGGCTGTTTGTTCTGAAGAAAGGAAATTTGTTTTAAGTGAAATAACAAAGTAGAAAAAGGAATGAGATTCACATGTATGAATAAGTATTTAAGCCATTTGGTAAATGTGTATTATCATCTTAAAATGAAAGAATTTTTAACTGCTTATGGGTTTTTACTTAAGTGCTGATTCTAAAAGTCTAATTAAATCATCTGAGTCACTACTAGTTTACATTTTAAATACATCATCATTTTAACCCTAACATTCAGAAGGTTAGATTTAACCTTTGTCCTCTCAGTCTGACCTCTCAGAGGCCACTTTTCATTTTTTTCCCACATTGACGCTGTTCTTCCCTGTCTTTGTAGTTTTGTGGAACTCATCTGCCTCAAGTTAGTGTTGTCATCAGATGGAACATAGTTTAAGTTGTAAAAAAAAGTTTGAATTTATTTGGCTTCATTTTGATGGCTTTTTAATCATTTTTATTTTTTCCTTTGAATGTTTACAGTGGAGCTGGGCAGGAAGTGGGAAGATCATGTATTATTCTGGAGTTCAAAGGGAGGAAAATAATGGTAAGTGGCTCAGATGGTAAAGAATCCACCTGCAATGCGGGTGACCTGGGTTCGATCCCTGGGATGGGATGATCCCCTGGAGGAGGGCATGGCAACCCCCTCGGGTACCCTTGGGCTTCCCTGGTAACTCAGCTGGTAAAACATCTGCCTGTAATGTGGGAGACCTGGGTTCGATCCCAGGGTTGGGAAGATGCCCTGAAGAAGGGAGTGGCTACCCACTCCGGTATTCTTGCCTGGAGGATCCCCATGGACAGAGGAGCCTGGCGAGCTACAGTCCTTGGGGTCAAAAAAAGTTGGCCAGGATTGAGCAGCTCAGCACAGAATAGTCAGGTTAACAGTGTGTCTGCATTGAGTGCCAGGTCTGTTCTGGTTCAGTAGTTTTATTCGATTCGGCAGTTAACTGTTTTGCCCCCATGATAATGTCATGGTTAGTATATGTGTCTGTAAAATGTTAATGTGGAAAATGAGTATACTTCCACTTGGCATTGACATAATATTAAACTGAGGAACTAAAGATTGTAAAACTGTCAACTGGATCTCCTAATCTAAAATTCTTCCAAGTCCCTCTTTCCTGAAGGTCTGCCAACATGTCTGCCCCACCCCCAGTGGGAGACCCCAGGGAACTGGCCTCCTGAACACATGCAGAACTCCAGCCTCCTCCTGGGCAGTGGGACAGTAGGCCAGGCCCTAGTGCGGTAGCCGAGGTGCCTAAGTTAGCACCAGGGTGCCTGGCCTTGGGCAAGTCAGGCCCCCTCCCATCCCGTTTGCTTAGCTGAGAGCTGGGGGAACTGGAAGAATGGTCTCTGGGGTCCTCGTTAGGAAGGCGGTGCAGAGGCTCATCAGGGTCTCTTGGTCTCACTCCTCCTTTTCTCCCACTCTTAAAAGAACAGGCACATGGCAGACACACTCTTTTTAATCATTTACTGTATTAATTTGATAGAAACACCCCCCCAAATGAGGATATAATCCAGGAATGACTGGCTCTGAAGACTTGTCTTCTAATACTTAAATTGTCCTGATCAGAGAAGTTTCCTGTTTTTCTAATCATTGCCTTCTCATGATAGTCACATCTGGTAGTAGTTAATCTATAAACTTTAAAAATGCTAGCCATTTCTCATATTAAAGTTCTTGCAAAAGTGTTCATTCATTATTAGAGTGCCTACTAAAAGTAACTGGAAAGAAGATTTCTTGGATTTTGTGTCCTGTGACTCTAAATATGAGCTGTATTTAAATTTGGGAAGTTAGAATTGTTAATTGCATATTTGCCCATTTAATAAGAATTGCATTCCAAACATATAGAATCTTTCCTGATTGTGTATGGTATGATGGGTCAGTTATGATGTCTATTTGTTGACTGAATTTGAATAAAATGTGGAGAAGACTGTGATCTCTTTTCCCATGTTTTTCAGCTGGACTGTGGGATCCACCCTGGCCTGGAAGGAATGGATGCTCTTCCTTATATCGATTTGATTGACCCAGCTGAGATTGATCTCCTACTAATTAGTCAGTAAGGTTTTTTTTTTTGTTTGTTTGTTTTTCTTTTTTGTTTTAATTTTTATTAAGGGCATTGTTTTTCAAGGACTTTTACTATAAAGATCATTCTTTACCATATTTTAAGATTCTAGTGTTTTAAAAATATTTTCTACTGGGAATTATATTGCAAACATCTAAGACAGCATGCCATTTTGTCATCACAGGTGAGAGAAGTTTATGACAGAAAACTTCCTTTCGCTTATCTCGAGTGAATGAGGAGGAGGGACGAGGTAACATAGGCCTTGATCATTGTAAAACTGGAGACTCAGAAAGCCCTTTCACAGAATGTCCCTGAGACTGCTGTGTTGCCCGAATATTCATTGGAAGGACTGATGCTGAAGCTGAAGCTCCAATACTTTGGGCACCTGAGGCAAAGAGCTGACTCATTGGACAAGGCCTTAATGCTGGGAAAGATTGAGGGCAGGAGGAGAAGGGGAGGACAGAGGATGAGATGGTTGGATGGCATCACCGACTCAATAGACATGAGTTTGAGCAGGCTCAGGAAGATAGTAAAGGGGAGGGAAGCCTGCCGTACTTCAGTCCGTGGGGTCGCAAAGAGTTGGACACAGCTGAGCGACCGAACAACAACTGTGTTGTCACACTGTTCTGTGGGAACTTCATATGTAAACCGTGATGGGTTTCAACTTTATTACCACTAAAGCGCTCGTTATAATTTTGACTTCTGAGAATAGGCTTGGCTGTATTTTGAGAGAAATACTTTTAATTTGTTTTTCTTATGCTAGAACTAAATACATTATTCCTTCCCTCTGCACATACCTACTCTGGGTGTACTGAAAGTATCTAATTGTTACATAGAACTCTTCTGTACCTAAAGTATATGATATATAATATTTTAAGAATTGACAGAAGCTCTTTTTTCTTTTTTTTAAAGTTTCCATTTGGATCACTGTGGAGCTTTGCCCTGGTTTCTACAGAAGACAAGTTTCAAAGGAAGAACATTTATGACTCATGCTACAAAAGCTATTTATAGATGGCTTCTTTCAGATTATGTCAAAGTTAGGTAAATTACCTTAATAGATTTATACATGCACTTGGTTCTACCCGATACATACAGTTCATGATATAGACCATTTTGTGTTTTGAAATGAGACATTTTCTTCTTATTCACAAGGGTATCATTCATTTAATCATTCAGTCCCCAGCACCTCCTTGGCAGAAAGGCTTTATGTAGCTGTTGCATCCTTTTAAGTCTTTGAAATTTAGGTGAGTTATAAGGTATGATAGCAATATTCTATATATGGAATTTCATAATTTTATTAAAATTTAAAGCAGAATACATTATACAGTGCTATGTACTGAAATCTTTTTTTGGGTGATTTGATCAAAGCAAATTGACTGTCTGAAGTGAAAAGGTTCCCTGGGGAAGCTTTTTCCAGCTGCAAGAGGAAAATCTGCTCCTTTTCCAGAAAGTTTGGAGCCTTCTTGTGATAAGTATAGCACAAATGATGAACCTTCAAAGGCTTACTGTTTCATATATATATTCCTAGGGTAGCTAAGATGCAGTTTGCTATTCTATAAACATATAGAAGAATGGGAGAGTTATCCTTGGTAATGATTATACTGGTTAACACTTAAATGAAGCTCACCATATGCCAGGCATAGCCCTCAGTTCTTGACATATGTTAACTCCTTTCATCTTCATGTCAGCCTTGTGATGCAGACTCTGCATAAATCCCATTTTACAGATGATTAGACTGAGGCACGGGTTTCTCTGGTGGCTCAAATGGTAAAGAATCTGCCTGCAATGCAGGAGACCCAGGTTCAATCCCTGGGTTGGGAAGATCTACTGGAGAAGGGCATGGCTACCCACTGCAGTATTCTCACCTAGAAAATTCCATGGACAGAGGAGCCTGACGGGCTGCAGTCCATGGGGTTGCAAAGAGTTGGACATGACTATCTAACACCTTCACTTAACTTCACTTTTCAGACTGAGGCACAGAGAGGTTAAGTAATTTACCTATGATGGTCACAGTAAGAGACAAAACTGGAATTCAGATCCAATCAGTCTGGCTTCAGACTGTATCCTTAACCCCCAACAAAGTATGTTAGCATAATTTTCCAGAGAAAACTTGTTATACTTTCTAGACAAGCCTTTTCATATCACAGGTGGGGAAAACTGCTGTGATTCAATGTGTGTGAATGCCTTTATCTCACAGGAGATGTTGGGGGTAGGAAAAAAGGTTGAGAAGTACTATCCTAAAGAGTACTTTGTCTTAATTTAGTGTGTGTGCTTTGCTTGAAATCATGCTTTATATACACTAAGCATTTTTCTCATAATAGCAGAGTAAAAAGATATACAAAAGGTCCAAGAGATTAGAAATAGCATAACACCTACAATATGATTTTAAGAAATATGTGGCTATGTCATCCACAGACAATTTCTTTGAGTTTAAAGACTTATAAAAATCTTACCCTTAATTTTTTTGTGTTGGCATCTTTAAAAATTTAGTAACATATCAGCAGACGACATGCTGTATACTGAGACAGATTTGGAAGAAAGCATGGACAAAATTGAAACCATCAATTTTCATGAAGTGAAGGAAGTTGCAGGAATCAAGTTTTGGTGTTACCACGCCGGCCATGTTCTGGGAGCTGCCATGTTCATGATCGAGATCGCAGGCGTGAAGGTACGCTCTAACTTGGAAATTTCCTGCCCATAGGAAATCAGTGCAGGGCGTACGCCACCGAGTGGTACTGAAGAATATTACCTAAGGCTCGCAAAGTGTGCAAACACTGAAACAAGGTAAAATTAAGCCGGAACTTTTGCCTTGTAAATACCATTGTTCCTACCTCTGTGTTAGTACTTTCTGTATCATGGTTAAGAAGAGTATAATAAACATCTCAAAAAAGTAAAGAGTTCTTTCCTGATCATCATGCCCTTTTTCTCTTAAGATACTGAGAGTACATCTCAAGGTTATCTTTGTGGGCTAATTCTGGGATTATATTATTCCCATTAGTTAGATTGAATAATTGAAACTTGAGATGGTTTATGACTGAGTTAAGTTACACATTTTGAATTAGACACAAGCAGTGCATCTACATTTCATTAAAAATGTAGGCTATTTTTTCTATTGCACTTCATTTTCAAGAATTTTTGAGTGAAATATATTCAGAGTAAAATGAAGCATTCGAGAATTCTAACTTTCTAACTTTTCTAATTTCTAACTTTCTCCTTTTCTCAGCTTTTATACACAGGTGATTTCTCAAGACAAGAAGATAGACACTTAATGGCAGCTGAAATTCCTAACATTAAACCCGATATTCTTATCATTGTAAGTATTAGTGCCCTGTATTGTAATTAGTGTATTGTAAGCAGGACTTTTTCCGGGAAAAAATGACATGATGTCATTTTCATATCTGTGATCAGATATAAATATGTCTAGTTTGTTAGTGCAAAAATTTTTTGGCCTCTTTTTGTAGTGCAACCCCACTTCCTGTTAAATATATTAGCTAGTCTAATATCAGAAATGGTATGGACCTAACAGAAGCAGAAGATATTAAGAAGAGGTGGCAAGAATACACAGAAGAACTGTACAGAAAAGATCTTCACGACCCAGATAATCACAATGGTGTGATCACTCACCTAGAGCCAGACATCCTGGAATGTGAAGTGAAGTGGGCCTTAGAAAGCATCACTACGAACAAAGCTAGTGGAGGTGATGGAATTCCAGTTGAGCTATTTCAAATCCTGAAAGATGATGCTGTGAAAGCGCTGCACTCAATATGCCAGCAAATTTGGAAAACTCAGCAGTGGCCACAGGACTGGAAAAGGTCCGTTTTCATTCCAATCCCAAAGAAAGGCAATGCCAAAAAATGCTCAAACTACCGCACAGTTCCACTCATCTCACACGCTAGTAAAGTAATGCTCAAAATTCTCCAAGCCAGGCTTTAGCAATACATGAACCTTGAACTTCCAGATGTTCAAGCTGGATTTAGAAAAGGCAGAGGAACCAGAGATCAAATTGCCAATATCCGCTGGATCATCGAAAAAACAAGAGAGTTCCAGAAAGACATGTATTTCTGCTTTATTGACTATGCCAAAGCCTTTGACTGTTGGATGACAATAAACTGTGGAAAATTCTGAAAGAGATGGGAATACCAGACCACCTGACCTGCCTCTTGAGAAACCTGTGTGCAGGTCAGGAAGCAACAGTTAGAACTGGACATGGAACAGCAGACTGGTTCCAAATAGGAAAAGGAATATGTCAAGGCTGTATATTGTCACCCTGTTTATTTAACTTAAAAGCAGAGTACATCATGAGAAACGCTGGTCTGGAAGAAGCACAATCTGGAATCAAGATTGCCGGGAGAAATATCAATAACCTCAGATATGCAGATGACACCACCCTTATGGCAGAAAGTGAAGAAGAACTAAAGAGCCTCTTGATGAAAGTGAAAGAGGAGAGTGAAAAAGTTGGCTTAAAGCTCAACATTCAGAAAACTAAGATTGTGGCACTGGTCCCATCACTTCATGGGAAATAGATGGGGAGACAGTGGAAACAGTGGCTGACTTTATTTTGGGGGACTCCAAAATCACTGCAGATGGTGATTGCAACCATGAAATTAAAAGACGCATACTCCTTGGAAGGAAAGTTATGCCCAACCTAGATAGCATATTTAAAAGCAGAGACATTACTTTGCCAACAAAGGTCCATCTAGTCAAGGGAATCATTTTTCCAGTGGTCATGTATGGACGTGAGATTTGGACTGTGAAGAAAGCTGAGTGCTGAAAAATTGATGCTTTTGAACTGTGGTGTTGGAGAAGACTCTTGAGAGTCCCTTGGACTGCAAGGAGATCCAACCAGTCCATCCTAAAGGAGATCAGTCCTGGGTGTTCATTGGAAGAACTGATGCTGAAGCTGATACTCCAGTACTTTGGCCACCTGATGCGAAGAGTTGACCGATTGGAAAAGACCCTGATCCTGGGAGGAATTGGGGGCAGGCGGAGAAGAGGGCGACAGAGGATAAGATGGCTGGATGGCATCACCGACTCGATGGACATGGGTTTGAGTAAACTCCGGGAGTTGGTGACGGACAGGGAGGCCTGGCATGCTGCGATTCATGGGGTTGCAATGAGTCGGACACGACTGAGCGACTGAACTGAACTGAATATCGGAACGGATATTCTGTCTCTGAAATATTCTTGGTTAGGTTAATTACTCCAAATATGTAGAACATCTTAAAGGTTGTGTAGAATGGCATTGCCCCACTCTCTTTGCCGTGGTGACTGTCTTCTGGCCTCTAGCACCTGCTAACTTTATTTGTATGTCTTAGCTTCCTACTAGGTTGCAATTTTCAGGAGAATAATAATAAAATTAACTGTACAGAAGCTTTGGTGGGGAGGGGATGATTGGTGAGGAGCAAGTTAATAAATGTGCATTGGTCCTATGGTTTATATAAGAATACTGGTGGAAGTGCTGTCTGTTTCCCCCTCACCACCCACAGCATCCCCCAGCTACCCAAGCGTGAGGGACTGGTGTATATTGCTGTCCATATGCAATGTATTGTCAGTGAACTCAATTTGGCTTAACTCATGGTTATATTCAGCATGTAAACTGACCTTAAATTAAGGGAAGTTGGGTTTTTTTTTTAATTCTCAGGAGAAAAAGTTATTTTCATTATATCTGGTACTGTAGAGCAGTACCTCTCAAATTTTAATGTGTTTATGAGTCATCTGGTAATGCTATAGAAATACAGATTCTGACTGTGGCTGGGCTGGGGCTCTGGTACTTCCGATAAGCTCTTGGGGGGCGGCCAGTGCTGAAAGAAGCATCCTAAAATTATCTTGAGCAGGGAAGGTACATTTTTGAACTATTTCCTTATTTTTTCCCTTAGCCAGACCTGAATTCTAACATTTTTATTCACTCTTCTTTCCAATTAGTGTTTTAATAGTACATGTTCAAGTAAATGGCATATTAATAGAGACATAGGTCACTTTGCTTCTACGTTTGATTGATATTTATCTTTTGTATTCTTTGAGACTCACCAGCCTTGGTCTCACCCTTCTCACATGTTGTTTAGGAATCTACTTACGGGACCCATATCCATGAGAAGCGAGAGGAGCGAGAGGCAAGGTTCTGTAACACCGTCCATGATATTGTGAACAGAGGAGGCCGGGGCCTCATTCCCGTCTTTGCTCTCGGACGGGCGCAGGAGCTCCTCTTGATTTTAGGTACGCCTTTTCCTTTTTATTCGGGAGATTCTCAAAATCCTACAGTGCTGTTAGAACAAGATCACTGCATGTCCTTGGATAGGTCACTCTACCCTCTGGGCTTTGATTTCTGTATTTAAGACGAGGGAATTGGTGCTAGTAAGAGCCCAGAGACACAGCGACTGTCTACCAGTGCTGCTGGGAATATAAATGGTGAACAGGCAGCATCTTAAAAATCCCCTGCCCTTGGACCCAGCAGTTCAACCTCTGAGAAATAAATACATTGAAAATTCTGTAAGAGATTTCATAATTCTAAATATTTCTAATGAAATATTATGTCAATAAATATCACACTCTAGGAAAAAAATCATGTTTCAGATGAATTAATACATATTTTTACATAATATATTAAGTGGACCAAAAAAGTAGGGTTCAAAACTGTGAACTCTGACCCTGGTTAGGTACAAAATACACAAATGACTGGAAAGATATCCAGATACTAAATCTGGATAGTGAGAAAGTGGATGACTTCTTTTTCCTGCTTTTCTCCATTTTTCAAATACTTTAATGAGTATGTATAACTTTTTGTAATAAGAGGAACAGTGGGTGTCACTTTTTGCATATATCTATATTTAGCAACCCTTTTTAACATTCTGTGATTCTTTTCTGGGGAATGCATTCTTCTTTAAGAATAACTGGTAAGTGCTTTGTACATATATGGCTTCAACGTGAAGGACTAGAAACGATCTTGAGCTCTCCCTCTCAGTTCTTCCATCTGTATGATGATAGGGATAAATGGAATCCCTGTTACACTGAAAAGGGCAATAAGGGGAAAGACTAAATGACCTCAGATCAAAAGCAAATCTCTGAGAGAAACAGGGCTTCCCAGGCGGCGTTAGTGGTAAATAAAGAACCCACCTGCCAATGCAGGAGACAGAAGAGGCGTGGGTTCAGTCCCTGGGTTGGGAAGATCCCCTGGAGGAGGGCATGGCAACCCACTCCAGTAGTCTTGCCTGGAGAATCCCATGGACAGAGGAGCCTGGTGGGCTGTATACTCCCAAGAGGTCGCAAAGAGTTGGACACAACTGAAGGACTTAGTAGAAGCTAAATTTTCTAAAGCCTAAGCCAGTCCTTTTTCTCTTGGTTCTCCTTTCCTACTGTATGTCACATTTGTCCTTATAGAAGTCTCAAAATGAAAAGTCTCCATAGCAAAGTAATGAGAGGAGTAGAAGAAATGAAGATGTAAAACCAGGTTGTCACCATCATCTGGTTGCCAGATTTAGTAAATAAAAATACAGGACACCAGTTAAATTTTAATTTCAAATAAATAATATGTTTGCTATAGCAAATATTTCAGACAAAATATTTTTTAGTATAATTATATTATTTAATATTATTATACTAAAAATCTTTTATTTGTCTGAAATTAAAGTTTAATTGAGCATTTGCTGTTGTTGTCTGACAACCCTACTATTAAGTATATTGTGAGTCCTTTTATGAACGAAGACTGCTCTATGCCCTTGTTCCTTGTCCCTTAAATTCTCCCTGTACTGTTCTATAATAGAGAGGATGACCTTGCCAACCGCTGGTTTCAGATCTCACCCATGATCTAACCATATGATTCTGGGCAAGTTATTCATCTTTTTTTTAACACTTAAAATTTTCTCATAAAAGTACACACAAAAAATAGCAGGCTGTGATGTGATCTTCGGATATAGTATACTTTGGAAGGTATTTGAGAAATCATAAGAGTATATATGAAAGCATCGACACCGTTAAAAATTCTAATCGTATCTAAGAGAATATGAAGTTAAACCAGAGGGCAAAGCAAGAAATGTAACACACGTGACAGGAAAAGTCCCAGTCCTTACATAGAATTTTCACTTATAAATCAAGTTAAAAAAAAAATGGCCACAGTTTTCAGCCTTTTTAGCCTCAGCTTCCTAATATATATAGACCTAGAGATGATCATACTAAGTGAAGTAAGTCAGACAGAGAAAGGTAAATATATGTTATCTCTTATATGTGGAATCTATAATATGATACAAATGAACTTATTTCCAAAACAGAAACAGACTCAGGGACAGAAGACTTAAAGTTACTAAAGGGAGAAGGGTGGGGCAGAGGGGATAATTGGGGCCTTTGGGACTATCAGGTACAAACTACTGTGTATAAAATAGATAAACAGCAAGGCTTTACTGTGTCGCACAGGGGAACCGCGTTCAGTATCTTGTGATAAACTAGAGTGGAAAAGAATCTGTGTAACTGAATCACTTTGCCATACACCAGAAACTAACACAATGTTCTCAATTAACTATGAAAGTGTAGTGAAAGTGAAGTCGCTCAGTCACGTCCGACTCTTAGCGACCCCGTGGACTGCAGCCTACCAGGCTCCTCCATCCATGGGATTTTCCAGGCAAGAATACAGGAGTGGGTTGCCATTGCTTTCTCCAATTAACTATACTGTCATTTAAAAAAAGAAGGGAAGAAGTTCTGGTTTTATAAGCTTGAGTTAGGACCAATTTTAGAAAATTTTTAATTTAATTTTTCTTAACCTCTTTATAGTTTTTTTTCTTTATAGTTTTGTGCTTTATTTCTTTTCTGAATTTTTTAAAAAACTGCTTGTGTGTATCATTTATTATTTGAGCTATTTACCCCACATTAAGGAGAGAAGGAAATGGCAACCCACTCCAGTGTTCTTGCCTGGAGAATCCCATGGACAGTGAAGCCTGGCAGGCTACAGTCCATGGGGTCGCAAGAGTTGGACACAACTTAGCAACTAAACCACCACCTCACATTAAAAATAAAATGTGTTTCTTGTAAAATCTTTCTAGATGAGTACTGGCAGAATCACCCAGAGCTCCATGATATTCCAATATACTACGCATCGTCTTTGGCCAAGAAGTGTATGGCAGTGTACCAGACATATGTGAACGCCATGAATGACAAAATCCGCAAACAGATCAACATCAATAATCCCTTTGTTTTCAAACATATTAGTAACCTGAAGGTGAGTGCTTGTGGAAGAAAGAAGGATGAATAATACTCAAGTAAGTCATTAGCAGTGGGAGATGCCTGCCATTGATCCTCTGGTTGACTCCTTGCTGAAGTCTTACCATTTCCTGAAGGAGGCATCACTTTTCTGAGGGATGTCAAAAACTTAGCAACTGGCATTCCTTTTGGCTTAAACATATAAATATTGCCATTTGTTCCAAGCCTCTACATGTTCTCAATATTTACTATTGCTAAATAACTTGGATTTAAAAGGCCCTGATGAGAAAAATATCTGCTATATATTTTTTCTGTTCCTACTCAAACCTAATCATCTTTTTGATTAGCACTGCAGATTCCATATGTGAAAATTTTCATGTTTATTTTTCTAGAGTATTCAGTAAAACCTAATTTCCTTTCATTTAAATAAAAAGTTTCATTTGAACTAATACTCTAATCATAATAACATAATACCCTAAATAATTCAAGTTATAAGTGGTCTTACAATTATTAATAGGTTCTGTTCACAAAGTATTTTTTAGGTTAATTGCTTAGGAATTAGATCCATGTTTTCCCTAGAAACAATGTTAAACTTAGATTTCCAGGCCAACTCAGAATACTGATGAAGTGTGCAAAGCCATTGTGAATCTTTGGGGAAATTCTTTCATCTGTCTTGGATAGATAGAAACCCATTTGACTCTTCCTTCCATTGACTCTGCCTGTCTGCTAGGCACTAAAAATGGTCCTAATGATTTTTTAGTTACCTACAGAAGGTTTTGAAGGTCAGTGTGAACTAATGGCTTTTTTTATCATTTTGTTTTCCTTTCATTCTCAGCCTAAATAAACTGTTCAGGGACTTAAAATGTTTGCTAGTTTTGTCAAGGCCCTTCCGATCACGTGATTAACCTTTTTATATCACTTTTTGGTGTTCTTTACAAATAAGGAATGCTTTATCTTAACATGCTGTTATCATTTCCTTTCCTCTCTCAGAGCATGGATCATTTTGATGACATTGGTCCCAGCGTGGTCATGGCCTCCCCAGGCATGATGCAAAGTGGCTTATCCAGAGAGCTCTTTGAAAGCTGGTGTACTGATAAGAGGAACGGCGTCATCATAGCCGGCTACTGTGTAGAAGGCACACTTGCCAAGGTCAGTCAGAGCCTGAGATTGTTGGGCACTTCCTAATCAAGGCTGCAGAGGTGGCGCTGTCCTCCCAGGTTTCTCCATTGAAGTAGTTCTTTAAATGACATAGGTCTTGATTTTTTAAAATGAGGATGGCAGTAGGCAACTGGAGCTGATCTTACGGTTGACGAATGAGATCCAGGTGATGGATAAGCATGTGAAAGCTTGAGAAGTGCTCATCTAGTTACAGTAAAAAAAAAAAAAAAATGTGGAAGGGAATCTATTTGAGACAAACACATGGATATCCTCATCTGATGAAGAAAAGCTTATTAGCAAGTGTTCTCTTGAAAAGTTGGAGAATTAAAAAGAAAAGTTGGAGAATGTGTTTCAGTTGAGTGCCCACCTTCCTCTTAATATAAAATATTTGAGGGCTTCTCTAGTGGTTCAGTGGTAAAGAATCCGCCTGCCAATGCAGGAGACAGCGGTTTGATTCCTGATCCTGGAGAATCCCACATGCCACAGAGCAACTACGCCCTTGCGCCACAGCTATTGGGCCTGTGCTATAGAGCCAGGAGCCACAACGACTGAGCCCACGTGCCCTAGAGCCTGTGCTCGGCAACAAGAGGAGCCGTCACATTGAGAAGCCTGCGCACTGCAACTAGAGTATTCCCTGCTCCCCGAAACTGGAGAAAAGCCCATGCAGCAGCGAAGACCCAGCACAGCCAAAGATGAATAATAAATTTTTTTAAATGGTTGATATTAACTGTGAGAGATGTAGACACTGATGTGCAAAGCTTGAGATTCTGAACATTCCTGCATCACATTCTCTTATTGATAACTTCTGTTTTATTTTTTAAATACATTATGATTCCCAGCTCTGATCATTTTTATTACTTTACCTTATTCTGCTAGTCATTTAGTGTTGGCTGTGTATCTGACATAGATTTCAGAGTAGAAATACTTCGGTCATTTATACAGATCTCTCACCCGGAAAGGGACTTTCCAGGGCAGATGGTTGGGGATACAAGTGTGCTTTTCCAACCACAAGTTAAAATTCTCCCTTATAGGACTCCAGATACACTGAATTTTTGTTAATCTGCTTATTTTCCAGATTAAGCGTTTGCTTGATTGAAAAAATAAGTATTTGGTATTTCTGAATCAATAGTATTAGGATGCTCTTTGTGCTAAAGGTCCTAAATTAGCATGAGTTTATGGCTAGGTGAAAAAGTAGAAAACATACCTTTTGTTTTCTAATTAGAGAGTTTATGTGTTTTGTTTACTTTTCTTTGTTTATAACAGCATATCATGTCTGAACCGGAAGAAATCACTACCATGTCCGGGCAGAAGTTACCTCTGAAAATGTCTGTTGATTACATCTCTTTCTCTGCGCACACAGATTACCAGCAAACCAGTGAATTTATTCGTGCTTTGAAGCCGCCTCATGTGGTTAGTGTTTGCGTTTGATTTTAGCATTAAAGGCTCAGGAAGAGGCTGGCCCAGCAGCAGCTGGTCCTGAGAGCAGCCCCACCCTGACAGTAGTGCTCTCGTCACAGGCCTCTCATGCCCTTAGATCTGACCTTCACCACTTCCCTTTGAGTTAGGCAAGCTGTGCACTTTCATTTTCTCCATTTTACGTGGGATCTCTGGCTCATATCTACCAACTCAGCTTCCTTTCCATTTTTTTTCTGCTGTCTCCCCAGTAACTTAAGAGCACTGACCTCGCAATGTGACTGCTTTGAATCCCATCTCCATCCCTTACTTGCCCTGTAGCCCTGGGCAAGTGACTTAACCTTTCCTTAGCTCATCTATAAATGGGGATAGTACCACCTCTTAAAGTCTTATGAAAACTAAATGAGAGAATATATATTTAAAGCATGTAACACGGTGCCTGGCATATAGGAAATGCCTCTTAATGTGAAGAGAGGAGAGAGGCAAGCCATCATAGTAAGAGTTAATGATGTAGTTAGATATGAAATATATTGCACAGCTCCTTAAGTTTTATGTAATTTTGATGGTAACTTATATTTTGGTGGGGCTGGAGAGAGTTAAACTAGAAAAAAGTTTCTTAACTTAGAGGAGCACTCACAGAATGTAAGATGAAAGATGAGGAAATGGATGAAGTACCCTCTCTGAGTGTAGCATATATCAAAACTCCATTCCGTTTTATGGTTTGAATAATATTCCATTGCATGTATATACTGTGTTTGGTTTATTCATCTGTTGATGGACACTTGGGTTGTTTCCACCTTTTATAATTAGTGTTTACATTTCCACTATTGTAAATAATGCTGCCATGAACACTGGCATGTAAGTATCTGTTTGAGTCCTTTTTCTCAGTCCTTTTGGGTATATACCGAGGAGTGGATTTGCTGGATCATGGGCTAATTCTATGTTTAACTTTTGAGGATCAGCAAGCTGTTTTCCACAGCAGTTATATACCATTTTACATTCCCACGGCAATGCACAAGGGTTCCAGTTCTCCATATTCTTGTCAGCTTGTTATTTTCCTTTTTAGAATCATTACCATGCTAATAAGGACGAAGCAGCATCTCTGTGTAGTTTTGATTTTCGTTTCCCTGGTGACCAAGGATGCTGAGCATTTTGTGTCCCATGTTGTTCCTTTTTTAGTTCTTTCTAGCAAATAGTCCTAATGGTTACTGCTGCCCCTTCATGAGCAGATTCTCTGGTGGAAAAAGTCCCTCTCCTACCTGGCTTTATATTAGTTAAGTGTAGGCCGTTCATGGGTGTCTACTAATGTATGTGGTTTACAGATATTCTCCCAGATTTTAAAGCCATGGAGGAAAAGCTGTGTTGCACTTCCTCTCTGGAATCACCCCCTCATCCTCAGTCCCATTGTGTTGCTCTCCAGAGTCTAGCTCTGCTGTCAGTTTAAATCCCTGAATTGGATTTGATGTTTACCCTCCTCCAGCAGCCAAGTCAGCCAAGTCTGCCCACACAATAAAATAATAAAAGTACCAGCGGTAGCAGTAAACAACAGCTGGCATTTACTGACTGTTTACTGTGTGCCAAGCGCCGTGCTAGTGTTTTATATATATCAGCTTGCTTACTCCTCACAACCAGCAATGGCTCTGTAGACAAGGCAACGAGATGTTAAATAATTTGCCCAAAGTTACACAGCTAGCAAGTGGCAGTGCCAGGATTTGTGGTATAGCAGCCAGGCCCTAGAGCTGGGGCTCATCATCTCCAGGCCATGTGCCTCTGCCTGTAGTGACACTGGGCAAGCTTCTGTTAGCCCCGGCAAGACATCATCTACCAGTAGTCTGTAGGTTAGAAATGATCTGTCTTGGGGCTTTCCTGGTGGTCCCACGGCTAAGACGCTACACCCGCAATGCAGAGCACCTGGGTTCGATCATTGGTCAAGGAACTAGATCCCACATGCCACAACTAAGACCCAGCGCAGCCAAATAAATATTTTAAAAAAGAAGAACATTAGGAAAAAAAGAATGATCTGTCTTGTAAAATATAGGTTATGAAAGTCAATTAGAAAGACTGTTAGCTAATGCAATACTTGTAAATACCTCTCTGAAACATCATTTCATTTGGTTGTGAAATGTTTTGTATGGCATTACTTTAAGAAACAGAAGAAAGCATCAGAAGTTATTTTTTTCCATAAAAAGCTTCTTTTGATAGTCTTATATTAAGAAACCTGAAGAAAACTCTGTGTGTTTTCTGAGACAGTAGGAGTAGCAGTAGTTGCATGCAAGAACCATGTACATTTAAAGTGGGGAGAGACTACAGAAGTCACCTTGTCCAGCCCCTTCCTAGAAAAAGTCAGCTTCCATAAAGTTGTGTATCTTGCTAATGGCAAATACTGGAATGGAAAAGAGATTTCTTTACTCCCTCTTGAAATAAGCCAAATAGAATGAAAACCTCATACATGTTTGATTGACTGGGGATCCTTAAACGTAGTAAAGTTCAGTGACTTCAAGTATATCTCCATTTCATACAATAACTAATTCAGATAAAGGCCAACACTAACCTGAACTAAGGATGCTTCCCTATGCTCTTTTAAAATTTATGCTTTGTAGATTTTAGTCCATGGAGAACAGAATGAAATGGCCAGATTGAAAGCAGCCCTGATTCGAGAATATGAAGATAATGATGAAGTTCACATAGAGGTTCATAATCCTCGGAATACAGAAGCAGTGACCTTGAACTTCAGGGGAGAAAAACTAGCCAAGGTAAAAGGTTATGGTTTTTAATCCTATCCATTCCTAATAGTTCATAATCCCTTTAGGGAAATGTATATTAAGAAAATCAAGCTCTTAATTGAATCAAAATAATGTGCTCAACGATGATTTCTGTCTACTCAGTATGTTAATACTATAAGACTTTATCCTTGTGTTTTTAGGATTTTTCTATTTCCACTAGTATGTTTTTTCATATGGAAAATTTTCAAATAAATTAGATTTTGAGTTTCATAGCTTTTAATCCACATTCCCAACTTACTTTTCATACCTATATCAGACAGTAAACAAATGTCCATTACTGTTTTGTTTTTTCCACTACTCTTTTTTACTACATCCAATACAGTATTCTGTCTGCCTCCTGGCATTCTCCCTAAGAAACTGAAGATAGGCCCATGTCTAAACATAATGTCTGTGGATACGATGGAATTTATAAAAATTTGTCTTTTCAAGAGTTAATCATTTTTGATGAAATGTAAGATTTTCACAATTTAAAGAAGAAATACTTGAGAAAAAAATTTTTCACCTGGAATTTTAGTGGGATGCTGTTAAGAAGTCTGCATTTTTACCTCCTGTTCATCAAAAGTCTTTTTAAGATACTGGTAACGGGAGCTTTTTTGTGATCTGTCTGAAGCTTTTAATATCAAGATTGTTAATGAGTAACTTGACAGAATTCTTTTAGTACATGAGCCAAATTCCAGGAAGCCATTTGATAAATATCATTTCTTCCAGTCAAATTGAGGAAAATTTGCAGAAATTAGGATGTAAGGCTTTTCTTGCAAAGTAGAGCCAACTGTTGTATTGACTCCTGAATCTCACTGTTCACAGAACTTTCCAGGGGATAGTTTAATGGAAAGGTTCAAATGGTCATCATTATGATTGAGTCCCTGAATTGTTAATTGTGTTTCACAAGATTCTGTTCTGTTCAAATTGTTTTGGGCTCTTTTTCTTCTTTTTTAAAATAGGTCATGGGCTTTTTAGCAGACAAAAAACCAGAACAGGGCCAGCGGGTCTCAGGAATACTTGTTAAAAGAAACTTTAATTATCACATACTTTCTCCTTGTGACCTCTCCAGTAAGTATACTATTAAATGTCGAATGTAATTTGATTTTAGTAGATTAAAAAAATCTGGGACTTCCCTGGTGATTCAGTAGTTAAGACTTCCTGCTTCCACTGCAGAGGGCTCAGGTTCAATCCCTGGTCAGGGAACTGAGATCCACATGCCTTGCAGCCAAAATAATTAATTAACTAAAATTATATATTTTTAAAAAATCTATAAGAAAAAAAGAAAATCTGAAGAACTCTTACCTAGTGGCCAAATTTTAAGTAACAATCTAATAACAGAGTACAAATAGTCAAAACTTAATAATCTAGTTAACGTTATTTGAAAAAAATCTTCCTTGAACTATTAAAATGTTTAAACAACTTTTTTCTTAATTGGAAACATAAGCTCTTCTGTAAGACCAATTGGCTACTGCTGATGCTTCTCAAGCCTGTCTTCTACATTTCACATGAAGTACTGGTACCTTCATTTCCTGAAACGATGTTAGACTCTCCACGTAAACTTTTTGATTTGTATGACCTGTAGTGTTAAGTTGCTTGCTGAGCCTTGTGTTTAAGCCCATGCAAATGTAAGCCATCCTTACTTGTGCAGTAACTATGGTATTTGTGCATGCGTGCTAAGTCGCTTCAGTCATGTCTGACTCTTTCAACCCTATGGATGGTAGCCTGCCAGGCTCCTCTGTCCATGAGATTCTTCAGGGAAGAATATTGGAGTGGGTTGCCATGCCCGCCTCCAGGGGATCTTCCTGAACCAGGGATCAAACCTGCGTCTCTTACACCTCCTGCATTGGCAGGCAATGTATTCTTTACCACTAGCACCACTTGGGAAGCCCCAACTATGGTATTATCTTCAAGTAAATAACTATGCTCAATTCTATTTATATGACACTAATAAAAATGATTTAGCAAGGAATAAGAAATAACAGCAATGTTTAGGATACAGCTGTGAGATGAGCCAACTGTCAGCTTTCAGACCATCACACAGTGGAAATATAACTTGTTCCCTTAACAATTGGTGAGGTCTTACTCTATGCCAGACATTGTGCCAGGTACTGGAAGACTTGAGATGTGTTGAAACACACCATCCCAGGCCTCGAAAAGCTCTCTGTTAAGGGAAAGCATGTTGTGAAGAGTTAATGACAGTACTGACCCAGGACCTACAGAGTGCATGAGTATGTGAGGAGAGAATGGGCCTAGAAGAGTTGTGAAAAGCTTTGTAAACCAGTTGGCTTTTATGCCAGGTGGTGAAGGATTGCTAACCAGAAAAGATGGCAGAACACAGCTGGCCTACTGACTTGGAGTTGTTTAGTGACCTATGTGTTTACGGAAATGAGAGTGCCTTCTGGAGCACAAGTTAACTGTTGGCTGGGGTGGGGGTCCGGGTGGGGGGGGTCGAGTGAGGGGAGGGGGTAAGGGGAACGATATAGAATGGGAACCAATTGCAGAGCACCTTGTTAGCTTGAAAAATGTGTTCTTGTTTATTTTGCTTTTACTTCTCTTTCCTTTACTCCCGATCTGTTTTTGCAAATTGTGTTTTGTGGAACTAGTATTGTTTTTTTACAGCATATTTATTTTAATTTCCTCTCCAGATTATACTGACTTGGCCATGAGCACTGTAAAACAGACCCAAGCCATTCCATATACTGGTCCTTTTAATTTGCTCTATTACCAGCTACAGAAATTGACAGGTGTGTATTTATTGACATTCACTTAATTATTTTCTGTTTTTTGCATGAGTCTATATTGAGGAAAGGATGTTAATTTTGGTAATTGTGTCAGAATTGCACAAATTTTGTTTGTACTTCCCCTGGTCATGTTATCACCTTTAGGTGAAATTTTAAAAATAGACTGATAAACATTTTTAAAATCCCATAATATCTCTTATTATGTGGAATGGAATGTCAAACTACTTCAGTATTCTTGCCTCAAAAACCCCATGAACAGTATGAAAAGGCAAAAAGATAGGACATTTGAGAGATGAACTCCCCAGGTCAGTAGGTGCCCAATATGCTACTGGAGATCAGTGGAGAAATAACTCCAGGAAGAATGAAGGGATGGAGCCAAAGCAAAAACAACACCCAGTAATGGATGTGACTGGTGATAGAAGCAAGATTCGATGCTGTAAAGAGCAATATTGCATAGGAACCTGGAATGTTAGGTCCATGAATCATGGCAAATTGGAAGTGGTCAAACAGGAGATGGCACAGTGAACATCGACATTCTAGGAATCAGCGAACTAAAATGGACTGGAATGGGTGAATTTAACTCAGATGACCATTATATCTACTACTGTGGGCAGGAATCCCTTAGAAGAAATGGAGTAGCCATCATAGTCACCAAAAGAGTCCAAAATGCAGTACTTGGATGCAATCTCAAAAACAACAGAATGATCTCTTTGTTTTCAAGGCAAACCGTTCAAACGGTAATCCAAGTCTATGCCCCGACCAGTAATGCTAAAGAAGCTGAAGTTGAACAGTGCTATGAAGACCTACAAGACCTGCTAGAACTAACACCCCAAAAAGATGTCATTTTTATCTATAGGGGACTGGAATGCAAAAGTAGGAGGTCAAGAAACACCTGGAGTAATGGGCAAATTTGGCCTTGGAGTACAGAATGAAGCAGGGCAAAGGCTAACAGAGATCTGCCAAGAGAACGCACTGGTCATAGCGAACACCTTCTTCCAACAACACATGGACATCACCAGATGGTCAACACCAAAATCAGATTGATTATATCCTTTACAGCCAAAGATGGAGAAGCTCTATACAGTCAGCAAAAACAATACCGGGAGCAGACTGTGGCTCAGATCATGAACTCCTTATTGCCAAATTCAGACTTAAATTGAAGAAAGAGGGGAAAACCAGTAGACCATTCAGGTATGACATAAATCAAATCCCTTATGACCATACAGTGGAAGTGAGAAATATATTTAAGGGACTAGATCTGATAGAGTGCCTGATGAACTATGGATGGAGGTTCGTGACATTGTACAGGACACAGGGAGCAAGACCATCCCCAAGAGAAAGAAATGCAAAAAAAGCAAAAAGGCTGTCTGAGGAGGCCTTACAAATAGCTGTGAAAAGAAGAGAAGCGAGAAGCATGGGAGAAAAGGAAAGATATACCCATTTGAATGCAGAGTTCCACAGAATAGCAAGGAGAGATAAGAAAGCCTTCCTCAGCGATCAATGCAAAGAAATAGAAGAAAACAATAGAACGGGAAAGACTAGAGATCTCTTCAGGAAAATTAAAGATACCAAGGGAACATTTCATGCAAAGATGGGCTCAATAAAGGACAGAAATGGTATGGAGCTAACAGAAGCAGAAGATATTAAGAAGAGGTGGCAAGAATACACAGAAGAACTGTACAGAAAAGATCTTCATGACCCAGATAATCACAAAGGTGTGATCTCTCCCACTTACCTAGAGCCGGACCCCTGGAATGTGAAGTGAAGTGGGCCTTAGGAAGCATCACTTTGAACAAAGCTAGTGGAGGTGATGGAATTCCAGTTGAGCTATTTCAAATTCTAAAACATGGTGCTGTGAAAGTGCTGCACTCAATATGCCAGCAAATTTGGAAAATTCAGCAGTGGCCACAGGACTGGAAAAGGTCCGTTTTCATTCTAATCCCAAAGAAAGGTAATGCCAAAGCATGCTTAAACTACTGCACAGTTGCACTCATCTCACACACTAGTAAAGTAATGCTCAAAATTCTCCAAGCCAGGCTTTAGCAATACGTGAACCTTGAACTTCCAGATGTTCAAGCTGGATTTAGAAAAGGCAGAGGAACCAGAGATCAAATTGCCAACATCCGCTGGATCATCAAAAAAGCAAGAGAGTTCCAGAAAGACATGTATTTCTGCTTTATTGACTATGCCAAAGCCTTTGACTGTTGGATGACAATAAACTGTGGAAAATTCTGAAAGAGATGGGAATACCAGACCACCTGACCTGCCTCTTGAGAAACCTGTGTGCAGGTCAGGAAGCAACAGTTAGAACTGGACATGGAACAACAGACTGGTTCCAAATAGGAAAAGGAGTACGTCAAGGCTGTATATTATCACCCTGCTTATTCAGCTTATATGCAGAGTACATATGAGAAACGCTGGTCTGGAAGAAGCACAATCTGGAATCAAGATTGCCGGGAGAAATATCAATAACCTCAGATATGCAAATGACACCACCCTTATGGCAGAAAGTGAAGAAGAACTAAAGAGCCTCTTGATGAAAGTGAAAGAGGAGAGTGAAAAAGTTGGCTTAAAGCTCAACATTCAGAAAACTAAGATCATGGCATCTGATCCCATCACTTCATGGGAAATAGATGGGGAGACAGTGGAAACCGTGTCAGACTTTATTTTGGGGGACTCCAAAATCACTGCAGATGGTGATCGCAGCCATGAAATTAAAAGACGCATACTCTTCGGAAGGAAAGTTATGCCCAACCTAGATAGCATATTTAAAAGCAGAGATATTACTTTGCCAACAAAGGTCCATCTAGTCAAGGCAATGGTTTTTCCAGTGATCATGTATGGATGTGAGAGTTGGACTGTGAAGAAAGCTGAACACTGAAGAATTGATGCTTTTGAACTGTGGTGTTGGAGAAGACTCTTGAGAGTCCCTTGGACTGCAAGGAGATCCAACCAGTCAATCCTAAAGGATATCAGTCCTGGGTGTTCATTGGAGGGACTGATGTTGAAGCTGAAACTCCAATACTTTGGCCACCTGATGCAGAGAGCTGACTCATTTGAAAAGACCCTGATGCTGGGAAAGATTGAGGACAGGAGTAGAAGGGGACGACAGAGGATGAGATGGTTGGATGGCATCACCGACACAATGGACATGGTTTTGGGTGGACTCCGGGAGTTGGTGATGGACAGGGAGGCCTGGCGTGCTGCGGTTCATGGGGTCTCAAAAAGAGTTGGACACGACTGAGCAACTGAACTGAACTGAGTATCTCTTATTCTTGATCCACATAAAATTCTAAAATTGATAGTAGTTTTTGCTTCTTGTATTTAAAATCCACTTCAGTTTACATAATTTTTATACCTAGTATACCTAAATTTTATAATGTCTTTTCTTTGTTCAATGAAAACAATTTTTCTGGTTCTATCAGTACAGATCTATAGACCAGGTTTTTTAAGAGTGCATGACCACTGCCCAAAGGTCAGTAAAGAGTAACCTCTTCTGTTTTCATATGAGACCATTTTTAATTGGAGACTTTTGTGGATGAACATCATGAAGGTCAAAGACTAAAAACGTGGGCTCTCTCTGATAAACAAGAGCTTCAAATTGCAAAGTTATACTTTTTATTAACATGTTCTTTGTAATTGACATAGTACAGTACTGCTAAAAGATGAACCAGTAAAAAGAACATCTTTTTTTTTTTTAACCTCAGAACCTCATGTTAGAAAATAACACAGGCAGGAGGGGGGATCGGGATGGGGAACACATGTAAATGCATGGCTAATTCATGTCAATGTATGGCAAAAACCACTACAATATAAAATAAATAAATAAAAAATAAAAGAAAAAAAAGAAAATAACACAGGAAGTTAATAAAATATGTCTGAAAGTGTTAAGTGTCAGCTGCTGAGCAGCTGAGCAGTCAACTGAGCAGTTGTGTCCAACTCTTTGCAACCCATGCACTATAGACCTCCAGGCTCCTTTGTCCATGGGATTCTCCAGGCAAGAATATTGGAGTGGCTTGCCATTCCCTTCTCTAGGGGATCTTCCAGACCCAGGGATTGAACCTGGGTTTCCCGCCTTGCAGGCAGATACTTTACCATCTGAGCCACCAGGGAAGCTCAAAATATGTCTGAATTAACCCTTAATTAAAAGGTTACTGGGAAGACCAGAAAAGCTTTATCTTAGACAATGGAATTGCCCTGTAGAACTATTAAAACCTGTTAAGACAGAAGGTAGAAGTGACGGTTCATGTTAAATATTAAGATGCTAGTTGCTGAATCTCTTTGTACAAACATAGATGTTTGACAGACATCAGTTTGCAATTGATAACATGTTTGTTCAAGGTAAATTGTATCTAGTTATGTGAACTTTTGTAATATAATGCATGTTGATCTCTTTCAATTGCTATTAGCAATTTATATAAAATCTACTTAACTATTTAAAGTCTTTATTAAATTTTTTTCATTGTATCATCTTATTTCAGCTATCTCTATAAATAAATAATTATGCTCTAGAAGATTATTTTTAATTTTTTATTATGGCTTTTTTCCAAAATTTTTTATATTTACACAATTTTTAAAGGTTGCTTTCCATTTATAGTTATTACAAAATACTGGCTGTCTTCCTCATGTTGTACAACACATCCTTGAGCCTATCTTATACCTAGTAGTTTATACCTCCCATTTCCCTGCCTTATATCGCCCCCTTCAAAAAATTATATACATCTTAACAGTTTCTTTTTTTTCAGGTGATGTGGAAGAATTAGAAATTCAAGAAAAGCCTGCTTTGAAAGTGTTTAAAAATATTACTGTAATACAGGAACCAGGAATGGTGATATTAGAAGTAAGATGAGATCATTTACCTAAACAAGGAGGGGGAAATGTTTTGAGTTCACATGTAATTATAGAGAAAATTGGGTTCTTCCAAGTTAGGAAAAAAAATTGTTGGAAAATATATGTGTATATTTTTCTTTGCAAGATCAGCTTTAAATATAGCATATCTAGGCATTTTCTATATAGTTACAATAGCATAGACACTAATAAATTAAGACTTAGTATTTAGTTTGTGTAATGAGCCAAAGTCTCTCATATGAGTAAGTGTTAACTGATTTTGTGGTATCCTAGAATGTCTTCAGTAATATCAAAAGGTTTTAAAATTCTCAAGATAAAAATATAATTGTTACTTTAAAGCAAACAAACTTGTTACGCAGTTCTTCTTAAGAGGGTGGAATCCTGAAGTTTCAATTAGCAACATTAAAATGACCCAAATCCACAAAGGCTCGAAATGATTAATTTAGATAAATGTGGTTCCCACTGTATAATTTTATTTATTTATTTTTTATTTATTTTTTCCCTCTGTTATAACTTTAAATTCATACTGGTAGAATTTAGGACCCACACACAAATGACTTTGATGGTTCATTTTCATAGGTTGTGAAAGTCACTTAGTCATGTCCAACTCTTTGTGACCCCATTGACTATACAGTCCATGGAATTCTCCAGGCCAGAATACTGGAGTCCGTTACCATGCCCTTCTCCAGGGATCTTCCCACCCCAGGGATCAAACCCAGGTCTCCCACATTGCAGGCAGATTCACCGTCTGAGCCACCAGGGAAGCCCTTTCATGGGTTGGCGTCTATTTAAAGAAGGATTTTCTCAGTGAGTCCTGGAACTGAATGATCCAGGAAGATACCTTGTCTGTTTCTCTGCCTCACGGCAGAGTGTAAATTTCCCAGCTCTGTGGTCTACCATTCTGTTTATACATACTACTTTTTAAACAAACAGAAAAAGATCGTTCAGTGCTGATCCCACTGCAGTTCTCTGATTTAAGTTTGAATTGTATTTATAAGGCTAAAAGTAACTGAAAAACTGTCAAGAGAAATAGTTATCTATAACATGAAGTTATATAAAATAGTATATTCATATAAAGCATATCTGAGAAAGGGGAGAAGTTATTACAGACATTAATTTAGCTCTTGCTACTAAATACTATTAAGAGAATGCATTTTTTTATTTCCTAGAATTAACATGCCAAAGAAGATCTTCAAGGTAGATCTTCAAGTGACTCTTATTGCTTATAAAAGTACTCTTTGGAGAGATAATAATAAGAGGCGGGGTGGGTGGGGGTCTCACCTAACCTAGTAGACAGGGAAGACTTTCTAGAGCATTGGGCACATGGCAGTGACAGAGCATCTTAGGCTTCATATGAGAGACAGAAGTAAATCTTTAAAGACGATACTGGCTGTGCTACTAAAATCTAGTGGCTAGAAATTTGAGTTTGAATCCTAAAACTAGCAATTAATTACTGTTTGTTATCTGATGCAAATTACTTTTGAGTCAATTTACTCCTTTATGATGAAGATGTGAGTTAAATGAGAGGATGCCTATAAGACACTCACCACAAAGGACGTACTTGTTGTTTAAAAATAAAAATTAGAGAAGTCAGCATTATTAGTTAATTTCAGTAAATAATGGGTCAGTTGATTTCAGCGACATGCTAGAAGTGGGAGTCCCCCACGTACAGTCTGTGGATGGGTGGTGGTGATTGCGGTTTGTGGGCGTGGCTGGGCCGTACCCCACTAATTCTGCCTCTTGCTTTGCAGTGGTTGGCAAATCCTTCCAATGATATGTATGCAGATACAGTCACAACCGTGATACTAGAAGTTCAGTCAAACCCGAAAATAAGGAAAGGTACAGAATTACTTCATTTTTTTCAATTCTTTCATTTCTCCCATGGTTCTGTGAAATAAAAAGCAGAAAACAGTCCTCAAGAACTTGAAATCTCTTGATTGTTTCATTCCTGTAATTCAAGATATATGAATAACAGTGTATATTACTAATATTTTACTTACGTTTTATCCTGAGTCTCCATTTGTGCTGTAAAAATGTGGTTGCAATTAACAGGAAGATAAAAATCTCTTTAGTAATAGTCCTCTTAAGAACAATCAGAAATTCCAGAATATTGCTGAATTGAGCCAACATTTCTAATATGAAAATATGCTGCTATATTCATGTCTAGTAAAACTTGTTAAACAAAATGGAATTTCCATTGGGTGCAGTTTTGCAGTAATTTTGTTTTCTAAGAAGCATTTTTTAATCAAAGAAAACACCCATAAAAATATCTTTGTATCATTTCTTCATAGTTTGATTCTATTTTATACATAATTCAGTATAACACATGTTAAGGTACACATGTACGGTGGGCCTTTGTGTTCCTGGGGAGAAAGCTATGCTTGAAACATTCTGGGAAGCCTCACATGCCAGCTCTATTCTAGAAGCACCTTCAGTGAAACACTCTGATTCTTCTTTGATAGCATTTGCTCCTGTTGCGTTTCTTAAGCTGCTAACACCTCAGTCTAGATCTGGAAACAGCAGCTGTCTCTGTACCTGCATGCATGTTCAGCCCTACCTGCCATTTATTTTGAGTCCCCTCATTCTGAGGACACATAAGAAAGCTACACATTTTCCTCAATTTACCTCCACAGGTAGATGCTGTATGTACGTTTGTCACTTAAAGGATTCCAGTTAACCATTTTGGTTTCTCAGCAACTATCTTCTGACTGTTGATTTGGAAATTATCCTAACCAGGAATATGGACATTGAACCCACCGTTGCTTTTTTCCCCCAGGTGCAGTACAGAAGGTTTCTAAAAAATTAGAAATGCACGTTTACAGCAAGAGGCTGGAGATCATGCTCCAGTAAGTGTCGCCTGATTACTGCTCAGCCGGGTAGTGACGCAGGAGGGAGGCGCTCAGTGGTGCCATCGCTGCCTGGCTGAGATGCTCAGACGAGGCCACCGAACTGGTCTGGTGCCTGTTTTCTATCAGTAAAGTGGCTTGAGCTGCTTCCTTCCAACTAAACACCGCAGCCACTGCTGACTGTAACTCACAGGAGGCCTTTGGAATTGATTTTAGAGGCCCAGAGAGCCAGTGGACTGGGGTGCTGGGATTTGAAGACTACTCCAGTGCTTCGTAGCTGTGGGGCTTTAAGCAAATCTGTGTCTGTTTCCCTCCCATCTGAAAGGGGCTCCTTACCAAAATGAAGTGAAAGTGAAAGTCGCTCAATCATGGCCGACTCTTTGCGACCCCATGGACTATACAGTCCATGGAATTCTCCAGGCCAGAATACTGGAGTGGGTAGCCCCTTTCCCTTCTCCAGGGGATCTTCCCAACCCAGGGATCAAACCTAGGTCTCCTGCACTGCAGGCAGATTTGTTACCAGCTGAGCCACCAGGGAAGCCCCCTTAGCAAAACACATACAGGTTAAGATAATGTATATAAAGTACCTAACACAGTGCCTGCTGAATGGAGCATTTTTAATAAACGATAGCTGTGTATTTTACCTGTCTTGTAAAATTAATAAAATACCTGAAAGTAAATATATCTCAGGGGTAGATGGGGATAAATGCTGTGGCTGACAGTAAAGACTCTGCCTGCAATGCATGAGGCCTGGGTTTGATCACTGGATGGGGAAGATCCCCTGGAGTAGGAAATGGCAACCCACTCCAGCATTCTTGCCTGGAGAATCCCACGGACAGAGGAGCCTGGCGGGCTATAGTCCATGTGGTCACAGCAGAGTTGGACACTACTGAGCGGCTGACACTTTCACTTTTTGGGGGTAGGTATAAGTATTACACTTCACAACTACAGGCTATTTCCAATATTATTTTCACCAAAATATATAAAACTGTACTCTACATATTTATAAAGCATTTTCCACTAATAATGCATCTTTGTTTATTTTAAGGGACATATTTGGAGAAGACTGTGTTAGTGTAAAAGATGGTTCTATTCTTAGTGTCACAGTAGATGGAAAAACTGCTAACATAAACTTGGAGACACGGGTATGTAGCTGTTCATTTCTACATTTCAAGACATTTGGGGGAAAAAAGTGAAAGCAAAAATCTCTTACATTTTGGCATTTCCTTCCAGTTTTTTCCTACATTTTAAAAATTATGTTTGTGTTACCAGTTTTGCGTCCTTACTTTTTATTTCTCTTTTGTCATAAGCATTTTTTGCATGTTGCTGCATGGCGCACATTTCCCTTGTCTTTATTACGCCACTGTTTTCTATTTGCATAATGTGCCTTAACCTCAGCATTTCTCTAGTTTGGCGTCCAGTTGACTCCAGATTTTTCAGAGAAGTTGCTCTTCTGTTGGCAGCAAGATCCAAGTGATTTTTCCAAACAATGGGCTTCCAGAGTATAGGGCCTCCTCCCACCACACCCAGCAGATCTTTCAGGATTATGTCACAGGCAGAAATGAATAAGTATATCCTCCTTTTGGAGTTGTTTTTGAAGATTAAAACAGTTCTACTAAACAAATAACACTTTTGGTATTTCTTCTGTATAAACTTTGGCTGTTTAGATGTTTTGAAAAAACACTAGATTTATTTTACCTCAATAAGAAAAACCAAAAAAAGCTAAGAACCTAGAGAAGAAATATTGAGAGCTAGTAAACCTATGAAACAAACATTCAAATGAGATCCACTAATAATTAAAGGAAATACAGATTTAAAGCATGGGACGTCACTGTTTCTGTGCTTATATTGGCACAAGTTAAAAAGGGTGCTATGACCCAGTAACAGTGAAAGAAGCGGGGAACAGTGACGTCCAGGGCTATTTTGGACAAGGAGGAGGCTGGAAGTTGGGTGGTGCATTCTTTCTGCAGGGTGGTTTGGTGATCTGCATCCAAAGTCTTCAAAAAATACTTTTATCCACAATTCCACTTGCTGGATTTAACCAAAGAAGATAATTAGGCAAGTGAGCAAAAGTATCTATAAAAGGATGTCTGTTTTAGCATTGATTATAACATAGAACGGAGAAGGCAATGGCACCCCACTCCAGTATTCTTGCCTGGAAAATCCCATGGATGGAGGAGCCTGGTGGGCTGCAGTCCATGGGGTCGCTAAGAGTTGGACACGACTGAGCGACTTCACTTTCACTTTTCACTTTGATGCATTGGAGAAGGCAATGGCACCGCACTCCAGTGTTCCTGCCTGAGAATCCCAGGGATGGGGGAGCCTGGTGGGCTGCCATGTATGGGGTCGCTCAGAGATGGACACGACTGAAGCGACTTAGCAGCAGCAACAGCAGCATAATGTAGAAAAACTGCAAGAGACCTACATTTCCAAGAGTAGGATCTAATAAATAAAACAACTGAAAAAATAATGTGTGTTATACCCTTATAATGATACTATATGTATAGCCACTAGGAATGATTTATTAATGTGCAAAGTTGTCCACTTACATTATTGAATGGGAGGGGAAAGTTACAAGATAGCAAGTATGATAAATTATCCCATTTTTGTTTTAAAGGAATGTGTGTATAGCCAGAAGTCTAGAAGATTATATACTGAAAGGTTAACAGTAGTTATCAGTAGGTCATAGAATTAAGGGTGTTTTCATTGCTGAATTTTTACATAAGGGATATTTATTGTGTGACAAAAATTCTTTTAAGCAGCTTAGTAATTTGCAGTTAAGAAATAACTGGGAGATGACTGGGCTTCCCAGATGGCGCAGTGGTAAAGAATCCGCCTGCCAGTGCAGGAGACGTGGTTTCGATCCCTGGGTCGGGAAGATCCCTTGGAGGAGGAAACGGCAACCCACTCCAGTATTCTTGCCTGGGAAATCCCATGGACAGAGGAGCCTGCAGGATACAGTCCATGGACTCACAAAGAGTTGGACGTGACTGAGTACGCATGCACAGGAGATGATGAGTGAATAGAGATCAAATTTAATACCAGGTGTTGAGTAGATGACCGAATCTATTGTTTGCTCAGTATTTCAGTAATTTGTATTGCATAGACTAAATTCCTTGGAGTATCATTTGCTGGATCAAAACACAGGCTGTGAAGTAAACAGTTCTCTCAGCTTTCCTTGTATTCTTTTTCTCCTCCCAAGTTAGCCTCTAGTTAGACCCAGTCGTCATGCCACTGGGGATCTCTGCATCCAGCTGCAGGCTCACAGATGTGCAGTGCAGCCATTCTGGCTTTTGGTAATCCAGGCCCCACCCCCTTGGGAACCAGTTGTTTTTAAAGAGCATTAGTTTACCTCGTATATAATTCTAGACACTTGTGTTAAAAGGCATGTCTGTGCTCTCACTTTCAGACTGTAGAATGTGAAGAAGGCAGTGAGGATGACGAGTCCCTCCGAGAAATGGTGGAACTGGCAGCCCAGAGACTGTACGAGGCCCTCACACCCGTCCACTGACAGCCTCTCTCTGTCGGCGTTCAGCCTTTTGTAATGCCTGATTCTACTTCTGTTGCTTAAAATAAAATACATTCATTTCTCTGGGGTAGCCTGTTCACTTCGATGGCAACTGGCCTTTATCCCAGCACCTTGAATACTGCTAAATCACCACCAAATTTGTCCATTATTCTCGCACTGCTGAATAAACCGCTGTTATTGATTCTGCTTCTAGGCATGTATGCAGCTCCCTCGGGAACTTCAGATCTGTTCCCAGCAGCCGGGTCAGAATGTCTTATGTCCCTTTTAAGGAAAGGTAATGTGTGATGGTTTGAGTTTTCATTTATATCCTCTGAATTTGAATTACTAATTAGAGATTATCACTTAAAAGTTTTAAGCCCCCTTTCTATTCCTTCCCAATATTCTTGCCAAATTCGTTAATTTATAGTTTGTAACATCAGGACTTTAGAGATTCAATATTATTTTCTTTGTATAATTCAATTCAGAGATATTCAGAATAGAATTTTTGTGACTCAGGTTCAAGGGTTTTATTCTTATGTTGTTGAATTGTTTTATGCGTAAAGTAATCAGTAGTCCAGTTTCCTCAAGTACAAGTAATTCAGACTTGCAAGTAACTGGACACAGGAGTGTTGGGTGCCGTGTGCTGAGGGCTCAGGCCGGGGCTGCTTTCCCAGGGAAAGGGCCTGATTGCTCCCTCTGAACGAGAATGAGCACAGACGGGGGCCAGCTCCTCACGTCGCAGCCCAGCTGCAGAGCTGTGACACTCACTGTCAGGCTCAAGCCTCCACTCATCCAGTCACTGTTTAGTTCTTCCCTGTGCTTCAGTGGTACACGTCAGTGCCTGAATCTGAATTTTTGCTTGAAACAAAATACATCTATTTCTATAAGGTACTCTACTTTGGCCCAAAGCAGAGGTCTGAGGGTCACCTTTTATAAGTGGCATTTAAGATTTTGTTGAGATAGATTTAAAAACATTTTTAAGTTAATACACACTTGTGTTATCTTTACAACCCAGGTCATATACAGCGAAAAGAGCAAGTCCTGTTTCCCAGTCCCTCCCCCTAAGGTACCAATTTCAGTTAAGGATGCTGAGCTGCTCTTGAATCTGCACTGTGGCTCTGAGTCCAGGTCATTTTCGCCCATCTGGTTCCTGCCACAGTGTTTCTTCTCTCCCTATGATTGATTCCTAAAATAACAGACCTGCCCTCAAGCCACCCCTGCTGGGAATCCTGCAGGGCTTCTTCACCTTAATTAGGGTGAAGTCCAAACCTTAACTTGGCCTCACAGGGGGTTCTCAACCCTGGCTGCACATTGGAATCACGTGGGAAGCAGTGACGCTGTGCTGATGCCCACATCCCACCATCTGCAGTGTAGTTAACTGGTCTGCAGTGATCTACTTCATCAGCACACTCTTAAAGCGCTCAGGTGATACTAGTTGAAGCCGAGAACTCCCAACCTAAAGACAGGGTCCCTGCCTGCCTCCAGCTCCAGCCACTCCCCCGACACTCCATGTCCAAGCCACGAAACCGACAACTTTTCTAACACACATGGCTTCCCTGCTGGTCTTCCCCTTAAGCTCAGTTCTTTCGGGACATCCTTCTGGCTCACTTCGATCACAACTGTCAAACTTCATGGCTATGACTGAGGTGACAAGGACTCTTCTTTGAGCAAACATGGGCCAGGCTCCTCTGTCTTCTAAGCCTCCACCTTGGGTCCTACTCTTAGCCCCTTTAGATCAGTTTTAGCGAGAATCCCACTGAGTCGGTTTAACAAAAATTCTTCACTATTGATCTAATCACCCAGAATAGCCACTCAAATTCCTCATCCTGATATCACCCTACCCTGCCTTCAGTGGGAACCCTGTCAGGGAGATTTATCCTCCCTCCTTGTGGTTTCACATTCACCTGACCCCTCCCCCTGCTCCTTGGCTACATACAGACCCCCACTCTTCTTTCTTATATCCAGAGTTTAGTTAGGTCCATAAATCAAGGTAAATTGGAAGTGGTCAAGCAGGAGAGGGCAACAATGAACACTGACATTTTAGGAATCAGTGAACTAAAATGGACTAGAATCAGTCAATTTAACTCAGATGACCATTATATCTACTACTGTGGGCAAGAATCCCTTAGAAGAAATGGAGTAACCATCATAGTCAACAGAAGAGTCTGAAATACAGTACTTGGATGCAATCTCAAAAATGACAGAATGATCTCTGTTCGTTTCCAAGGCAAACCATTCAATATCACAGTAATCCAAGTCTATGCCCCGAACAATAATGCTGACGAAGCTGAAGTTGAACGGCTCTATGAAGACCTACAAGACCTTCTAGAACTAAACACCCAAAAAACGATGTCCTTTTCATCATAGGGGAACTGGAATGAAAAGTAGCAATTTAGAGATACCCCAAACAACAGGCAAATTTGGCCTTGGAAGACAAAATGAAACAGGGCAAAGCTAACAGAGTATTGCCTAAAGAATGCTCTGGTCATAGCAAACACCCTCAACAACAACACAAGAGGACTCTACACATGGACATCACCAATGGTCAATACTGAAATTAGATTGATTATATTCTTTGCAGCCCAAAGATGGAGAGGCTCTAAAATACAGTAGCAAAAAACAAACCGGGAACTGACTGTGACTAGATCATGAACTCAAATTGCCAATTCAGAATTAAAATCGAAGAAAGTGGGGAAAAACCACTAGATCCATTCGGGTAATGACCTAAATCAAATCCCTTAAT